>NC_057802.1:195967994-196296622 GCF_018294505.1 Triticum aestivum
CCTCTCTCTTCTCCCCCCCAGACCGCGCCGCTCCTTCCTTCCCCACGCCCGACGCGGTCGCCGCCATTCACCGTCGTTCCCGCGGCCACCGTGCCCCAATCGCCACTTCGCCGTGTCGTGCGCCGTCGCCGCCCTCGACTACACCACCTCCGCCTCTCCGTTGAAGCTCGGAGCCACTGCAACTACCTCCCCGAGCTCTTCTTCCCCGCACGGCCGCCGTCGATCGCCGCCCCGTTTCGCCTCCGACGAGCCTCCCCGAGCACGCTGCCGTCCCCCTACAGCCTCGCGGTGAGCCTCTCCCCCTCCTCCCCTGTCCTTTCTCTCTCGTGCGCCCCCTAGCTGCTTCCCCACGCGCGCCCGAACGCCGCGCCGCGGAGCTCACCGCCGGCAAGGCTCCGGTGACCTTTTGGTCACGGGCTCAAGCCCGTTGCACTCCCCACCTCGCGTAGAAGCCCCCCAGCCCCTCCGCTTGCTCGATAGCCCGCCGTAGCCTCGTTTCCGTCGGGCACCCATGCGCGCCGCCGCCTCCGCCGCTCGCCGGTGCCGATTCCGGCCAAGTCCGGCGAAGCCCCGACCACCACTGGATGCGGCGCTGCGAGCTCCTTCGAATGGGCCTAGCCCCGCTCCTCCCCGAGCCCCGTCGCGCATTTCCGGCCAACTCCGGCAAGGGACCGCCGCTGTTTTGGTCGCCGGAGTTGCTCCTGCGCCGGCCGCCGACGTGGCTGGCCTGGGGCCACCCCAGGGCCACTGCCAGTGGGCCCCGTGGGTCCCAGTTGACTGGGTTGACCCAGTCAACTCCTGACTGGGCAGGCCCAGTCACTGACATGCGGGCCCCGCGGCAAAATTAAAAAAAAGAAAGAAAAGAAAAATGTTTTTATAATTAAAACTAATTAATTAATCTAATCACTCACTGACATGTGGGCCCAGTAGTTAATTAACTAAAAATTAATTAGTTTAATCTTCTGTTAGCCCACTGTCTATGACAGATGGGGCCCACTGGTCAGTTTGACCTGGTCAGTCGCACTGTTGACCTGCTGACGTCAGCATTGCCTCATGCTGACATCATAATTCATTTTTTCTTAATTCAAATAATTCCAGAAATTCAAATAAACTTTGAAAATTCATATCTTTTAAACCGTAACTCGGATGAAAATGCTTTCTATATGAAAGTCGCTCAGAACGACGAGACGAATCCGAATACGCAGTCCGTTCGTCCACCACACCTCCCTAACCTATCGAACTAGCAACTTTCCCCCTTCGGTCCGTCTGTCCAAAAACGCGAAACATCGGGAATACTTCCCGGATGTTCCCCCCCTTCGCCGGTACCACCTACTGTCGCGTTAGGACACACCTAGCCCCGCTCATTGTCATGTCACGCATCGTCATGCTTATGTTTGCATTTTATTTACTGTTTCTTCCCCCTCTTCTCTCCGGTAGACTACGAGACCGACACTGCTGCTGCCCAGTTCGACTACGGAGTCGACGACCCCTCCTACTTGCTAGAGCAACCAGGCAAGCCCCCCCTTGATCACCAGATATCGCCTATTCTTCTCTATACTGCTTGCATTAGAGTAGTGTAGCATGTTACTGCTTTCCGTTAAACCTATCCTGATGCATAGCCTGTCATTGATGCTACAGTTGTTACCTTTACCTGAAATCCTACATGCTTAGTATAGGATGCTAGTGTTCCATCAGTGGCCCTACACTCTTGTCTGTCTGCCATGCTATACTACTGGGCCGTGATCACTTCGGGAGGTGATCACGGGTATATACTGTATACTTTATATACATGACACATGTGGTGACTAAAGTCGGGTCGGCTCGAGGAGTACCCGCAAGTGATTCTGATGAGGGGGCTGAAAGGACAGGTGGCTCCATCCCAGTAGAGGTGGGCCTGGGTTCCTGACGGCTCCCGACTGTTACTTGTGGCGGAGCGACAGGGCAGGTTGAGACCACCTAGGAGAGAGGTGGGCCTGGCCCTGGTCGGCGTTCGCAGATACTTAACACGCTTAACGAGATCTTGGTATTTGATCTGAGTCTGGCCATTTGGTCTATACGCACTAACCATCTACGCGGGAGTAGTTATGGGTATCCCGACGTCGTGGTATCAGCCGAAGCTCTTTTGACGTCAGCGACTGAGTGGCGCGCGCCGCATTGGACCGTAAGCTCGCGCTTGTATTAAGGGGGCTAGGTCTGCTTCCGGCCGCGTACGCAACGTGCAGGTGTGCATAGGGCGATGGGCCCAGACCCCTGCGCGCATAGGTTTAGACCGGCGTGCTGACCTCTCTGTTGAGCCTAGGTGGGGCTGTGACGTGTTGATCTTACGAGGCCGGGCATGACCCAGAAAAGTGTGTCCGGCCAAATGGGATCGAGCGTGTTGGGTTATGTGGTGCACCCCTGCAGGGAAGTTTATCTATTCGAATAGCCGTGTCCCTCGGTAAAGGGACGACCCAGAGTTGTACCTTGACCTTATGACAACTAGAACTGGATACTGAATAAAATGCACCCTTCTAAGTGCCAGATACAACCCGGTGATCGCTCTCTAACAGGGCGACGAGGAGGGGATCGCCGGGTAGGATTATGCTATGCGATGCTACTTGGAGGACTTCAATCTACCCTCTTCTATATGCTGCAAGATGGAGATGGCCAGAAGCGTAGTCTTCGACAGGACTAGCTATCCCCCCTTATTCTGGCATTCTGCAGTTCAGTCCAGTGATATGCCCCTTTACACATATACCCATGCATATGTAGTGTAGCTCCTTGCTTGCGAGTACTTTGGATGAGTACTCACGGTTGCTTTTCTCCCTCTTTTCCCTTTTTCTATACCGGATTGTCTCAATCAGATGCTGGAGTCCAGGAGCTAGCGATCCCGAGGATGATGCTACATGGAGTTCGGCTTCGAGGAGTAGTTAGGAGGTCCCAGGCAGGAGGCCTTGCCTTTTCGATCGTTGCTACTTTTGTTCTAGCCTTCTTAAGGCAAACTTGTTTAACTTATGTCTATACTCAGATATTGTTGCTTCCGCTGACTCGTCTGTGATCGAGCACTTGTATTCGAGCCCTCGAGGCCCCTGGCTTGTATTATGAAGCTTGTATGACATATTTTTGTTTTAGAGTTGTGTTGTGATATCTTCCCGTGAGTCCCTGATCTTGGCCGTACACATTTGCGTGCATGATTAGTGTACGGTCAAATCGGGAGCGTCACAAGTTGGTATCAGAGCCAACTGCCTGTAGGAATCCCCCTTTCCAACTCCTTGGCCGAAGTCGAGTCTAGACATTTCAAAAACTTTTACTAACATGGCTGTGTGTCTTACGGGCCCACGTCGCCATTGGGTGGTATTAGGATCTTTTACTCCTTGCCTATACTCTGGGACTCTGATCTCTCTTCTATTCGGGTTAAATGATTTTACTAAATCTAACATTAGGATCTTGTTATCACTTTCACCCGGAGAGCCCCTTAATTACTGATGATCGTCTGTTGCACGTGAAGACCCTGAAGATACTCTCCGCTGATAACCCGAGAACTTGTGTTCATCGCTTTTGCAATTCCCTTTCATCGATAAACTCCTATGGATAACCACGTATACTCGCCATTCATACAATGTTTCCCAGATGATCTTGTTATTACAAGATACCCCTAAATTCTCTCTGTTGTTCCGAGAATCCTTTGAGCTTACTACTTTGCTGTTCATTGTCACCTGAATACCCCTACGGATAATCCTCGCACTTACCGAGTATCCGCTCATCCCCAGTTGATTCAAGTATTTCACAAAAGTGTTCAAAATATCATGCGATCTTCCGAAAATCTTCAGGAGCCTGTTGCTCTTGAAATTCTTGCTTACTAGCATTATGGTTAATCCCATAAGTCTATAATCTTATTGGCATCTTTTGTCATTATCATTTTGAGTCCGTTGATTCAATTTGTTGCGAATGCTCGCAATCCTCAATCATATCCTAGAATTCATCCTTCCGGCTCAAACGTCATTTTAAACGTGAGCTGGATCTCGACCTATCAAATTGCCATCGATTGTATCCCTAAACCTACTCAACTTATCCATCCTTGATCAGAGCGTTGCTTCTGACCCCCTGATTTGGAAATCATAATTCTTTTGCGTTTGAACTTTGAGTTAGTCAGTTGTTTCTATAATCAGATCTCCTTGCATTCTTCTTCCTCTGGTTGAGTACCGATGCTCACATCAAATCCCTTGTGGACCATCGGTTCCTTTGTTGGATTTTACCCGACAGTGTCCTTCCTATTGAATAACCTTGTGAGCCTTTCCATGGGTATATAATGCCTTTGGTAAATTGTATCCTCTATTTTCTCAACCATGCTCTGTTTTCGAGCTGGTGGTATTTACTATTGAAGCTGGTGGTATATGTTTCCACGATACCCTGACGGGTTGAACCTATGCCTTCCTTAATATGTGTGAACTCAGAAGTTTTCACGAGTCATACTCATCTGGTATTTCACCAGGTAAAACTTTCAACACTAATGCCTTTACCAAAGCGAGGAGTGAATGGAAGGTTATACATTGAAGAAGTGGGAGTCGACCTTGAACCTTGCGTTCATGCCCATGGACACGATGTATAACTTATCATGGAAGCTGCTTGTAAAAATAATTACCCCCCTTGTTATAAGTTCATCTTGTATCCGTGGTTCGATCATTTATGATCGTGGTTTCTGACCATGTTCTCCTTTAAATACCATTTCTCGTGCAAGTTTAAGCACTTGTCTTCTGCAGAGTAATACCCCAGTCCAACCTCTACTTTGATTTGTCGACGAGTATTCCCCCCTGGTATCTCAAGATTATCACGGAACTGCATAACTTATTATGAGTTCTCCATCAAGTAATACATCCTCATTGATTCCAATTTTTCACGGGCTCCGAGTTATCAAACACTCAAGGACATCGATAATTGAATCGAGTCCGCACTACGGTTCAACAACTTTTAGTAATGTTCCTTACTTACGAGTTTGTACCCGATCGCGTCATTCCTAGCCTGTTTGGCTATATCATTATCTTGATGGTTTAACTGTGCTACCTGGTCCTTATTCCCGGAAGACCACTTTCGACGATGAGCTAAGCTTACGTCGATTTTCCTCGTCATATCGTTTCACCTCGAACAACAAACTTGCCCCGAGTTTGTGTAGTATCCGTGGCTCCAATAATCTTTTGTTGCATCAGTCCTTTTGCTTGATGCAGTCGCTGATCAATTGCTTCTTCGTGGATCCCCTCGACAACAAAATGTCGTGATCACCATCAACATTTTGAGCTCTTCCAGGATATCAGTCGAAATTCAGGATGAGAAATACCATCCTTGCCCCTCGATGATTTGTGTTATCATCGGCAAGGTTATTGCCCCCCCCCCCTCCAAGTCAGACTTGATCATGTTATGGAGCTCTTTACTATCTAGCTTATGTTATGTTCTACATTGAAGTATTACTGTCCTTCATGTCAAGGATGTTGTGAGGATTGCCCCACCTCTTAAGAATTCCTGATATAGTAATACTTCTGGTCATCTCCATTCATTTCTAGGTTCACGTGTTGATTCTAACCGGGATACCAACAGGTGAACTGTGTTGTTTGGATTCTGCCCTTCTAGCAACCTTATTCCTTTGAAGTTAATGGTCGGCCGTTCATTCTTAGACTATTGATTATGGAATCACCATTCCGACGTTGGTCGTGCAACCCATCCCATATTTCGGGTGCACCTTTCAACCAATGTTTAATTGGGTATGTTCTCCTCGAGCATACCTCATTATATCATTCGATCTAGCTAATGTTATCTCCTTGTTCACATAGTTGTGGAAATCCATCTTTTGGAAATCTCAATGGATTGTCGCTGAGTCAATCAGTCACCTCCTCACCTCTCCTTGATGTAATGATGAACCCATGTTCGGAACTCGCTTCCATAGTTCATCTCCCGAGAATCTTCGATGTCGTTTCGACAATTTGTGCTGCACCTTTCTTCTCAGGCATCCTGAGTCTGAGTTATCCTGACACCAATCATATCTGAATCTCGGTCAGATATGATGGTTGGAACATATTTCCAAGAGTTATAACATTGGCCTATTTATGACCCGGTAAGGTGATGACATGCCGAACACACCTGGCGGGAGGCCCTATTGTTATAAGTTTTTCCTTTTAGCCAGGTTAGCTGTTCTTCCATGAGGAAATTGTAAGACTAATTCTATAAGTTGTTCCTGATGGATCCTTTTTGTTTCCAAAGTCTGATCTTCCCCTGTTGACCATGTCAATGCTATCTCGAAGCATGTCTATGGTACTCCGATTTTCAACAGGAACATTTGAAGCCCAATGCTAAATGTTTCCTGCTCAATTATCCAAACACCGTTGTATGGGTAATGCCATGAAATTTCTCTCCCCTACCTAAAGAGTTTTCTACATTATATCCTGTCATGAATATCATGCTCAGCTTGTCCTTGGGAAGGATATACCCGTGAATATGTGTTTAAACACATTTTCCTTTCCATTCTTCTGTTTAATCTAATAATCATATTTTCCTTTCCATTGTTTGGTTTAACCTTTCTGGTGATCTATATGATCTAAGCAGTAATATTCTCCTGCTCATGTAAACACCTCGGTGTACAGCTCTGTCAGTAAGACCCTGTTACTATTGTTGGTGACATTTCGGTAACCACTGATGGACGAGAACTTTGCCTAATGGTCCGCCTCGTTTGAACGAGCAGGAAAATGGTTCTCTTCGTCCCTCGCCCTTGGTACCAACGTGTTGCCGAAATAACTGACAGGGTGTTCCCTGACATGCCTTGCTATCATGACCGTGCGAGATGTCACCGCTCCTATTTTTAACCCACATGGTGGGCCCATAACCCACAGTTCCACAGGATCGAAAACTGACTCTCTTGTACACCCCTTTTTCCCAAGGTTATTCCTCACGCTTGGCTTCGTATGTAATTCACGTGCCACCTTTCGTGAGATCATCAATTTTGGTATCAGACACAATACTTATTCCCGTTGCTCAGAACCCTTCAGGCATCAAACGATTGCCTACCCGCTCGAAACTTCCCCACGATACCTCCTTACTTTGCTCTCGATATTGTCTTAAATTTCCATTCGAGAGTTACTTTCCGCCACCTTTCCCGATGTTATCAACCAGATAGTCAACCGTTTAGAGGCCTGTTATTCCGAAGTTACCCCTTGTCCTTCGTAAGTACGATGGAGTTCCCGAAGGAAGGATGCCAGCTTCATCATGATGACCTGAAGCAGGAAAATGAAGACATCAACGTAATGGATCAACCGCTTTGAGAATAGCAACCAAGACCGAGAAGACTCGTTAGAATTTCGCGACCAAACCCCTTCCCCCTTACTTCCCCTCTTAAATCTCGGGACGAGATTTCTTGTAGTGGAGGAGATTTGTAACACCCCGAGAATCATGCTACAGTAACCCTCTGTGATTAAGCTAATCATGTTGCTAAACAGGGCTTGATCACATTTGGAACACATTTCTTTTCAAACTCCTAATTCAAACTTCAATTAAATTTAAAGTGGAAAATAAAAGTTTTCAAAAATTCAAACAAAAATGTTCGGTGGGAGCCAAATAATACACTGGTAATTATGGTGGAGAAAACACATTGTTATAAAATACCTAAATACTTTTAAATGAAATAAAACAGAAAAGAAAATAAACTTTGAATATTCATATCTTTTAAACCGTAACTCGGATGAAAATGCTTTCTATATGAAAGTCGCTCAGAACGACGAGACGAATCCGAATACGCAGTCCGTTCGTCCACCACACCTCCCTAACCTATCGAACTAGCAACTTTCCCCCTCCGGTCCGTCTGACCGAAAACGCGAAACATCGGGAATACTTCCCGGATGTTCCCCCCTTCGCCGGTACCACCTACTGTCGCGTTAGGACACACCTAGCCCCGCTCATTGTCATGTCACGCATCGTCATGCTTATGTTTGCATTGTATTTACTGTTTCTTCCCCCTCTTCTCTCCGGTAGACTACGAGACCGACACTGCTGCTGCCCAGTTCGACTACGGAGTCGACGACCCCTCCTACTTGCCAGAGCAACCAGGAAAGCCCCCCCCCCCCTTGATCACCAGATATCGTCTATTCTTCTCTATACTGCTTGCATTAGAGTAGTGTAGCATGTTACTGCTTTCCGTTAATCCTATCCTGATGCATAGCCTGTCATTGATGCTACAGTTCTTACCTTTACCTGAAATCCTACATGCTTAGTATAGGATGCTAGTGTTCCATCAGTGGCCCTACACTCTTGTCCGTCTGCCATGCTATACTACTGGGCCGTGATCACATCGGGAGGTGATCACGGGTATATACTGTATACTTTATATACATGACACATGTGGTGACTAAAGTCGGGTCGGCTCGAGGAGTACCCGCAAGTGATTCTGATGAGGGGGCTGAAAGGACAGGTGGCTCCATCCCGGTAGAGGTGGGCCTGGGTTCCTGACGGCTCCCGACTGTTACTTGTGGCGGAGCGACAGGGCAGGTTGAGACCACCTAGGAGAGAGGTGGGCCTGGCCCTGGTCGGCGTTCGCAGATACTTAACACGCTTAACGAGATCTTGGTATTTGATCTGAGTCTGGCCATTTGGTCTATACGCACTAACCATCTACGCGGGAGTAGTTATGGGTATCCCGACGTCGTGGTATCAGCCGAAGCTCTTTTGACGTCAGCGACTGAGTGGCGCGCGCCGCATTGGACCGTAAGCTCGCGCTTGTATTAAGGGGGCTAGGTCTGCTTCCGGCCGCGTACGCAACGTGCAGGTGTGCATAGGGCGATGGGCCCAGACCCCTGCGCGCATAGGTTTAGACCGGCGTGCTGACCTCTCTGTTGAGCCTAGGTGGGGCTGCGACGTGTTGATCTTACGAGGCCGGGCATGACCCAGAAAAGTGTGTCCGGCCAAATGGGATCGAGCGTGTTGGGTTATGTGGTGCACCCCTGCAGGGAAGTTTATCTATTCGAATAGCTGTGTCCCTCGGTAAAGGGACGACCCGGAGTTGTACCTTGACCTTATGACAACTAGAACTTGATACTGAATAAAATACACCCTTCTAAGTGCCAGATACAACCCGGTGATCGCTCTCTAACAGGGCGACGAGGAGGGGATCGCCGGGTAGGATTATGCTATGCGATGCTACTTGGAGGACTTCAATCTACCCTCTTCAATATGCTGCAAGATGGAGATGGCCAGAAGCGTAGTCTTCGACAGGACTAGCTATCCCCCCTTATTCTGGCATTCTGCAGTTCAGTCCAGTGATATGCCCCTTTACACATATACCCATGCATATGTAGTGTAGCTCCTTGCTTGCGAGTACTTTGGATGAGTACTCACGGTTGCTTTTCTCCCTCTTTTCCCTTTTTCTATACCGGATTGTCTCAATCAGATGCTGGAGTCCAGGAGCTAGCGATCCCGAGGATGATGCTACATGGAGTTCGGCTTCGAGGAGTAGTTAGGAGGTCCCAGGCAGGAGGCCTTGCCTTTTCGATCGTTGCTACTTTTGTGCTAGCCTTCTTAAGGCAAACTTGTTTAACTTATGTCTGTACTCAGATATTGTTGCTTCCGCTGACTCGTCTGTGATCGAGCACTTGTATTCGAGCCCTCAAGGCCCCTGGCTTGTATTATGAAGCTTGTATGACTTATTTTTGTTTTAGAGTTGTGTTGTGATATCTTCCCGTGAGTCCCTGATATTGGTCGTACACATTTGCGTGCATGATTAGTGTACGATCAAATCGGGAGCGTCACACTCATGAATCATGCAAATGAAGATAAGTAGAGATATATCTCATAAATTACAAGGCTCGACAAGATCTGGATAAGACATTACAGAATCAACTGTCTTGACAGTGGCCACCAAGGCCAATATTCCCGCACCGACAAGGAGATCTCATGAACTCTTGTCACCCTCTTGTATGGCTGGCCTCAACAATGAGCTCTGTACAGCTACAAGCCCTAAGAATATGTCATATACGTGCGGAACCCAAGCACCAGGGATAATGACAAAAATATTGCACTAGCCGCGACCATGCTCATGCGAAGAATCAAGGATATATGTGGCCAACCTATTTCAGTAAGATATCCTCACAAAGAAAATCATCACCATCAAAAGGATGAGGTTGATAGCAACGGTATGATGATTTTTGTATGACCATCAGGGTCCGGATACCCAAATCAGTTAGTGGCCAGATTACATATGGAGCAACAAAGGCATACCCTCAGTGAATTACTCTGCTCTACAAGGACTTCTTATCCCGCTGACCCGCTTAAAAAATGGTTAGTGAAGAATATCCAAATCTATTCTGTCAAGTCCAAGATTCTTTTGCAACCTCAGCAGTTTGACTTCAGCGACAGTATAAAGCATCGCACAGCTTATTAACACATCTGGGTATACCGACAACATGGGCAAATAAAAAATCGAACAATCAGCTCAGACCAGGTATATCCACTTGTGTAACCTAGTACCCGGACAGCCTGTCATGAAAAGTATCTTCCCACCAGCATACATGTCAGGACAGTCTCAAGATGTTAATATTTGACGTATGCTACAGTTATAAGTCTATGCCCTGTTATATTTCTCACAACAGAAGGTAGTCAAATCTTTCATAGATATCCCATGATCGAGCTAAAGAAATAAATCAAATAAATCAGTACCACTTATGAGCAGTCAGATCCCGTCAGAAGATGGCCACGATTAATTCTCAGCATTTGTTGAAACCAGAAGGCCTGCGTTTGTTTGAAGCAACCCCATGACAAGAGTAAAAAGGTTTTCATGACCAAAAGAAAATTTATGCTCAGATCCATTGGATATCACCCCGGGTATGGAGAATCAACGTCAATAAAAAGGAATTGGTATATGAGCAAAGACCCGTCAGAATTTGGGAAAGGTGAAGCAAGCCACCCCAGAGCAAGGTAAGTTAATCATCTGCAATTCTTGGGGAAACAATAAATAAAGGAAAAAGGATACCCGAGTTGGAAACGGTGTCCTAAGGTCATACTTGTTCCCTGAGCAACCAAATCTCAAGGATGAGATTTCTTTACGGGGGGAAGGTTTGTAACAGGCTGGTTTTTGGCCCTTTTCTTTTTCTTTTAATTTAATTGGTTTTTGCTGTGTTTTTCTTTTTGGAGTGGTTCTGTGGCCTTGCCACTTGGGAAATCATCTTCATTTCCTCTCCCAAGTGGCTCATCATTCTCAAAACCTTGTCAAGATCATGTCACTTCACTGCTTGACCAAACCCTAATTTCTTTTTCTCAGGAATATTCCTTTTTCTATTAAGGGAATAACCCTGTCTGCCCTAGGTTGTGAAGCAACCTATATTTATGTCCATCCAAAAATTCCCAAATAATTCTCATAATTACTTTGGGTCATACGTTGCTCAAATGTGCCCAAACTTTCCTATCCTAGCCCAAGAATAATTCCCCAATAATTATTCTTCCTTTATGTCCAGAGTGGCACTTTGTGAAGGAAGTGTCATTTATCTTATCTTGTTTGCTCCCAAACTTGTTGGGCATTCTTTTATGTCGAAATAATTGCCACATGGAAAAATTCAACTTTATTTGCCAAGCCAATCTTCCTCAGTGATGTTTCAAAGTTTCTGTCAAACAGAAGCCACTGTGAAGGAAGTACTAGCTATCCAAATGAGCTGAAATTTTTCATGCCTCTTCTTGTGCTTATATTATCTCACTCCTACAAATTTCATCCCCATCCAATCATCTATGTGAGCACAGGAACAAATCTTTGCTTCTGGTAAAATTTTCAGGTTGTGAAGTAAGTGCATTTTATATTGCTTCAAAAATCCTGATAAATTACCAGATCATGATCCTACCTATATAACATCTCTCCACCCAATTTGGCACCATTTCACTTAGCTAATATTTCTCTAAAATTATTGCAAGTTTCTGGTCAGTGAAGATAGCTGTGAAGGAAGTACCATTTTGGTGAATCCAATTGGTATGAATTTTTTTACAGCATCATTGTATGACCAAATAACTAAGCCTTGCCAAATTTGAGCTCAAGTGGTTACTCCATGTGAGTGCACCTTCCTGATCTTGATTCTGGACTAAATATGCAGTTGTGAAGCAACTATGGTGTATATTGGTCCAAATCATCTCAAAATTAATAGGATGATAGTCCTTCCTAAGCTGATCACCTCAGACAAACTCTCTGGCTCCAATTCCCTTCCTGTTGATCAACAGTTCTCGGCCTAGTTTACTGCAGTAATCTTCAGACGATGATTACCATTTAACCACTGCGTATTTAACCAAGTTACCACCTCAGTTGCAACCTACCCATGAAGGACTCCACCCCAGACAGCGTTTGGCTTAGCTTGTGGCACTGTGGGCACCAGTGCACGCGGTGATCACGAGCTTTGGCATGCAATGCGCGTGCTCTGCTGGCGTTTGCCGCGTCCAGGGCGTCTTCTAGCTCCGGCCCGTCTCCCTCTCATCGTCTTCGCGCTCGTAAGTGTGTCTAACAGTTTTACTGCGTCGTCGCCGTCCTCCTGGAGCCATCTCCCCTCCGTAAGCCCTCCATCCACTCTCGTCGCCGCGTGCCCACGGACGTGCTGTTGCCGACCGTCGTTTCCCTCCTCGGTGTCCTCTTCCTCTTCTTGTCCACGAGCTCCGCTCGTCTCCATGACCTCTGCGGCTCGTCCGCACCCCCCTTGTAGCGTTCCCGCGCCTCCCCGTGCTCGCTGCGCGTCACCAGAGCTTTGGCCGAGCTTGAGCGGCGGCAACCGGCTCGACACCTCGCCCCATGCCTATTTAAGCAGCCCCGGACCGCGTCCCTCCTCATCCACAACCACACCTTCCTCCTAGACCCCGCCCTAGCCTCTCAAGCGAGCTTGCGAAGCTCTCTTCGCTGGAAATCACTACCATGGCCGCCGTCTCTGCTCCGCTCCGATTCCGGTGATCCCAAGCCCCATTCTCTCTTCGACCACCTCTAGTCGATCACCCAACCACCCAAGCCTCCCCCGCAGCTCTCCGTTCATCGCCGGAGTCGCAATGGCCTCGTCCACAAATTCCGGCCGAAGCCCCGTCCGCTGCAGCTGCGGCTCTCCTCGACGCCGACCTCCCCTGGATGTCTGGATGGTCCAGGGTGGCGCGGCTCGGCCTGCTAATCACGCCGGTAGGCGGTAAAGTGCGGGAGGTGGACGAAGTCACCGGCGGTCATCGTTGGGGCGGCTGGCCTCGTGTCTGCCTCAGCGCGTCGTCGAGGGAAGAAGAAGGAGGCGCGGGAGGAGAGAGAGCGCGGTGGGACCCCCTCATAAGCCACCCGGCGTTACCCCGCCCTGCCCACGTGGATAAGTGGCCGACCCCACCCATAAGTCTCACATCGCTTACCAGCCCCGGGCCCGCGTGTTTTAAGTGAAAACGTATTTCTGTGAATACGCTTTCGCCTCTCGAAAACACATTCCTTTCTTCTTCGGCCCGAAGTACGCTTTCTCTTTCTGAAAGCACATTTCTCTAAAGACGTTTTCTGTTTTTCTGTCCAGGCCCAGATTGTGAAGTTTTTCTTTGCAAATAGGTCCCTGGCAGAAAACACTTGATAACTTTTTGTTCACAACTCCGAATGAGAAGATTCCAAAGCCCACGTCTTCGTCTCATCGAGCCTGTTCTGTTGGTTTCATTTTCGCCATGGTTTGACACTATGAAAATGACCATTTTTCCCTTGCCTGTAAACAGCCCCTCCGAGAGAGAACTATTTCCGGCGATTCATTCCGCGAGCTTCTCGCACTTTCTCCCGGTGAATTCTTCCATCCCAGGCAAGCCACAACCACCATTTGCATGATAGCCATGCAGTAGCATTGGTTTTCAACTTGAATCTTTAATTACTGTATGCTTGCTTTGCTACTGCTATCGTTATTTCGGTTATGTTTATGGATCAGTGGTTACCGTCTTACTATGTTTTCTTACACCCTGTTATCATGTTCTACCTGCTAGTATTACTTTCATATTGTCCATGCTTGATAATAGTACATGTTGGGTTGGTCATGTTCTTCGATGCATGACCAACGTCGGTTACCGAGTACCGTTGATATGCATTGTTCCTTTGCTATTAATTGGTTAAGTGTTTACTCGGTAATGTGATTGGTGTGTTCTTGCATCGTACTTATTGTTGATGATAATGGTCATGTATGCTATGAGTAGTGTTGTACTTGTAATATTCATACTCGTCATTATTATATGCTCAGTTGGATATGATTCATCATTGATATGGTGGATTGTTATGTTGCACCCCATGCTTATGTTGATATCATACTCATGCATTGTAATCGCATCATGTTATTTTATCATGGCTCAACATATTTGCATTCAAGTTTAACCGGATAAAATTGAACTTGAACAACTGTTGGCTGAGTCATGGTGCCACCATATCGAGCTGACCAGTGCAACCACGCTTACCTTTATGGGAAGGTCCTAACTGGGTCTATTGTCGTGCCTCTCGCAGGTGCCTCCCACTCGGGAAGGTTATGGGCGCGCGCTACCCTGATCAGGTAGGCGGACATAAGCCTTGTGTGCCCGTAGTTGTTCTATCCGGATTGTCCCCGTTTGGGACCGTTTTTCCACGACGGTGGTCGTTGGTGCCTTTGGTAGGCACGGGGCCACCCATGACCTAGCCCAGAGGGGAGTTGGTCGGAGTGGCCGGGAGAGTGTCATGGCAGTAGGACGGTTTTGTCGGAACGCCGTTGGTCCACCCGAATGGGAGTGTGAGGCCATGGGTTCCGTGGTGTGGGTACAGTGTGCTAACCTCTGCAGAGTGTATACTAAACCTATCGATAGCCGTGCCCGCGGATAAGGGCCCAGTTCGTGTCCGTCACACTATGCGTCAACAGTAATAATAATGATGTGTTTAATAACAACCTAATTACGATGATGAGATAAATTGGTTATGTGATCCGTGAATTATCACCGTTTGGTTACGAGGTAACCCGTGGAGCCCAGAGTGGTTCCGTTTGTGATCCATGAATGATCACCATGGTATCGAGGATACCGAGTTGTTCGATATTCGTGATGTTTTGCGAGAATCGCCGGTAAAAATCAAGCTCCTGGTGGTCATTTAATGATTACTACTGTATTGTTTATACCAAGCTTGATTTGATCCTGAGACAATCGTGTGATGTCCGAGGTTGGTAAGTGCTGCATGTGATGGTTACGAGATAACCCGAGAAGAGTAAGTTGGTGCATGATAATGTCATCATGGTGCATGATAGTGTCATCATGTTTATATGTCCATGCCATGCTCATATTGTTCTAGCTGTATCATGTTGTTCAGGCTATGTTGTTCAGATAATATAATGTTAATCCGTGTTTAACCTGTAATTGCCATGCTGTTGTATGTCTTGAATGCTTCTGGTTATTGTGATCTTGCAAGTACATTCAATGTACTGACCTGACGTGTCATGCCAGTTTGCAGGTCATGCCGGATTTGATTGCTTGCTAGTCATGGTTTCCGTTCGTGCGAGCTAGGATAAGTGTTCCAGCTAGAGTCCATGCGGAGTGGAGTTCATCACCGTCGTCGCTGTTCCGCTGCTAGAAGTGTTTCTGCTACTTCGAGTTGTTCTGCTGCTTGCATGGAGCAACTGAGGATGGCGTAGTGTCGCCGTGCCGATGTTATTCCTTGTAATATCGGAGACCTTGTATTCATATCCGTGTAATAATAGAAAGCTGGTTTGTTCTATGCTAAGCAGTGCCGTATTCCAGAAGACTTCTCCTCGATCTCTGGGCTGGAATACGGGGCGTTCCGGTTTCTCTGAGCCAGGGTGCCACAAGGCTTGGTATCAGAGCAGGTCTGGCTGTAGGACGCCCTAGTCAGCGCGAGCGATAGAAACCGGTAGTTTAAAGTCCGTCCTGGTTATTGCATTTGGTTGCTGCATTTCTTTGTTGCATAGCATGCATATAGCCTTAGTATTTGTTGCTAACGAGTTATCTGGTGAGTGTAGCTGGCATCGGTTCAGATCCACTATAGCTCAGCACCTGCATTTCTCCAGTTTTCTTTTGTTGCTCGTTCTTCGGTGTTTCATGTCATTTCTATCCCAGCAGAGTGATGCCAAGTGATCCCGACACCTTTTGTAAAAATGGTGCTCACGTATCTCGCCGATATCCTCCTTTCAGCCCCGCCTATCGTTTCGGTGATGGACATGCTTCTATCCCGAATCGCTCTTTTATTTTGACGTGTTGGCAACCCTTAATGATCTCAGTTATCAAGAAAGGGAAATGTCAGCAGCCTCCGTTTTCCCCCGCTATCCTATTCCTTGGACGAGTACGGATATTTTCCTGTCCGCTTGATAATAATGTGGTTGCGACCTATGTGTCCCACTACAGGTTTATCGAGTGCGTCCTCGCCTCCGAGCTAGTCTAGGTTGCTACCTGGCTAAGCTAGCACTTGGTGTAGCGTTGTTTACACCAATTCTTCCACACATTTATTCGTCCTTGTGCACACCGTCACAGCATGCTAGATCGTAGAACCAGAGATCCCGCGAGATTTGTGTGCTTAAGTAGGCATGCATATTGTGTGACTAGCAGTAATATGTGACATTGATTGTGTGTGAATTGATTGTTGTTGTGTGCTTTTGTTTAGTTGAGTTTTCTTTTGCTTCTTTCTTTTAGGCCCCGATGTTACATTATTTTTCCCCTATAAAGAGTTGCTCATCAACCAACACCGGACTCAAAGAAGTAACAAGGAGTTTAAATATTTGGAAAATTAGCTAAACAGAATGGAATTCTCAGCCCACTACAGTGAAATGGGGAATATCCGATTTTGAGACTGATAATCAATTTTGCATTAATGGGCACTCCTCACAACAGTACTGATAACAAAAGTCTACATCAGTACCAAATCCTCACAGCAGTAATGATCAAGTCAGCAGCAAGACAACTCAAGTACAAGAGCAATAGTATATTTTCAGTCAAAGGTATGGATCATATACACAATTTTGGCTCAGCAATGCATGATGCTTGAGATATATTATCATCCAAAATAAAGTCAGAAGGTGACATGCTCAAGGAAGACAGTCAATCAAATTTCCTCATGCAAATAATCAGCCACCGAATATTATGGGTGTGTGTGTGTGTGTGGATTTCTGTCTGCATATCATAGTATGAAGTTTGAATATGAGAAACTCAGTCTTCTTCCACACGTTATCGGAAGAAATTTATGATGCAAGGCTCCTCGATTTTCCTCAACATGATATGTGAACAATTTCTGGTCCAAAAGATACCCAGTCTTTCTCAACAAGATACCTCAGTAAAAGCTTCTGACAGACAAAAATTAATTTTTCTCAACAAGCAAATCCGAGGAAAAGCTTCTCAAGTACGGAACTCAAGCTTCTCCAGCACAATAATCAGACCAAGCTTCGTGTGTAAGCTATAGAGCCTTCTTCTGCACGATACCCAGGCAAAAGATTTGAGCAAAAGTTAACAAGTCTTCCTCAGCAAGCTACTCGGATGGCTTCTCTTGTAAGCCAATTAGTCCGCGTCAGTAGCACACTATTGCACCGCCCTCAGAGATTATGCGGCGAGTTGGCAATATATGACAGTGCTTCTCAAGAGTCAGATCAGCAATAATTTTGGTCAGAAGCACAAATCAGTCAAAACACATGCCTACCTCAAGGATCAAGTGCTCGGTTGCATATGATTCTTACGCATATGGTGAGCGTGCATCCCCAATAATATTAGTCACTCATATGAGGTACAGCAAGGATCCAACAGATATACCTAAGGAAAGTATGGATCCCACAACCTCATGAATCATGCAAATGAAGATAAGCAGAGGTACATCTCATAAATTACAAAGATCGACAAGATATGGATAAGACATTACATAATCAACAGTCTTGACAGTGGCCACCAAGGCCAATATTCCCGCACTGACAAGGAGATCTCATGAACTCTTGTCACCCTCTTTTATGGTTGGCCTCAACAATGAGCTCTGTACAGCTACAAGCCCCGAGAATACGTCATATACGTGCGGAACCCAAGCACCAGGGATAATGAAAAAAATGTTGCACTAGCCGCGACCATGGTCATGCGAAGAATCAAGGATATATGTGGCCAACCTATTTCAGTAAGATATCCTGACAAAGAAAATCATGACCATCAAAAGGATGAGGTTGATAGCAACGGTATGATGATTTTTGCATGACCATCAGGGTCCGGATAACCAAATCAGTTAGTGGCCAGATTACATATGGAGCCACAAAGGCATGCCCTCAGTGAATTACTCTGCTCTACAAGGACTTCTTATCCAGCTGACCCACTTAAAAAAATGGTTAGTGCGGAATATCCAAATCTGTTCTGTCAAGTCCAAGATTCTTTTGCAACCTCAGCAGTTTGACTCCAGCGATAGTATAAAGCATCGCACAGCTTATTACCACATCTGGGTATACCGACAACATGTGCAAATAAAAAATCAAACAATCAGCTCAGACCAGGTATATCCACTTCTGTAACGTAGTACCCGGACAGACTGTCATGAAAAGTATCTTCCCACAAGCATACCTGTCAGGACAGTCTCAAGATGTTAATATTTGAGGTATGCTACAATTATAAGTCTATACCCTGTTATATTTCTCACGACAGAAGGCAGTCAAATCTTTCGTAGATATCCCATGATCGAGCCAAAGAAATAAATCAAATAAATCAGTACCACTTATGAGCAGTCAGATCCCGTCAGAAGATGGCCACGATTAATTCTCAGCATTTGTTGAAACCAGAAGGCCTGCATTTGTTTGAAGCAACCCCATGACAAGAGTAAAAAGGTTTTCATGACCAAAAGAAAATGTATGCTCAGATCCATTGGATATCACCCCGGGTATGGAGAATCAACGTCAGTAAAAAGGAATTGGTATATGAGAAAAGACCCGTCAGAATTTGGGAAATGTGAAGCAAGCCACCCTAGAGCAAGGTAAGTTAATCATCTGCAATTCTTGGGGAAACAATAAATAAAGGAAATAGGATACCCGAGTAGGAAACGGTGTCCTAAGGTCATACTTGTTCCCTGAGCAACCAAATCTCGAGGATGAGATTTCTTTAAGGGGGGAAGGTTTGTAACAGGCTGGTTTTTGGCCCTTTTCTTTTTCTTTTAATGTAATTGGTTTTTGCTCTGTTTTTCTTTTTGGAGTGGTTCTGTGGCCTTGCCACCTGGGAAATCATCTTCATTTCCTCTCCCAAGTGGCTCATCATTCTCAAAACCTTGTCAAGATCATGTCACTTCACTGCTTGACCAAACCCTAATTTATTTTTCTCAGGAATATTCCTTTTTCTATTAAGGGAATAACCCTATCTGCCTTAGGTTGTGAAGCAACCTATATTTCTGTCCATCCAAAAATTCCCAAATAATTCTCATAATTACTTTGGGTCATATGTTGCTCAAATGTGCCCAAACTTTCCTATCCTAGCGCAAGAATATTTCCCTAATAATTATTCTTCCTTTCTGTCCAGAGTAGCACTTTGTGAAGGACGTGTCATTTATCTTATGTTGTTTGCTCCCGAACTTGTTGGGCATTCGTTCATGTCCAAATAATCGCCACATGCCAAAATTCAACTTTATTTGCCAAGCCAATCTTCCTCAGTGATTTTTCAAAGTTTCTGTCAAACAGAAGCCACTGTGAAGGAAGTACTAGCTAGGCGAATTCAAATGAGTAGAAATTTTGCATGCCTCTTCTTGTGCTCATATTATCTCACTCCTACAAATTTCAGCCCCATCCAATTATCTATGTGAGCACAGGAACAAATCTTTGCTTCTGGTAAAATTTTCAGGTTGTGAAGCAAGTACGTTGTATATTGCTTCAAAAATCCTGATAAATTACCAGATCATGCTCCTACCTATATAACATCTCTCCACAAAATTTGGCACCCTTTCACCTAGCCAATATTTCTCTAAAATTATTGCAAGTTTCTGGTTAGTGAAGATAGCGGTGAAGGAAGTACCATTTTGGTGAATCCAATTGGTATGAATTTTTTACAGCATCATTGTATGACCAAATAAATAAATCTTGCCAAATTTGAGCTCAAGTGGTTACTCCATGTGAGTGCACCTTCCTGATCTTGATTTTGGACTAAATATGCAGTTGTGAAGCAACTATGGTGTATCTTGGTCCAAATCATCTCAAAATTAACAGGATGATAGTCCTTCCTAAGCTGATCACCTCAGACAAACTCTCTGGCTCCAATCCCCTTCCTATTGATCAACAGTTCTCGGCCATGTTTACTGCAGTAAAATTCAGACGATGATTACCATTTAACCACTGCGTATTTAACCAAGTTACCACCTCAGTTGCAACCTACCCAGGAAGGACTCCACCCCAGACATCGTTTGGCTTAGCTTGTGGTACTGTGGGCACCAGTGCACGCAGTGATCACGAGCTTTGGCATGCAATGCGCGGGCTCGGCTAGCGTTGGCCGCGTCCAGGGCGTATTCTAGCTCCGAACCCTCTCCCTCTCGTCGTCTTCGCGCTTGTAAGTGTGTCTAACAATTTTACTGCGTCGTTGCCGTCCTCCTGGAGCCATCTCCCCCTCCGTAAGCCCTGCGTCAGCTCTCGTCACCGCGCGCCCACGGACGTGCTGTAGCCGACCGTCGTTTCCCTCCTCGGTGTCCTCTTCCTCTTCTTGTCCACGAGCTCCGCTCGTCTCCGTGACCTCCGCGGCTCGTCCGCACCCCCCCCCCCGCGTCACATTCCCGCGCCTCCCCGTGCTCGCTGCGCATTGCCAGAGCTTTGGCCGAGCTTGAGCGGCGCCAACTGGCTCGGCACCTTGCCCCGTGCCTATTTAAGCAGCCACGGACCGCATCCCTCCTCATCCACAACCACATCTTCCTCCTAGACCCCGTCCTAGCCTCTCAAACGAGCTCGCGAAGCTCTCTTCCCTGGAAATCGCCACCATGGCCGCCGTCTCTGCTCTGCTCCGATTCCGGCGATCCCAAGCCCCATTCTCTCTTCCACCACATCTAGTTGATCACCCAACCACCAGAGCCTCCCCCGCAGCTCTCCGTTCGTCGCTGGAGTCGCAATGGCCTCGTCCAAAAATTCCGGCCGAAGCCCCGTCCGCTGCAGCCGCGGCTCTCCTCGACGTCGACCTCCCCTGGATATCTGGATGGTCCAGGGTGGCACGGATCGGCTTGCTGATCACGTCGGTAGGCGGCACAGCGCGGGAGGTGGACGTAGTCGCTGACGGTCATCGTCGGGGCGGCCGGCCTCTTCTCTGCCTCAGCGCGTCATCGGGGGAAGAAGAAGGAGGCGCGGGAGGAGAGAGAGAGCGCGGTGGGACCCACTCGTCAGCCACCTGGCGTTGACCCCGCCCTGCCCATGTGGATAAGTGGCCGACCCCATCCGTAAGTCTCACATTGCTGACCAGCCCCGGGCCCGCGTGTTTTAAGTGAAAACGTATTTTTGTGAATACGCTTTCGCCTCTGGAAAACACATTCCTTTCTTCTTCAGCCCGGAGTACGCTTTCTCTTTCTGAAAGCGCATTTCTCTAAAGTCATTTTCTGTTTTTCTGTCCAGGCCCAGATAGGTCCCTTGCAGAAAACACTTGATTACTTTTTGCTCACAATTCCGAATGAGGTGATTCGAAAGCCCACGTCTTCGTCTCGTCGAGCCCGTTCTGTTGGTTTCATTTTCACCATGGTTTGACACTGTGAAAATGACCACTTTGCCCTTCCCTGTAAACAGCCCCTCCGAGAGAGAACTGTTTTCGGCGATTCGTTCCGCGAGCTTCTCGCACTTTCTCCTGGTGATTTCTTCCATCTCAGGCAAGCCACAACCACCATTTGCATGATAGCCATGCAGTAGCATTTGTTTTCAACTTGAATCTTTAATCACTATATGCTTGCTTTGCTACTCCTATCGTTATTTCGGTTATGTTTATGGATCAGTGGTTACTGTCTTGCTATGTTTTCTTACACCTTGTTATCATGTTCTACCTGCTAGTATTACTTTAATATCGGCCATGCTTGATAATAGTACATGTTGGGTTGGTCATGTTCTTTGGTGCATGACCAACGTCCGTTACCGAGTACCATTGGTATGCATTGTTCCTTTGCTATTAATTGTTTAAGTGTTTACTTGGTAATGTGATTGGTGTGTTCTTGCATGGTACTTATGATTGATGATAATGGTCATGTTATGCTATGAGTAGTGTTGTACATGTAATATTCATACTCGTTATTATGACATGCTCAGTTGGATATGATTCATCGTTGATACAGTGGATTGTTATGTTGCACCCCATGCTTATGTTGATATCATACTCATGCATTGTAATTGCATCATGTTATTTTATCATGGATCAAAATATTTGCATTCAAGTTTAACCGGATTAAATTCAACTTGAACAACTGTTGGCTGAGTTATGGTGCCACCATATGGAGCTGACCAGTGCAACCACGCTTACCTTTATGGGAATGTCCTAACTGGGTCTATTGTCGTGCCTCTCACCGGTGCCTCCCACGCGGGAAGGTTATGTGCATGCGCTACCCTGATCAGGTAGGTGGACATAAGCCTTGTGTGCCCGTAGTTGTTGTATCCGGATTGTCCCCATTTGGGACCGTTTTGCCACGATGGTGGCCGTTTTGCCACGATGGTGGCCATTGGTGCCTTTGGTAGCCACGGGGCCACCCATGACCTAGCCCAGAGGGGAGTTGGTCAGAGTGGCCGGGAGAGTGTCATGGCAATAGGACGGTTTTGTCGGAATGCCGTTGGTGCACCCGAATGGGAGTGTGAGGCCATGGATTCCGTGGTGTGGGTACAGTGTGGTAACCTCTGCAGAGTGTATACTAAATCTATCGATAGCCGTGCCCGCGGATAAGGGCCCAGTTTGTGTCGGTCACACTATGGGTCAACAGTAATAATAATGATGTGTTTAATAACAACCCTAGTTCGATGATGACATAAATTGGTTATCTGATCCGTGAATTATCACTGTTTGGTTACGAGGTAACCCGTTGAGCCTAGAGTGGTTCCGTTTGTGATCCGTGAATGATCACCATGGTATCGAGGATACCGAGTTGTTGGATATTCGTGATGTTGTGCGAGAATCACGGGTAAAGATCAAGCTCCTGGTGGTCATTTAATGATTACTACGGTATTGTTTATACCAAGCTTGATTTGATCCTGAGACGATCGTGTGATGTCCAAGGTTGGTAAGTGCTGCATGTGATGGTTATGAGATAACCCGGGCAGTGTAAGTTGGTACATGATAATGTCATCATGTGGCATGATAGTGTCATCATGTTTATATGTCCATGCCATGCTCATATTGCTCTAGTTGTATCATGTTGTTCAGGCTATGCTGTTCAGATAATATAATGTTAATCCGTGTTTAACCTGCAATTGCCATGCTGTTGTATGTCTTGAATGCTTCTGGTTATTGTGAGCTTGCAAGTACATTCAATGTAGGGATAATTAGATTTATGCCCCTAGTTGTGTCCCACTCGGCTGTTTTACTCCTAATTTCCAAAAGTCACCGCTTCTGTCCAAGTCACTTCGCTCCTCTTATGCTTTTGCCCTTTGACCGTTTGACCGTCAGTCTGAAAACTTCATAACTAATTCATACTAAATCAGAAAAATGCAAATAAGATACCAAAATGTTCGGAAAAACATCACCTATATGTCAGTGTCATTTGCATTCATGAAAAAGGTGTTTGAAAGTGCCCATCCGAGTTTTAGCTCTTATGATAGCACCATCAATAGTAAAATCTAAAAAATTCAAAAAATTCAAAAACAAATTTGGTGGCAAAGAATGACAAATTATTGAAGTGTTTGCCAAGTTTCATTAGGGAATGAGCTTCGTGGGTGCCTCAGCAAAAAAAACAATCAGCACTCCAAAATAGATTATTTTTTGCCATGACTTCCACGAATGTCGTTCCCTGATGAAACTTGACAAGCACTTAGAACATTTGTTGTTCTTTGCCACCATATTTTTTTTGATTTTTTTTATTTTTTTTAGATTTTACTATTCATGGTGGTACCAAAAGAGCTAAAACTTGGATGTGCACTTTCCAACACTTTTTTCATGAATGCAAATGACACTGACATATAGGTGATGTTTTTCTGAACATTTTGGTATCTTATTTGCATTTTTCTGATTTAGTATGAATTAGTTATGAAGTTTTCAAACTGATGGTCAAACGGTCAACGGGCAAAAGCGTAAGAGGAGCAAAGTGACTTGGACAGAACCGGTGACTTTTGGAAATTAGGGGTAAAACAGACGAGTGGGACATAACTAGGGGCATAAATCTAATTATCCCTTCAATGTACTAACCTGGCGTGTCATGCCAGTTTGCAGGTCATGCCGGATTTGATTGCTTGCTTGTCATGGTTTCCGTTCGTGCGAGCTAGGATAAGCGTTCCAGCCAGAGTCCCTGCAGAGTGGAGTTCATCACCGTTGTCGCTATTCTGCTGCTAGAAGTTTTTCTGCTACTTCGAGTTGTTCTGCTTCTTGCATAGAGCAACTGAGGATGGCGTAGTGTCGCCGTGCCGATGTTATTCCTTGTAATATCGGATACCTTGTATTCATGTTCGTGTAATAATAGAAAGCTGGTTTGTTCTATGCTAAGCAGTGCCGTATTCCAGAAGACTTCTCCTCGATCTCTGGGCTGGAATACGGGGCGTTCCGGTTTCTCTAAGCCGGGGTGACACATTGTAGGCCTTCGAACGCCAGACAATGCGGCGAGCCTCATTCTGATCCTCAGGGAGTTCTCTCCTATTAAGGTGGGCCAAGAATGGTTTGGTCCATGGGGCAATGACTGCCATAATGAGATGGGCCGACGGTGTTACTTTGGTGGCTGAGCCCCCGATGATATCCGTGTGTTCGGAATCTGGGGTTGTGTTCAGATGTGGACTCGCGTTGCCGCTCTCCTCTTGACACACCACGTACGGCTTAAAAAGCCTTTCTAGAAAGATGTTAGGTGGTACGGGGTCGCGCTTGGCACCGATGCGAGCAAGGACGTCCGCCACTTGATTACTTTCTCGGCCCACGTGATGCAACTCGAGCCCATCGAACGGAGCCGACATTTTTAGGATGGCGTTGCGATAAGCCGCCATCTTTGGATCTTTGGCATCGAAGTCTCCATTTATTTGAGATATTGCGAGGTTTGAGTCCCTGCGCACTTCTGGGCGTTGTGTGCCCATGGAGATAGCCATCCGAAGACATGCAATAAGGCCTCGTATTCGGCTGCATTATTGGAGTCTATGTATAATATCTGCAGTACGTACTGGATGACGTCTCCAATGGGGGACGTTAAAACGACGCCCGCTCCTAGCCCTGCCAGCATTTTGGAACCATCAAAATACATAACCCAGTTGGAATATGTGCCGTACTCTTTAGGGAGTTTGGCCTCTGTCCATTCGGCGACGATGTCAGCCAGTACTTGGGATTTAATGGCTCGACGTGGCTTGTATGTTATGTTAAATGGGAGGAGCTCAATGGCCCATTTGGCAATCCGGCCCGTAGCATCGCGGTTGTTTATTATGTCATTGAGTGGTACTTCAGAAGCCATCGTGATCGAACACTCCTGGAAGTAGTGTCGTAGCTTCCGGGATGCCATGAAGATTGCGTATGCTATCTTTTGATAATGAGGGTACCAGGATTTGCAAGGTGTGAGGATAGTGGATACGTAGTATACTGGCTTCTGAAGCGGGAATTTGTGTCCGTCCTGTTCTCATTCACCAATGAGCACGGCGCTCACCACCTGGTGTGTTGCCGATATGTATAATAACATGGGTTCACCGACGTTTGGCGCGGCCAGGATTGGGTTGCTCGCTACAAGGGCTTTTATTTCGTCTAGTCCAGCCATTGCCACGTCCGTCCACTCGAAGTGATCGGTGCACCGTAGAAGGCGATAGAGTGGTAACGCCTTTTCTCCCAATCTGGAGATAAAGCGGCTTAAAGCTGCCATGCAACCAGTGAGTTTCTGGACCTGTTTAAGGTCCGTTGGCATAGCCAATTGTGACAAACCTCGGATTTTGGCTGGATTTGCCTCAATTCCCTTATTGGAAACGATGAAGCCCAGTAGTTTTCCAGCGGGGACGCCGAAAACACACTTTTCCGAATTGAGCTTAATGTCATATGCACAGAGGTTGTCGAATGTGAGACGTAAATTGTCTATTAGTGACTCGACATGCTTGGTTTTGATGACGACGTCATCCACATATGGCTCAACTGTCTTGCCGATCTGCTTCTCCAGGCATGTTTGGATCATGCGTTGGTAGGTGGCGCCGACGTTTTTTAGCACGAAAGGCATGGTGTTGAAGCAGAACGGCCCATATGCGGTAATAAATGTTGTTGCAGCTTGACCGGATTCCTTCATTTCTATTTGATGGTATTCCACTACAAAAAAATACACTTCCGTGATGATACGTGTTTGTCACAGTAGGTCGCGTTTTTTGTCATGCATGTACATCCATGACAAATTTATGACAGAATCAAGATAGTCATACCTGTGCTGTCGTAGAAGTGTTCCATGACATTACCAAAATTATCATCACGGAAGTGTCCACTTCCATGACGATAAATCGCGCGTCACAGAAGTGCTTTCGTCAAGGGTGACCGACACGTGGCATCCACCGTAACGGAACGCCGTTAAGCTATCGGGTCGGGTTTTGGATCCGATAACCCGTTAACAGCCCCGACCAATGGGGATTTTCCACGTGTAAAATCATCATTGGCTGGAGGAAACACGTGTCGGCTCACCGTTGGGACAGATGTCATCCGCTCATTGGACCGAAGGCGCCTATGATACGGCGACACGTGGCACGGCCCAACAGAGGCCCATTCCTGTGAAAAGGCCGGCCCGTTTGACTTGGTCAAAAGGTGGCGGGCCGGCCCACGGAAAGCCTGTTAACGGCCTGTTCGCATATAGCCCATTTACAGCCCGCTAACCCAGGGCCCGTTACGCCCTATCCGAATTAGGCCCAGTAGCGTCATCTGGGCCGTCCAATATGATTCAGCCCGTTTTAACTTCCGGCCCATGTGTGGCCCATGACTTCTTTCGGCCCATATGAGGACCTTTGTAACTCTTGGCCCATTAACGGCCCGTGGTGAAACTGGCCCGTAATGAACAGTGTATCACTTTATACCCATTAACGGCCCGTTATTCCATTGGGCCGTTTCCAGCCCAAGTTATCTTTCGGCCTTCTCAGGGCCCATTGATTCTTGGGCTCATTTGCAGCATTCGGTTACATACGGCCCGTTACTGTCATTTTCTGCTTGTGGGCCAAATTCAGCCCGTCGTTACAGTCGGCCCGTTTGCGGACCGTTAATACGTTGGGCCGTTTTCATGTCAAAAAAACCCGTTGGGCTGTTTTCATAGAGTTATCAAATACGGCCTATTAACGGCCCGTTATGGTCCACGAATAGTACGGCCCATGATTGGCGAAATGATGATACGCCCCGTAGAAGGCCCATGGATCCTACGGCCCGTATGAGGCCCATGGATAGTACGGCCCGTAGAAGGCCCATGGATCGTACGGCCCGTAGAAGGCCCATGGACCCTACGGCCCGTAGAAGGCCCATGGACCCTAAGGCCCGTATAGAAGGCCGATGGATCCTACGGCCGGACGAAGGCCCATGGATCATACGGCCTGCAGGAGGCCCATGGTTACAACAGTCCGTGTGTTGCCACGATTATTTTGGCCTAGTTACCAAAAATAGGCTATTGTGGCCACTAGAAAAAAACAGAAAAAGAACTGCAGTGACTACAAGCAAACAACTAAACAAGACAATAAGGAAATAAATAAGCAAGCAATTAACGCTAGCCTATTACCGCTATTACACATATTACATCCACTGGGCATCAAAGTTCGCCACCAGTGCAAATATAGGGAACAAAGCAGCACATTACATACACTGGCCGTCAAAATTGGCCACCAGTGCAAATAAACGCGGCAGCAAAACAAGAGCATAACTGAAACAACTTCAGAAGAGCTCAAGAAACGTTATCCTGGGTATCCACCATGCTGGCAATAAGCTTAGCAAGCTGATTAGCTTTGTCCTGTTTGGCGCTAAAATCCTCCAACGCTTGCTGTTGCACCAGAAAGTATGCATCTGAATGCTCCAGGGACTTCCGCAGTCCTTCCGCTTCTTGTCGCAGCACAGCTGATCGATGTCTTTCAGCTTGTAGTTGAGACTCAAGAAACCGAACTGATTCAGACAGTGAGTTTGAATAGCTTGTGCAAGCGGTAGTGGCCAGTAACTCGAACACTAAACCAAGACAGGACTTTGGGGTTGTCTCGCTGTCTTCAAGATAGTCTTCCTTAGCTGTTTTATCAGCTTTGTTGGAGACCAACAAGGATGTGTCACTATCCTGAACCTTATCTGCATTACTTCCTTTACCATTGCTTAATAAGGCACTCTTCCCCAATATTCTGTCAGCATTCTAAAAGAAGAAACAAGCAGACACATAACAAGTTTAGCATGTACTAGTATATGAAACTCATTTCGGTGAACCAGTTCATTAGTAAGGTGGACAGGATTAAACTACCAAGTCTTCTATTGCCAAGTACTAGTACATAATAAAAGCATCAAACAAACATATATCTATGTCCTATGGTCACTGCATTGTCTTGCCAAATCAAAATAGAGACACGGTTCAAATCATATCAGTTCAAGACAAAGCAGCAGTGAAAGAATACAAAGCGTGGGAAACTACACGGCACAACAAGATTTCAGATGGGTACCACGGGTCTACATGTACAACAACACTATTGGCTCTGTTGTGATGCTAGTAATGTGCATGATATGAAAGTCAACTGTATACACAATTGAAATTGAAATCAACAGAGCTATTGATAAGAGCAAACCTGTTAAAGAAACATGCGTGAACATACCTGCTGTGCCATTGGAGTTTCGATTGGATCCTTCAATTTAAAAATAAGTTTGTATGAGTAAATACAGTGATACAAGAGCAAAGCAATCATAGTTAAAAAAGGCGCGCCTAAGCGAGCGCTTAAGCGCGCCTAGGCTCTAGGCGTTGGCAAAACGCATTGCGCATAACTACGCATAATCTGTGCATAACTGCGCATAAGCATGCGCTTTGGTCAGTAAAGCGCAAGGCGGTGGCAAAACGCACAATTAACGCCTAGCGCTTTTTTGAACTATGATAGCAATGGAATCTTAAATTAGAACAGTTGTTCTTCAGGTTTAGGCACTTGTTCTACATGAACAGAGTACAGTAAGACGCAAGAATATAATACTAAAAAATAGAAAATGAGCTCATAGACCTTACCACATTCTTGGTTCGGGACCAGTACAGAACAAGGCGTTCCCAGTCATCGTCCAGTAAATGTGTCTCAGGAGAACGTAAGGGAATTTGATGAGTTTCTTTGCCGGTGAAGTACGTTTTCTTCAGGTAATTCCGATACTGCCACCAAGCATTCTTGAAGATAGCAGAGGTATTAGCACAGGTTACCTCATCCTGAGTTTCCAAATCGGTCCTTCTCTATAGAGAAAAATGGGAAAATTTGCTGTATTATAACCATCATGGAGGTAGGATGTATGGGACGAAGCAAAGTAATTGCCATGAATAACATTACTTACACATAACTCCTGGACAAACACCTGCAACTGGCATTTTCCTTCATCTTCAGTATAATATTTCCAAGATGGGAAGATACGCACATACGATTTAACAACATCAAATGCGATAGATGCTAAACTACGACTAGCTGGTTGTGCTTCCTCCACAGGAATAGGCGTACTAACTGGTGGAGTTGGGGTTCGCCGTGATAGTACTGGCCCTTTGGGCACTGGAGCTGCCTTACTAACTGCTCTTGTTTGGGAGCTCTGTGGTGGAGATGGTGCTGTGTCAACAGGAACTGGGTTACTATCGGCTGGGGTTGGGGTTAGATTGGGTGAAGCTGGTTCTCTGTCCATCGCAGTAGGGGTACAATCTGCGAGAGTTTGGGTTATGTGTGGTAGGGCTGGTTCTTGTGCATGTACAACCGGGGTGCTATCTCCACCAAGAGGTAGCACTGTTTTATTTGAAGACCGTGTTTTTAGTCCGCTAGATACTGGCATCACCCGCTCCAATTCAAATGGCTGATAAACAGGAAACATAGTTGAATGTACAGACATTGTATGAGAGACAGATGCAATAGATAGTGTGGAAAAAAGAGGGCATGAAATAGTTGACATGTATATTGTTTAACTAAAACGGATAGCATGACATAATTTCACATATATGATGTCTATCTAAACTGGATAGCATAGCATAACATAATTCAAAGATATGATGAATAACTAAACAGGATCGCATGACATAATTCACCTACATGTTATCTAAGTAATCAGGATCGCATCATTTAATTCACATATGTGATTTATATGCTAAACAGAGGGCATTCGATATGATGTCTGAACTAAGAACATGGTGTTGAATATTGTGTATATGATGTCTAAACTATGCAATGCAAGACACCGTATGCATGATATGAGCAGTATAACCGTGCCAAGTTAGAGCATACACCTCAGTGGGGGAATAGGACTGGTCATCTGTCTCTGAATCCATCTCTGAGGAGCTATCGGGACCCAACAAGAGATCTGCTTCGACAGGTAGCACTGTCTGCTCTGAAGGCCTTGTTTTCACTCCAGATTTTTCCATCTCCCACCCAAATGGCTGATTCACAGGAAGAGTAGTTTAATGTACAAACATTGTCGACAAATGGAAATGTAATGAAGAAAAGGATGGGCAAGATATCATTCAAATATATGATGCCTGGTTAAACAGGATGGCATTGCACATTTCACATATATTATGGCTGGCTAAAAGACATGAGACTGCATAATTCCCATATATGATATAGAAACTAAACAGGTGGCATTACAGAACATGTCTAAACTAAGCAGATGACATATATGATGTCAAAAGTAGGCACTGCAAGGCAACATATGCATGATATGACTAACATCATCATGCCAAGGTAGAGCAAACACCTTGGGGGGTAAATAGGAGTGGTCAGCGGCGTCTGAATCCGCCTCAGAACAGATATCTTCCTCTGGATTACAATCTGGAGAGGGGTGGGGAGGGTTTGCCATTGAACCCACCATGGAGCGATGTCTGCATGACATTGTATTGCCGCGCAAAACTCTTCTCTTTTTCTCTACATGTTCAGCATGACTGTGTACAATATCTGACATGCATACGAAAAAAATATGGTGAGATTATGTAAGGAGAGCATGCAGAAATTTAGAGTGATGGTAACAACCAGTGGATCGACGTTTTTCCGTTGAACCAAAATAGCCCTAATGGATCGACGTGAATGTATAGTAATAAGTGATGCAACAAGTGTACAACCTCTTTGCCGTAGCCGTGTCGACCTCAGCATCATTGGGTTGGTCGCTGAAGCAGTTGAGGCAGAGGTGGCTGTCGGAGGTGTGGAGGGAGATCTGAGGAATCTGTAGACGGCGTCCAGGGCACTGCTCTGTTGTGATGGATCGTTCTGTCGTTGGAGCAGCTCCGGTGAGCCGTAAGACGTCAAGGCTGAAGCAGCACAAGACAGACATCGTCAATCTCAAGTGGGATTCTAATAGCATCTCCAATAGATGATGTAAAATGGATGTAAAATTAACATCACCAAAAACCACCTGACTACAACAGATGAGGTAAAAACTGTTGACTCTGAACTTAACTGTCGAAACTGAAATTTACTGTGGAATCTGAATGCTACTGTCGAAACTGAACGCAATGGTAGCAGAGAGGCACTTGACATGTAGTTTAGGGAGGGCCTGCAGTTCATCTTCAACCTGCACCCCCCTGAGCCGCCAGCCACCACCGGCCGAACCGCCGGCCCCAGCGCCGCCTCGCCGCCCCGAAACAACTCGCCACCGCCGCCCCGGCCAGCCCTCTAGGCCCCCCGCCCCCACCCTGAACCCTAAGATAGATAGTGGGGTACCTCTCCGGCGAGCCCCCGTCCCCGCTGCGGGTGGTTCTTCCTTAACTCCGGCGAGCCCCCCAACCCCTGAAAATCGACTGACCCAAAAGTCGATTCAGTCGACTGAAGTGTGGCTTAATCGGAGCAGAGCAGCAGCACGAGCGAGGGGGAGAGCAGCAGCAGCAGCTGGGCGAGCGAGCGATCGAGCGAGAGCCGGAGCAGCAGCAGCAGCGAGCGAGCGAGCGAGAGCCGGAGCAGCAGCAGCAGATCCGGCTGGTATGGACGCCGCCGCCGAAGGGGCCTCGCACTGGGGGAGAGCCGCCGTGGAGATGTCGCCCGCGGCGCCGGCTTCAAGGTAGCCGCTCCATGGGGGTGCGGGATGGAGCACCGTCGGCGCCGGGAGGTCGAGTTAAGGAGAAGGTGCGATGCGATGAGTGTACAACCTCTTTGGTGGCGCCGAGTAGGCCTCGGCTTCGTCCGAGGAGTCGGTGAGGATGCTGCGGTTCCGGTGGAGCAGGTTAAGGCGGCGCTGTGGGGATGGAGCAGCCGCGATAGACGAGGCGATCGTCGGAGCAGCTCCTTGGAGGTGGAGGACGGGGCGGCTGAACCGGCGGGACGGCGAGATGGACGACGGATCCTCATCCGGGGAGGTGGACGAGGGACGTCGAGCTGTTGCGGTGGACGACGTCGTCGGGGAAGAGGCTCCGGCTGGGCAGCGGTGACGTGGCGGACGGAGGAGGGTGGGGTTTCGCGGCTGGAGCGGAGAGGTTATGGCGGCCTGGGATTTCGAATGGCGAAAAGGGGGCGATGGGAGGGGGTGAAGCATGACTTAGGGACGCGCTTGTCCAAAATGTAGGGTGTGTTACAAAAGTACCCCCCACCGATTTGAACTAGCGGCCCTTTCGGCTCAGGGTTAGAAGGGGGATTTCGCGTGTCGGGATTTGGCAGCTGGAGGGAGTTTTCGCGCGCGTTGTAATTTCGGGATAGCAAGGCGCGGGTTGTGAAGGCGCCAGTTTTGGGAGCACGATATCTGAATTTTCGGGATATAACAAGACGCGGGTTGAATTTTAGGGACAAGCCTAACGTGTAGTAATATTGTACTTGTACGTACCAAATCAATTCGCACTTCCCTCAACCAAAAAGAAAACGAAAAAAATAAAACTATTCACACCACACAAAGAGAGAGTCTTGCCCCGTTTTACTATACAAATGCTATTCAAAGCTACTCCCTCCTTCCATCTATATAGGGCCTAATGCGTTTTTCGATGCTAACTTTGACCAAATATTAGAGCAATGATATATGACATGCAACTTACACAAAGCACACCGTTAAATTCGTCTGTGAAAGGTTCTTTCAATGATATAATTTTCACATTGTGCATGTCATGTACTATTAATCTTGTCAATAGTCAAAGGCGGTCTTAAAAATCTCATTACGCCCTATATAGATGGAAGGAGGGAGTATGAATCCATGTTATGTCCGATTAAATTTTTTCGCTTGCTGTATAATGCATGTAACCTACTCATACCAACATTTTAGTGCATTCCAAATGTCTATACTACCGCTGCAATTCGAACTAAATTTGAATTCGTTTCTCTATTTCAATAAGAATCTACAATCATGATTGTTGCCAACTTCAACCATCATAGTTTCCTTGCTATCCGCCAGATATAAATCGGACGGCCTATAATGCAGGATGGCAGGCACACCATCATCAACAACTCCGTTTTTTATAAGAGTAGAGATAAAATATATTAAATGTAGTATAACATGTTCATAACCACACCATGTGTATCACCGTTATATATATTCACACATGCGTCGGTTTGAAACACTATGATAAATTCTTCAAATATCCGAATTCGCTTTTTATAATGAAGTATATATGATCTCTATTCGTCTTTTACACCCACACAACCCTCTTATCTTTGTAGCTAGCGCTAACTTTCTCTTGTGCATGCACACGCCCGCATCCCTCTCACCCTCCCTCAGCATTCTCTAGCTCCATCGCGCAAATTCGTCTTTTCACTTTAGGTCGTTCACCCACGGTGTGTGTAGGCCCCCCAGCTCCTTCTTTACGGCACACATCGATCGATATGCCTCTCTAGCCAGGTGTGCCTAGCACAAACACAAGCTTCCCCTCTTCTCTTGTCACCGTCCATGCCTCACTCCCACCACTCTTTTCATCGTTCTCGTACTCGCACACTCCTCCCCCCTCGATATAGTATGCCTCTCGTACCACCTCCTACATGCATCCCTCTCTCTCTATCCTTCTCCTCGTGCCTCATTTGCTTCTAACACACACATGCATGTATACCGATCGATCTCCCAACATATACCTAGATCGACTTTAACTACCCCCCCATCGATCGACGTACCTCACAAGTTATGTCTCTCCTTTCTCTAACAAAGGGCGATTGATCTTCCTATGTAGTTACGTCTGCTTACCACAGCCACATCGTCCCCCCTCATCATTCGTGCATGCCTCCTGACCCGTCTCTCACACGCACGTGCACAGACAACAAGCAGCCATCTCCTCTCTTATTGATATTGCGGGCGTGCCCTCCGTTTGTCTAGCAAGCCTATCCCACCATTTGTTAGAAGCAACTCCACTACCACCCCCTCCAACACTCTAGCTCTGTCTCTCTCCCAACCTTATTCCTCTCCTGCACATATGCATGGATGCCGATCGATCTCCCTTAATACATGAGGCAGATCGATCTCCTTAATACATGAGGTAGGCCTCTCTCCTCCTCCACACATATACCAGCCATTGTACCTCTATAGTTAATTGGGCCTCCCTCTTCCCCCACCACACACCGATAGTCGAGCGCTGCAGGTAGGTATCCATGCCACAGAGACAAACTGCACATGTCCCATCTCACGTTCCAGTAGGCCAGCCACTCTATATCTTTGACGTGGGCACACACAAATTCGATGGCACTCTTTATCGATCGCGCGCGCACACACACACATCATCCCTCTCTTCGATTCTATGGACACCTCAAGCCGATGATACCTCCACTCTCTTCTCGTGGATCGCCCCCTCTATATATATGTTATATCCAGGACTCTATTTCACACACATTGCATATGTTACATTTTTTGATTGACCCCCCCCCCAAAAAACTCTCAAGAACCCACACACTATATCTCTCTAGGTTTGTATCTCTCTCACACAACCCCACGTAGGTGGTGTACGTATACAAGAAGAGAATAGGTGCACCGTGCACGTACTCACGCTTCGTGCCCAGCCACACCCGCGCGGGTACACGGTGGAGCTCATTTCTTTACGAAATGGCAGCCCACGTGCTAATTTGAACGCCTGTAGCGGTTGTTTACCTAGGGAGGTCGTGTACCACGCGTGCACGAAACAAAGTTCGACTTGACGCGTTGCCGCGTTATTTTTAAATAAAGTTATAGCGCTCAATGGCACGTACACAGAATATAAAACGATTTTTATGGAGAAAAAGGTAGTCCGCTCACTATATACAATGGAGCCTGCCTGCCTGGTTTGTCGCTCTTCAGAGTATCTCACACAAGGCTGCGGTGGCCTCTCTCTCTCTCTCACCGTTGGTCACTGATCCGGCCGCATCCCGTCCGCCGGGGGAAAGGGAGTGCGGTGGCCTCTCTCTCTCTCACCGTTGGTCACTGATCCGGCCGCATCCCGTCCGCCGGGGGAAAGGGAGGAAGTGCATCGTTTTCTCCGTTTGACGGCGCCGAGGCAGCACGTCCCGATCTGCGGTACACGCCGTTCTCTCTGACCAAGCTCCGGCGCGGCAGGGCCTACGCCACCTGCTCGCAGATTCCACCCGCCGCCGCTCACCTAGTTACATCCCGACGACCTCCAGGTATCCCCTCCGGCCTTGCTCCAGTGCCCGTCTTCCCACGTCGCTGCATGTGGATCTTCCATAGTTCTTTGCCCAAAACGTAGCTCGTCCGGCGTACTTTCCATATTGCATTCTCGTCCTCACACCGTTTTAGACAAACACAACCGTGTTGTTATCTTCCCTTAGGACAAGGAATATGCTTCTTTTTTGTCGTCGCATGTGTCATCAACTGTTATTGGCCAGTAATTGTTTCCTTTCTACTCGTTGCTATTGCGACCTTTTGGTGAACTGCACAAATCACTTTTTTCTTAAGAGTGTTTTGTGCAGTTGTACTAAAATGTCACACGGGCAACGTCTCTACATTTCAGTGCGACTGCACAAAGGGAGATTGGTTTTGCTCTATCCTCCTCATCCAACTCCGAGCCTAATCTTCTCCAACTAGTTAGTCTTAAGAGAGACTGCAAAGGTGACCGGCTTCTATTTGTGTGTTTATTGTTTCATCAGCAGTCCTCTATTATCGTAATCACACTTAATATCTTTGGAACAGGGACGCTCAGCTCTATTTTAGTGGAACTGCACAAAATGATCGGAATGTTGCATGCTCCAGACAGCTACTTTTTTCCCAACATGCCTTGTTGATTTAGACAGAGCTGGGGGGACGTTGCTGCCAATGAAAGCATGGATCAATTTTAATTTAACACCTTCTCACAACTCTGTCTTCAGTTGTGATGTAATTATTAGCTCTGATCTGCTAATAATTGACATGCATTAGCAAGGAAGTTAGTTTTTTATTGTTTCCGAAAGAGCATCGATGGCAAGACACGCGAAACAAAAGCTGAAAGCTCACACCATTGTACAATTTCATGTCGCTGGAAAATTATTTGTATAGTACGTCAATTATGTAAACAAATGATGGAAGCTTGATAGCATTGCCAGAAGCCTCTTCATCATCCGGGTCCATGTGCCATGCACAAAATTATACTCCTTCGTTCCTAAATATTTGTCTTTTTACAAATTTCAAACGGGCATATTTTAGAGTGTAGATTCACTCATTTTGCTTCGTATGTGTACTCCCTCCGTTCCTAAATATTCTATTCGTCTTTCTAGAGATTTCAACAAGTGACTACATACGGAGCAAAATGAGTGAATCTACACTCTAAAATATGTCTATATACATCCGTATGTGCCAGTCCATTTGAAATCTCTAAAAAGACAAATATTTGAGTAGTCACTCGTTGAAATCTCTAGAAAGACAAATACTCCGGAGTATATTTAAGAACCGAGGGGGTAGTGCACAACCGCATGGGAGACTCAGCCCGGTCGTTGCGCCGCATTAATAGTGAGTAATGAGCAGTCAAATCATAAGCCCCACCTTTCCCACTGTAAGTTGCTCTGAAGAAGCAACCATCAATACGCTCTTCTTTGAATCCGCTCATACTACTCCATCCGTCACTGTTTATACAGCGCGCTTCAGAAAAAAGAAAAAAAATCTGTGGGACCAAGGCGACTAGCGATCGGCCTGAAAAATAGCATTGGTAGTTATAGCACGGCGTCTATTACTAGAGGGAATAATGCGTACACACATGCATGCAGTGCTTCCACCCCGGGTACACACATGCATGCACTTACTCCACTCCGTAGTAGTACAGTACATGGAGAGAAAATTGTGGACTTGATTGCGGTTACCACGCCCTAATTAATTGAGCATTAAACCAAACGCGTCTAAAGTCTCTCTGGTGGTGGAAATGCATTGAGAGAAATGCATCATAATGAAGCGCGCCCTGTAAACTGTGACGGAGGGAGGAGTAGTATGAAGGTGCAAAACCAAGTACGCGTATGGCCAGTCGGTCAACGCACCTCCTCTTGGCATATCACTGACATGTGGGACAGGAGTGTGAGCAAACCGATCTCAATTGACGGCAAAGAGCCAACCCGCCGTTCCTTGAGAGAGACGAGGAGCGAGAACACACAGACGGGCTCGCACGGAGGCCAAGATATATTCGAGCATGGTTGGTTGATCGATATCATTCATTACATGTTGGGCTGCCGTTTTCCGCCCTTCTCCGGAATAAACGTGTACTTTATCAGAGATAAAAAAATAAGAGTACAGACGCTCCACCATGCGGTTCTAGTAGTAGTACTACTCGTACTACTGCGCTTGGCTCTTCGCCTCTTCGTGAAGTCGAACAATGATGGTACTCCGCATGTTGGGTACTACAGTGTATGCCTCTGACAATCTGACACCGAATGGACTGATGCATGTCCACCGAGGGTAGGTTGCATTAGTCAAAAGGCGTAAGCGAGCTTCACCTTGTCCTGCAAGCTTCTCCTCGTTCTGCGAGTTGACGGGACACACCAAAAAGTAGTGCTAGTCCATACTCCCTCCTTTCCGGTTAATATGGCTTAATCTTTTTTGCGGGTAAATGAGAGAGCTTTATTCATATATAAGCATTCTTAGGACGATCAGCCAAGACACTGGTCACTAGGAAGCGAGGTACCCCGCAAAAAAAGAAGTAGGAAGCGAGGTGTTTCATCAAGCCAGCTCTCGGCCACATTCAAAGTGCAGCAAGCACGGTTCGCACGAAGATGCGCCGCACGGTTCGCACGAAGATGCGCCGCAAGGTTTGCTGACCTGTTTACTTTGCGCTTGGCTGTTCGCCTATTCGGGAAGTCGAACAATAATAGCACTAGTAGTATAGTGTATGCTTCTGGCAATCTGACACCGAATTAACTGTTGCACGTCCACCGCCTGAGCGAGGGAGAGCTTGCATTAGTCAAAAGTTTCTCCTTGTCCTGCGAGCCACCGCGCGCAAGCTTCTCCCGTCCTGCAACCTTCTCCTCGTTCGGCAAGTTGACGGGACACAGCAAAGTAATGCTAGTCCATACTGCCTCCTCTCCGGTTAATATTGTCTTAATTTCAAACGAGATAAATACACTGTCTGTCACTGTATATTTGTAAAAATACGGTCAGTGGACTTCATAATACGCTCATTGCGCTCAATATATATATTTTCCGGTGTTTATACGGTCACTAGCTCACCCTGACTGAGTATGTGTGTGCATGCACGTGTAGGTTGAGCACTTGAGCGTGACCGTGTGTGTTCCGTCGTGTGCTCGGACATGCATGCATTAGGGCGTCGCGCGCGTTTTTGCGTCCATGTGTACGTGTGACTGTTGCATACACGTAGGGGGAGTACGTGTAGGGGCCACTAAGGAGCAGTCAAATCACACAGTAAGTTAGTCGGAAGAAGCAACCATCATTTCACTCTTGAATGACACGTACGCAATATAAAATGGTTGATATGGAGAGAAAAAGAAAACCACTATATATACACTAGCAGGAGCCTAAGCTACAAGCCTGCTTGCTTAGGTTGCTCTCTTCACAAGCATAGAACGACGGGCCTGATCCCGCAGCTGGGGGAAGGGAACAATGTTCTGCGTAGACGCGGTCGACATCGGCGAGGGAGAAAACCCACAGTCGGTGCGTCCCAATCGGGGGTCACCGCGGTATGGGCCGATGCCGCGTCCCAACCGCCCTTCTAGCTACAGCCCGACGTCCCAGGTAGTCCATCTTCCTTTTGGAGCCGGCTTGCTCCACTGCCGTAGCTCCATCTCCATGTCGATCTTTCTCTACTTCTACCGGCTTCTACTTGTGATGAGTTTATGTCTCATGAACTAGTGCCAGTACTATTATTCTAATCACACTTCTTCAATATCTTTGCCATCAGGGATGCTCAGGTCGATTTTAGTGGAACTGCACAAAAGCATCGTATGATCCGAGGGTGCCAGCCGTCTTTCCTTCGACAGGTTCTACCTGGCCAGGAAATTAAATCATGTTTAGGGTTTAGGGTTTAAGTCGTAGTGACCCCATCAGTAGTTTTTCTTTCGTACACGCTCTCACAACTTTTTTCTTTAGTTGTGAAGTAAATATTGGCTATGATCTGTGAATCATTGAGATGCATCAGCATGCGTGTTAGTTTTCCTTTGTATTTGATGGAATGTTGTAACGGGGCAACCTTGGAATAGGAATGAAAATGGAGTGGAAAGTTTCCGTTTTTCCGGAGAAAAAATGGAAACGGAGAGAAACCAACGTTTCGTTTCGTTGGATCGCGCCATCGAGCAAAACCAACGTTTAAATCACGTCTGTCGTGTTCGTGTCTCACCCTCCTCCACGGCTCGACCCCACACGGTCGCTCGGCATGCCACTCACCGCAAACCGAGTATACGATAACTTTCCCGCCTGCTTGTCGATGGATCGCGCCATGGAGTACTAGCACTACTGGAAGAGATTGACGAGTTGGGGGAGGACAGCTAGCTGTAGCACGGACTCCCAAGAACTTTTTACATGCATGTTGTAGCCGGCTATTGCGACCTTTGAACGCGGAGCAGCCGCGTGCACCCGGAAGCGGCGCGGGCGACGCTCTCTCGGCCGGCGCGCCGCTTCAATGCCGGCGCCAGTGAGAGGTCGCGTCCGCTCTGGCCGGGCATGAATGCGGCACTGACCGTTTCGGGCGGGAAGCACGCGCGGGTGATGAAGAGGGTTCGGGTTGGTCAGGACCGGCCGTGGCAGCGGTCCGGACGTGCGCAAACAAGAGATGTTGTACGTTAATATTGCTGCGTATATAATTAACAACGTAAATAATGTGCCAGTTGGACAAATATGATTGGAGATGGAGATGGAAATGGAATTTTACGTAAACACGGATATGCATGTCTATGTCTATGTGTGTGTGCGCGACGACTCTCGCGACCTGGAAGCGGGGGCGTGTTTTTGATCGAGTTTTCTTTCTTGGTACGTTAGAAAAATTGTCCGCCAGTTTTCGTTTCTTTTTTCCGGGAACGCGCGTATTCTATTTAAAACCACTGCTATGGAGAGATTTTTTTACTCCATTATAGCCTCTTGTTTGATAGAGTTTCTCGCGTCTCGCTCTCTCACCCTCTCCATATCAAAACAAGATGACAGTGTCCACTCTATCTCTCTCCTCACCGGTGGTCACAGATCCGGCCGAATCCCGTCCGCTGCGGGAGGTGAGGAGGTGCAGCGTTGACGTTGTCGCCGTCGGCGACGGAGGAAGCCGATGCGCACCGTCCTCTCGGAGCCGGCGCTGGCGCGGACGAAGATCCTCCGCGCCCTTGTTCGCTGCCGTCGTGTGGGCAGATCCCGCCCGCCCGCCTAAACGACATCTCGCCCACCTGAGGTATAACTTCTTGTACTGGTCCAGCTCCCCAGGTCGCTGCGTGCGGGTTTTCTTCTATGCGACTACTCCCCAGCTCCCCATGCATAGTAGCTAGGGTTCGTCGGCTGGTCCAACATCACCTACTAGTACTATTATAGAGGAAATGCCACTCGAAAAGTTGTCCTGATTTATGCCTCGGTGGAGGTATACATGTTGTTTCGACAAAAAGTACATGGTGGTTGTGCGGTCATTGTCCATATGGTGGTAGTACTATCACTGGTTAAATGAAGAAATGCTTTTTTTCTCGGGTATCCTGGTTTAGTTCCCATCAAGATAATTATGATGCTTCTGTTTGTTGGTGTACTTTTCATTAATTCTTATTGACAATTGAGATGTCGTTGCTAACCCTTTTTTATATTTTTGGAAACAGCGATGCGTGTCTCCATACCCGGGCATGTCTTCCTCAATTTTAGTGGAACTGCACAAAATTGGATGGCCATTGTTGTTCCGCCTCACTGTCCTCTGCCACGTGGTTCTTCCTTCCTCGAGCTTGATTACTGAGAAGAAACAGACCACAGTGAGGATTTGTCGAACTTCATAGGTGCCTCACCCAAACTTGATGCCAAATGGATGATGCATCACCACGATGACCTATCGATGCTCATGGTTGCGCCTCATGGTTGCGTCGGCTGGTGAAGCTGATCGATTTTCAATGAAAAACAACCTGTCTTCCATCAGTGCTCTTTGCTTGTTACGCACAAAGATGATATCCTTCGTCAGTTCACCTTGGTTGCGTTGGAGACGCAGTCGTCTTTCACGTTGGTGCAATTTTATCACACAATTGGCTATGAACCAAATGTTTCCTCGAAGAAGGATCGACGTTGGTACTAAGAGCATAAGTTTTGTATTGATTTCTAAGCCTTCTCACAACTTTGTCTCCAGCTCCCCTGTAATTTTATTTGTCCAGCTATTAACTTTGATTTAAAAAATGGTGTGGACTAAAAACCCGGATGGACGTAGTAGCCCTCCATTTTTATTTACTCCGCATATTAGATTTGACTGAAGTCAAACTTTGTAATACTCTCAAACCTTTCCGATAATTGAAATTAAAATTCTTTATTTGTACACACTCTCACACGTTTCCGATAATTTGGCGCATGTGTGGTTGTTCACTTAAGGGAGGGTAGTGTACCACACGTGAAGGACAGGAAGTGCGACCAGGACGCGTGGGCGTGGATCGTTAGTTCATCGGAAGTAGTACTAGTTTTCTTCACTGTACATTAAATAAAGAGTTTCGTTTCGTACTTACACAATTTAAAACGATTGTTATGGAGAGAATAAGAAAACCACTCCACTATATATTAGTCGTATACACGAGAGTACTATATGGACGCAGCTTCATTGACTTAGTGCACCTGCCTTTGGATTTATGACAGGTGGGCCCAAAATGTGGCTGGCTCACCTGTCATACAGCCAAAAGCAGGTGCAGTGAAGGCACCGGAGCTCAGTCCGTACTACAGTAGTATATATATAAGCGGGAGCCTCAGCGCTTGTTCGCTAGGGTTTGCACTCTCCACACGCTCGCCGCACTACATATATGTTACACGCTGGAGGCTCAGCGTTCATTTGCTAGGGTTTGCTATATTCACAGTCTCTCACCCTCTCTTCACCAGATCTAAACAAGACTGCGTTGGCCTCTTGTCTCTCTCTCCCCCCTCACAGCTGGTGAAGGAGGCGTCCGTATCCCGTCGCACCGGGAAGGGGAGGAGGTGCAGCGTTCACTCTATCGCCTTCGGCGAGGGAGGCAATCCACTGCCGGCTGCGCTGTTCTCTTTCACCCAGCGCCTGTGCGGGAGGGCCACCGACCCCTTCTTCCTCGCTGCCGTACGTAGTGTGGGCAGATCCGGCCTCCCGCCGCACGCCTTGCCACATCCCGACGACCCTAAGGTATAAGTTTCTTTGAAACCGTCGTTGCTCTAGCTGCATGTGGATCTTTTTCGATCTGTAGTCGAATCTAGGTCTTGGTTCAAAGAGGAAAGAAGGGTGCGGTGGGCTGGAGCAAGAATCTAGGACGTGGTTCAATGAGGAAAGGAGGGGCGGAAAGTAGTATAGACTGGCTATCCAGCCGCTTTGTAGGTCGAAAAGGGAAAAAGGGGGTAACCCAGTACACACATCTGTAAGGAACCGATCTCTTTGTTGAAAAGGGAAAGAAACTGGGGGGTCGGGTAGTTTGTGCAGGACTAGATTTGCTGCCCTCACATAGGAAGAAGGTTCAAAGAGAACAAATATGGGACCAGCGCATATATGCTGCTTGGCTACATACTCTGCATCACCCATTTATACGTGTGGACGCACATGGTGCTGGCATGTCCCATACAGCTATTTTGCTGTTGTTAATCTAAGAATGCCGCCGGAAAATTGAAGCAATGCCACTGTTAAAAGTAAATTACATTTTTTAACGAATGTTGTTTCAAGAGAATGTCTCTGTTAATATGAATCAATGCAACCGTTTTAGAAATGCTACTGTCCTACTTTGTTTTCCATCCAAGATAAGTTAGATGCTTCTTTCTGTCACCGTTTGTTTCATCCTCCTTTATCGGCAAGTAATTGTTTCCTTTTTTGCCTCTGTTAAAACAGGGCTATCGATTCAACTTGTTGCTATTGCGACATTTTGCTTCGCTACTCGAAACACTTATGTTTTAAGAGTGTTTTGTGCAGTTCAACTTGAATGTCACACCGGTGACTTTGCTTAATTTTGGTGGAACTGCACAAAAGGAGATCGAGATTCGTATTTTACCTTTGTCGGTCTCATGAAAGGTCAGTACAGGCCTTCATCCACATGATTGTGCAGTGTGCTTTGAGATGTTGTGCTACTTGTATTGGTACTGTTTTAAATAAATGTTGAATTGAAGCTATTGTATTGCTGTCTTTTCCCATTAAGTAGTGAACAAAAATGGGACCAACCCAGACATGATGCTTGTTGCTTTGTTACAACAAACTCTGCATCACCCCCTTTATAAGTAGATGGAAGCACATACTGTTGTTGCGCCCACTCTCCCCTGGAACTGTTTATGCTTTTCGTTAATCTAATGCCGCTGGTAAAATTAAGCAATGCCACTCTCAGAATTAATTAACTACTGAATCTTAGTTCAAAACTGCAACACTTGTTAGGAATGGTACTATCCTGCTTTGTAGTTCTTTCTACATGTTTAACCAAGGTATTGTTAAGATAATGTCTCTGTTAAAATGAATCAGTTGCATTGTTTTAGGAATGGTACTTTTCTGCTTTGTCGTTCTTTATACATGTTGAAACAAGGCATTGTTAAGATAATGTCTCAGTCAATATGAATGAATCACACTGATGGAGAATTGCTACTCTCCTGCTTTGTTTCCCATTAAGATAAAGTAGATCAGTAGATGCTTTTCTTCTGGGAGTACAAGTCATCAACCGTTATTTCTCAGTAATTGTTTCCCTTATACCTATTGTTGCTTACAGGGATATCAAAATTAAAGCTCGGTTTTATTCCGACTTCGATTTTAGTTGAACTGCACAAAAGGAGCCAATGTGTCCAAGGCAAACTGCTGCATTACTGGGTCCAGTTGGTCGTTCCACTTTGCAGAAAGAAGCAGTCACTGTTTGCGCTACATTACAGAAGGAATGACCGAGAAGCTTTACAGAGTATTATTAGACACCGGTGACATGACTAGTCTGCAGAGACCATTGGCAATTTAACAACACGTGGAGTGCCCTGGGCAAAAAGTGCCCAAACAAGTACAAGAAGCTACGACAGGACTCCACGATCATAGGCATTACATATTTTGAATGGGAAAAGCTTGTCAAAGTTTAATCATTGATGTTAGCAAGAAGACGTTAGTTTAATATATTGGAATTGGAAAACCTTGTCAAAATTTGCTCATTGATGTTAGCCAGAAGACATGCATTTGATATTTTTGAGTGGGACGCCCTTGCTGTGAGCAGCGTCGAGTGTTTTTTCCTATTCCTGTGTTCAGTTTAGAAGTAAATAGTTACTCTGCTGAGATATTCTTGTGTTAAGAGTTTGTTCTGAATATTGTCTATGTAATGCCAGGCCTTGTGTTTGATTGCAAAGTTGAGCTTGGAATGTTGTGGCATGCGGCATCACGAGCTGTTCACCGTGCCTCCTGAGAATAATGCTTCGTATTGTTTTGCATGTCGATCTAATGCCAGTGATTTGCTTGTTAAGAAGATCATCCTCTTCTGTTGTTTCCGTGCTTAAGAAGTTCATCGTCTGATGTTTCATTCATAGCCTATACGACAAGTCGGGTAGGTTAGACGTGAAACCATATGATCTTCCGACCAACTCATGATATTAGGCCGTGATTGGATCGTCGTTTTCCAACCAAAACCGCTTGTAAAACTGACGCTTGTAAATTAAAGCAGATGGTCTCGGGCGAAGGCGCTTGGTTGGTCGATTTCGACTAGTAAAATATCGGAAGTACTTCACACACGATAAAAACGCTGAACGACACTCGGACGATTGCTAATCCAGCCGTTAGCTGCTGTTTCAGCCTTGCCCATGGATGGCATGATACGCACGTCGTGCATGTATCGTCTGGTAATGTCGTCCATATAGCAGTGCTCGTAAAATATACACTGGTCTCTCAAATTACACGCGTAACCCGCCGGTTTTACTTACAGACCTCGGGCCCTCGGTTTCATTACGCCTGTATTTTACGCGTTGTTTCCGATGACGAGTAAATTACACTTGTATGTTAATACAGGTTTGAAATAAACCAGAGCTCCCAAGCGCGGCCTTACCGTTTCATGCCGTCTCAGTTTCTCGAAGGTGCTCATAGGTGTCCGATGATCCTGGCTTCCTGAATGAGCAGCGGGCGCTGTATCAGACCATCCGTAGGGCCCGCGAGGCCCTCTCCGTTGTCCTTCGAGTTGTTGCGCTCGCCGTGGCGCCGAGCATTGTTAACATCGTCAACGAACATGAGGATTCAGGAGATGACTTTATTTTGACTGGATGACACTAGGGACCCACTAGGGCCATAGCCGTACGTACGCAAGTGCCTCCTTATTATGTACAACTATATTTTTTTTGCTTTCTCCTGGTTTCCTGACATCACGGTCCCACACCATTGTCAACCTATGTAGTCAATATAAACGAGAGAATTGCACAAGGTGCGGCCGACAGCTGGGACCAAGCAGCTCGAGCAGTATTTGTGTTTTTGAGGCGTGAGCACTGCAGAGTTTTTCTTGGCGATGATTTCGTTGTTGTTCAGAGGAGAGCAGGGTATTAACTGGGCGGGCTGTGGCCCGTCTAGCCCAGGCCAGATATCCAGCCCAGATACTAATTTTTTCAAGATGAAAATGGCTAGCCCAGCTATACGTCTTTTTGAGGAATACCCAGGCAAGGTCAACTTGTTATTCTCCGCCCCGCTGGGCTGCAAATCTTTCCTAGGAGGGATGCATTAGGCTTAACAGGAAAATGGGCTTTAAAAAATAATAAATGGGATGTAATTATAAAAACTGGGCAGTAACTATAAAAAATGCACCAAACACGAAATTAGTTTATAAAATATTATTTATGGATTTTGAAAATCTTAAATTTTCATTGTTGCGCGCGCAATGTTTCGTTGGATTTTTACGTAATACAAATTTATATTTAATCTGACTAGAAATTTCGGGATAAAAATATTTCGGATCCCATCAAAATGTGGGAAATTTTATTGAATTCTGTCTTCAACGGTTGGTTGAAATTATTAATCGTTGTCCTAGCTAGAAAATGGGCTGTACTTTTAACAAACTGTAAATGGGCTGTTGTAAATTCCATTAGAATTCAAAAATGGGCTGTACATTCTTACAAAACGCAAATGGGCTATAAGTTCTCTGCCACACACTTGTGGGCCTACTAAGTGACGCGTCCCCTAAAAAAATAAGTTGACGCGTATGCAAGGCTTTGTCAACTTATTATAGTCAACACACGGTTCTAGCAGCAGTGGCCGTTGGATGTCTATCCAACGGATGTCGTGCTTCTTCTTCAATCTCGGATATTCTTAGCTTCGGCCGCCCAAAAAATGATTCCTCCCCCTGACATCTGGGGCGCACCGTTTCGGAGGCTGACCTGTGGGCCTACTAAGTTGGAGCGTACCAAGGGCTTTGTCAACTTAGTCAATATAAACGATTCTAGCTTCAGTGACCGTACGATGTCCATCCAACGGCCGTAGTGCTTCTTCAACCTCTGGTCTTCTTGGTCCAGCCGCCCAAAGCAGCGCCGGTCGTGCCGCCTGCTCCTGCCTCCCGTGGCCGGCTGTGCTGCCGCGGAGGCCTCACCGCCCCCATACTACTCCCACCGCTGGCCAGGCCATCCCTCCACTCACCCACACCCCCTGTTATTCTGCGGCGACGGCAGCCTCACACCGCAGCCGAACCAGTGAACCCTCGTACTCCTCTCCGCGCGGGCTTCCACTGCTGCGTCTTCCCCGGCTCCGCGTCGTCCCCTTCCTAGGCCTCGCCGTCGTCCACCGCCCTGGTGCTCTCGGCGCGGCGTGGTCAACATGGTCAACGACCGACTTCCATCGGAAGAGTACTGTACGTGGAGAGGCTGACAGCTGGGTCCACGGCGGCCGCAAGGAAGTGCCTCCTTATTACGCGCAAAATAATTATTCCTCCACCTGACAGCGGGGACCCACCGGACGGGCCACCAGTATTTTGCGAAAAAATCATTTCCCCCTGACTGCTGGGACCCACCGGACGGGCCACCGTATTTCGCGAAAAAAACGTTCCCCCCGCTGTCAGCTCGGACCCACCGGAAGTGCCTCCTTATTACGCACAAAAAAATGAATACTCCCCCGGCTAGCTGGGACCCACCTTGGTGGGAGGCTGACTTGTGGGCCTACTAAGTTGACGGGGACGAAGGGCTTTGTCAACTTAGTCAATATGAACGATTCTAGCTCCAGTGACCGTACGATGTCCATCCAACGGCCGTAGTGCTTCTTCAACCTCTGGTCTTCTTGCTCCAGCCGCCCAAAGCAGCGCCGGTCGTGCCGCATGCTCCTGCCTCCCGTGGCCGGCTGTGCTGCCGCAGAGGCCTCACCGCCCCCTACTATTCCCACCGCTGGCCAGGCCCTGCGGCGACGGCAGCCTCACACCGCAGCCGAACCAGTGAACCCTCGTACTCCTCTCCGCGCGGGCTTCCACTGCCGCGTCTTCCCCGGCTCCGCGTCGTCCCCTTCCTAGGCCTCGCCGTCGTCCACCGCCGTGGTGCTCTCCGCGCGGCGTGGTCAACGTGGTCAAGGAACGACTTCCATCGGAAGAGTACTGTACGTGGAGAGGCTGACAGCTGGGTCCACGGCCACAGCCCAGTTTTTTTGTGATTTGCCAAGTAAGTCGCTTTGTCAGGCCTGTTGGGCTGCAAATCTTTCAAGACGAGGAGAGCTTTCATTCGGCTGGCCGAGAAAATGGCCCATCAGTAATGAGAAATGGGCTGTACATTTTTAAAACACATCAAACCGGCAATTAGTTTCAAATATCTTTTTTTTCATTTCAAGATTTTAAATTACATTAATTTTTATGCGTGGAGAATTTGTTGGATTTTATATTGATATACATTTATTTTTAAAATCAGTTTGAATGTGAGTCGAAATTTCGGGATTAAAAACAGTTCGGACCGCACCGAAATATGCAAAATTTCGTATAATTTTTTAACCGTGGCCACAATATGGGCTGTAATGCTAACAAAAAGAATATGGGCTCCAAAAAAACCTTAAGAATTAGCAAATGGGCTGTAAATTATTAGAAATAATGGCAGATGGGCTGTATGCTGTTTTCCACAGATTTGAGGCTTTCCTAAAAAAAGGTTGACGCACAAGCACTGACTGTTGGATGTCCATCCAACGGCCGTCGTGCTTCTTCAATCTCTGCTCTTCCTGCTCCAGCCGCTCAAACAAGCGCCGGCGGGACTGCCTGCTCCCTCCTCCCCGCGGCTGGCTGTGATGCCGCGCAGGCCTCACCACCCCACCATACTCCCATCGCTGGCCTAGCCATCCCTCTACTCACCCACACCTGCTGTTATTCTCCGGCGACGGCAGACGAACCAGTAAACCCTCGTACAGTCGTACCCCCCCACGTGGGAAACAACTGCCGAGTCTTCCCTGCCTCCGTGTCGTCCCCTTCCTAGGCCTCGCCGTCGTCCACCGCCGTGGTGCTCTCGGCACGGCGTGGTCATTGTGGTCAATGACCGACTTCCATCGGAAGAGTACTATGCATGGAGACGCTGACAGCTGGGTCCACGGCCGCAGCAAGGAAGTGCCTCCTTATTATGCGCAAAATAATTATTCCTCCACCTGACAGCGGGGACCCACCGGACGGGCCACCGTATTTCGCGAAAAAAACGTTCCCCCTGACTGCTGGGACCCACCAGCTACACCTTCGCACGCAAGGAAGTGCGTCCGGGCAAAAAAAAGAAAGCGATTCGCCCCCCCTGACTGCTGGGACCCACCAGCTACATCTTCTCACGCAAGGAAGTGCCTGACAGTCGAGACCCACCTGGTCGAACCATACGTAGCGTTGTCATTCTGGTGGCGAACGTGTACGTACGTATATACTGGTGGATGTAGAGGCGCGCACGTGTCGTAGTAGAGGCGCGCACATATCATGTACACGTACGTACAACGGCCAGCGTGCAAGAAAGAAAATACGGCCACGTATGTGTACATACGGGCGGGGTCTCGAACGCCTACTCGCGCATACGTACGACGAGGGCTCGTTGACATGGCTGGGTCGGAATGGAGAAATAGCGTCGTCGTCGAGTTCATGGGGAGGCAACGGAATGCGTCGTGTTCATGGGGAGGCAACGGAATGCGTCGTGTTCATCGGGAGGCAACGGAATGCGTCGTGTTCATCGGGAGGCAACGGAACGCGTGGGAGCCAACCGGCTAGGTCGGAACGGAATGTGTGGTCATGTTCATCGGGAGGGCTTGGACAGAACAGGCGATGGAAACGAGGCCTGGCGTACCGCACAACGGAGGAAACGGACCTCCTACGTTCGGAATGGGGTCCTGTTGATCGGGAGGGGTGTGGCGTACCGCAAAACGGAGGAAACGGACCTCCTACGGTCGAAACGGGGGTCCTGTTGATCGGGAGGGGTGTGGCGTACCGCAAAACGGACGAAACGGACCTCCTACGGTCGAAACGGGGGTCCTGTTGATCGGGAGGGGTGTGGCGTACCGCAAAACGGACGAAACGGACCTCCTACGGTCGAAACGGGGGTCCTGTTCATCGGGAGGGGTGTGGCGTACCGCAAAACGGGACTCCACGGGATACTGTTCATCTCCACCGTCGACCTCCTCCAGCCTCCACGGGCTACCGTCGACCTCCTCCAGCCTCCACGGGCTCCTGTTCATCCAGCCTCCACTGCGCGCTACTCCACCGGCTACTGTTCAACCACCCCTCCACGGGCACCCCTCCACCATCTACTATTCATCCAGCCCTCCACACCACGGGGTCCTGTTCAACCACCCCTCCACGGGCACCCCTCCACTGTCTACTATTCATCCAGCCCTCCACACCACGAGGTCTTGTTCAACCACCCCTCCACGGGCACCCCTCCACCCTCTACTGTTCATCCAGCCCTCCACCACACCACGGGGTCCTCTTCATCCAGAGGCAACGCCACCGCTCACTGTTCATCCAACCCCCCCCAGCAACGCTCATAGTTCATCCTAGAGGCAGCATCGATCAGCTTCAGTTAGCAGCAGTAGCGAAGGAATCACTCGATCGGGTTCAGTTAACAGCCATCGATCGATCGCTCGGGTTCAGTAACGCGTAGCTTGCAGTGCAATCGCTCGGGTTCAGTTAGAGCCCAACGCCTCGCTTGGGTTCAGTTAGAGCCAAGGCCTCGCACACACGCGCGTACATGTACGAGAGAAACGCGCATCGCTCGGCCCCCGACCTCCCACCGTAACCGGGAACTCCCTGAAATTTTCCTCGCCCTCGCTTCTACCACGGTTTTTTCCGTCATGGACGGCCCAAAGAATGTCATGCAGCTGCATCTCCGGCCCGCCCAGGACGAAGAGCCCATTTTCTGTCATGATTTTTTGTCATAGAAGTAGGAGCCCACCACATCTATGATGATACCGGGTTTTGTCACAATTATCGTCATAGAAGTGTCATATGTATGACAGAAAAAAATTTCGTTTGGCCCAAAATGTCATGGATGTGTCTTTTCTTTGTAGTGTTTGGAATATGCGTCGAGGAAGCATAATGAGTCGTGTCCTGCGGTCACGTCAATGATTTGGTCGATGTGGGGGAGGGGGAAGGGATCCTTAGGGCAGGCCTTATTGAGGTCTTTGAAATCAACACACAGGCGCCAGGATTTATCCTTCTTAGGCACCATCACCATGTTTGCTAGCCAGTGCGGGTGTTTTATTTCTCTAATAAATCCGGCCTCAATTAGCTTGGCTAGCTCTTCCCCCATAGCTTGATGTTTTGGTTCGGAAAAGCGACGCAGTGTTTGCTTGACTGGTTCCTGGCATATTAGAAGGGTGCCAGGCGAATATATCCCAGTTCTCGCACAAGAACTCTCGTAGTGCGGCGTCGACCGTTTGGGTCCAGTTGTGCTCCGATAGATGCTGTCTTCTTGGGGTTCGTTGGGTGGACTTGGAATTTGACTATTTCTTCTGCTGGTTTGAAGGAGGTGGACTTGGGTCGTTTGTCCAGGATTACATCGTCCCTATCCACCGTGGAGCGTAGTGCGGTTAGCTCTTCGGCCGCAAGGGCTTCAGATAATGCCTTAAGGGCTAGGGATGCGGTTTTATTTTCGGCACGGAGTGCTATGTCCGGATTACTGGCGAGAGTGATTATGCCGTTGGGCGCGGGCATCTTGAGCTTCATATACCCGTAATGAGGTATGGCTTGGAAGCGTGTAAACGCATTTCGCCCCAATAGGGCATGATATCTGTTGTTGAAAGGGGCCACTTGGAAGGTTATTTCTTCGGACCGATAGTTCTCCGGTGTGCCGAATACCACGTCAAGTGTGATTTTCCCGCACACCGCGCCTCCCGACTGGGAATGATTCCTTGAAAGGTCGTGTTGCTTTGCTTGATGTGGCTCCTGTCTATTTCCATTTTGTGGAGTGTATCCTCGTAGATGAGGTTTAGTCCGCTGCCACCGTACATGAGAACCTTGGTGAGCCGAAAGCCGTCCACGATCAGACTGAGGACCAAGGCAGCGAGTGCTCGAAATGTCCTGTATTGTGGTTCGTCACCGGCATTAAAAGTTATAGTCATGTCATTCCAAGGGTTTATTGCTGCGATTTGGCAGACTTCAGTGAGTTTGCAGTGTGCCCTTTTGCGCCTATTGTTTGAAGCAAATGTCTCGAAGACCGTCAATAGTCTGAGGTCGTCATCTTCTTGGGGGGTGTTGTTCTGGGGTTTCTTGGTGAGGATATCCTCGCCGCTCTTGGCCACTTGACTGAGTATGCAACATGCTCTAAGGCTGTGGGTTGGTGTGTTATCTGGTGTTGTATGTATTTTGCATGGCCCATCGGGCCATCCTTCCAGAATGGTTCCGCGCCCCGTAATGGGCTTATATTTCTTTACTGTTGGACCGGGCGTACCACAAGGGTGCGCCCTTTTCTCCTGAACCAGGGGTTGAGTGGGGATAGATGGTTCCCAGTGGGCTGCCTGAGTTCTCCAAGCGCTTTCAATTGCGCTGTACTTCTGTACGATAGTTGCCATGTCAGCTAAGTGTAATATGCGATGGCGATTGATGGCATTGAGGATTCCTTTGGCCGTGCAATTGTTGCGGAACGCTGTGATCGCGTCTTCGTCGAGGCAATCTTGAATCTTGTCTTTGACAAGGAGGAATCTGGCCCAGAAGTGGTGGACTGTTTCCTGCGACTGCTGTTGTATGCTCATGAGAGCGCTCATATCTGGGTGGGTGGGTGGATTTAAATCCGAACCCTGACCAATTTTGGATCTGGAGTTTGAAGATCTTCCGAACATGACAGTTCGGGCTCCGGGATATCGACCGATTTTTTAGGCTTGTCGTCCGACTCTATGTTCGAAGGACCAGGCATATCTTTCTGCCGGATGGTGTCCAGCTCTTCGAGATCGGAGATCCGAACATAGTTCATCCTCTATATAGAGGAAGAGTTGTCTTGTTCCTCGACTACCGCTATCTGGTGGGTGATCGGCGAAGTTTTAATTTCTCTCTGGTCGGGTTTGAGCCCAATCCGATCGTAGTCTGTAGCGACCCCCAAGGCGGCAATGCGATCTAGGAGTTCATTTGAAGATGATAACTCCGTCAGAGCCATCCGTTTGGAGTATTCGGGATCAACGCGGAGGTGATTTTTGATGACTCAAGAGGTCATCGTCGGCTTAAGGGCCGAACAGTTCGTCATGACGAAGCCACCCAGCCGGAGGGTTTGGCCTGGGGCCAAGGCTCCTCCGGAGGTGATATTTTCCTTGACGACAAGGCGAGCCATCAACCCTTTTGACGACGGCACAGTGGAACTCTCAATGAAAGCACCAATGTCGGTGTCAAAACCGGCGGATCTCGGGTAGGGGGTCCCGAACTGTGCGTCTAAGGTCGGTGGTAACAGGAGACGGGGGACACAATGTTTACCCAGGTTCGGGCCCTCTCTATGGAGGTAATACCCTACTTCCTTCTTGATTGATCTTGATGAATATGAGTATTACAAGAGTTGATCTACCACGAGATCGTAATGGCTAAAACCCTATAAGTCTAGCCTGTCTGACTATATTATGATGATTGATGTCTACGGACCTAGTCCTCCGGTTTATATAGACACCGGAGGGATCTAGGATTACATAAGGTCAGTTACAGAGAAAGGAATATTTATATTCAATCTCCAAGCATGCCTTCCACGCAAAGGAGAGTCCCCTTCGGACACGCGTAGAGTCTTCGGTCTTCGTATCTTCACAGCCCATTAGTCCGGCCCATGGCTAACAGGCCGGACGCCCGAGGACCCCTTAGTCCAGGACTCCCTCACTATCTGGCTATCTGGCGTTCATGATTTTGAACTCCATGGAGCCATCATCTCCTCCCACCAGGGCTCCATTCAATGCCTATGCATCCCGCCATGCTGCATGCTGCACATACCCTGCATGGTGGACGCCTAGCTGACATCCCGTCAATTCAAAAAACTCCAGCATCTTGAGTTCTACCATTACTATGCAAATAGCTTTCCACCAAGCGTTGTAGCTGTGCCCTCACCACCGATGTCCATCTCATGATTTTCCTCCTCTCTCCACACCGCTACCTTGGCCGGTGTCATCTACCAGAAAATCTCGTACAAATGCTTCGACTCCCACTACTGAAAAAACTCGCGCTTGTGGTGGTCGATCTATCAGAGGCCTCACTGCACAGTATCATCCACTCCTGCTACCCTCCCTAGAGCGCTTGCTCCTTGTTTTTGGAAAAGAAATCCGTATCCGTTGTCTCCAAAGAAAGTCGCCTCACCTTGTAAGCATTGGAATTTGCTTTAAAGGAGAGGAGCTCATCATCAAAGATGCCCCTTCACTCCAAAGGATGCTCCTTGATTATCGTTATGCATCTTCGCAAATAATGGTGGTCTCCGCGCCTAAACTGGAGACCTTGGGTGTAATTCCTGATCCGTTTGAAGGTTACAAGATGGTTGTTGGCTCCACACTTGTTCAGGTACTCTATATTAGCATCAACACTTTTGTAATCATAAGCTGCATTTTTTATTTGTGTGCATATGTATTATATCAACAACACTTTTGTAATCGTAAGATGCATTTTTTATTTGTGCGCATAAGTTTTATATAATCTTGGCGTACACTTTTGGTACTAATATTATGTTCTATGCTCAATGAAGAGTTTGTCCATGGATATCCTATCAATGGTGCTGGATTCTGTCATGACCTTACATATTAGTATGTCGTGTTTTGATCTCAACATGATTATCGGCTTGCTGCGATGCTTTCCTTGTCTGGATAATTTGCATATAGAGGTGATGATATCAAGCACATTGGTATAATTTACTAGAATTGACCATTCAACTGTCACTCTTTCGTCATACTCTTTTTTTATAGACATTAACTCTTTTCAGTCTTCATGTCTATTTAGGCAAAATGCATGGACAAAAAGGTATAACCAATCGGTGGCATAAGAAGCACCGGGATTTTCTTAGTTCTCATGACATTCATTTCAGGACAATAACGCTGGAAGGATATGCATCCAACCATGCAAACACAAGCTTTATCACATTCTTCCTGTTGAATGCGAGAGTACTACTGTCGGTGAGGATTAAGTTTTTTAACAAAAACTTTCTTACGGACGGACACGTTGAACAGCATAAAAAGAAGTTTCAGGTTGACAAAAGGGCTTCTGAACGTGCTCGACTTCTATTTAAAACAACTTGTCTTCATGTACCAGTAAATTTTCTGGCCCAGGATCTTGATTTTATGGATCAGACCGATCCATTTTATTGTGATTGCTGAAAACATTGGTTGAGTTAGATGTTATTTTCCTGTTCAATCTGGATTTTGTGTGAACCTGATGAGCAATTAATCATCGTGCTTTTGTAAGCTGGAGTTAGATATTGCTGACCTTTTCAACTCGGCCTTTGACCCATATTTTCTTTCAAACAAACCGGAGCTTCTATCAAGAAGCCTCATGGTTCCGAGAGGGAACTTGGTCACCTGATCTGTGTGCGAAACGACATATGCCGTCTCTTCCGGCCTTGATTTATTTTACAGAGGAAACATGCAACTATGCTAAAAATATGAAATTATTCGGGGTTCGTTTCGCCTTTTTATAGATTGATTTTCCTAGGCATTTTAACAAATAACCAGGGGCGTGTTTGGATACATGGGTTAGAGTTAGTTTGAGATAGTTGGAGCTCAAATAGCCCTAAAGTATCCAAACCCGAGGGCTAGATTGGAGCTAGTTGCATCTAACCCACCCCAAAAAACCATCCCACCCAAGATGTGCTAAATGGAGATAGTTCTCTTGGGGCTCACTGAAAAATCACTTTTCTCTCTCTATCCCGCCAGCCAAGAGGTGCTAATTGGAGCTAGTTCTCGTGGGGCCCACTGAAAAATCACTTTTCTCTCTCCATCAAGTGCATTTATTGTCAATCTAACCCTGTCATCCAAACACCTCTTTGGCTAGAGTTAGTTCAGGGTTAGTCATGAGCTAGAAACTAACTCTAACCTCTAGGTAAGTTAGAGTATCCAAACAGGGCAGTTATTATTGCAAACGGTCGTATTAGTCCAACCATGGGCATTCAATTAACCATTTACTACCGCGGGCAGCTGTTTGATTAGATGGGACGAGTGCGAGTAGTCCGCCGTGCATGCTCACTGTACCAGGAAGCGAACCGCGAGCACTGCAATTTATTGTTGGTTTTGGACTTTTGTTTTGGCCGCCTCGGGAAGGTGCGTAGAATAGTCCTCTGTTCTAATCTACAAGCACCGCTCCCGAGGATCACCGCCCACTGCGAGATAGAGGATGCTACCTCTTGAGCTTGCGTTGCTTTTCCCTTGAAGAGGAAAGGGTCATGCATCAAAGTAGAGTAAGTATTTCCCTCTGCTTTTGAGAACCAAGGTATCAATCTAGTAGGAGACAACGCGCAAGCCACCAAATACCTGCACAAACAAACACCAACTTGCACCCAACGCAATAAAGGGGTTGTCAATCCCTTCACGGTTATTTGCAAAGTGAGATCTAATAGAGATGGATAAACGGTAAAGTAATACTTTTGGTATTTTTGGTTTATGGAACGGAAATTAAAAGATGGCAAAGAAAGTAAATAGGAAACTAAAATTGTAGATCAAAAAATTATATGATGGAAAATAGACCCGGGGGCCATAGCTTTCACTAGAGGCTTCTCTCAAGATAGAAATTATTATGGCGGGTGAACAAATTACTGCCGAGCAATTGAGTATTACATCGAATAGATCCCCAAGAACATCGAGGAGAACATGGTATTGAGAATCAAAGAGAGAGAAGAAGCAATCTAGCTACTAGCTATGGACCCATAGGTCTGTGGTAAACTACTCACGCTTCATCAGAGAGGCAATGGTGTTGATGTAGAAGCCCTCCGTGATAGAATCCACCTCCGGCAGGATGCCGGAAAGGCCCCTAGATGGGATCTCATGGGTACAGAAGGTTGCGGCGGTGGAAAAGTGGTTTCGTGGCTCCCCTGCTAGGTTTTGGGATATTTGAGAATATATGGGCTGAAGAAATAGGTCGGTGGAGTCACGACGGGCCCACAAGGGTGGGGGCGCGCCCTTCGGCCTTGTGGCCGCCTCATGGCTTTCCTGACGTGCACTCCAAGCCCTCTAGATTTCTTTTGGTCCAAGAAAAATCATCGTGAAAGTTTCATTCCGTTTGGACTCCATTTGGTATTCCTTTTCTGCAAAACTCTAAAACAAGGAAAAAAACAGGAACTGGCACTGGGCTCTAGCTTAATAGGTTAGTCCCAAAAATCATATAAAATATCATATTAATGCATATAAAACATCCAAAACAGATAATATAATAGCATGGAACAATCAAAAATTATAGATACGTTGGAGACGTATCAGAGGACGAGTCGTCCAACAAGCGGGGCGGGTCGAGCCAGAACCGTAAGAGCCTCCGGCGAACATGGACTTCGTCAACAGCCTCCCCGATGAGATGTTGGTAACCATCATATCCCACCTCCCCATCAAATGTGGCGTGCGGACCACTGTCCTATCGCGGCGGTGGCGCCCCCTTTGGCAGTCCACCCCATGCACCTCAGTATCGACGACAAGTTCTCCAGCAGGGAGTGGCAATGCCTAGATGCATTTTCCTACATCCTCGCCATGCACCTTGGGCCGGTTTGACGCCTTGATAGCAACAGTTGGAGGGGCATAGTCCTGACTAGGCCAATGAGATTGCGGATCTTTATGTTGCTCTAGAGGTAGAGGGAGGTCTTCGTTTGACTCTTGAGGAGTCACACAACGTTGATCATGCTAAATTGCAAAAAGATCTTTATCATGCTATTGTTCTTACTCATGTGCTTAAATCCGAGAAAGTTGCACTTGGGGCTGGCCATGACAGACTCAAGGAAGAGTTTGATACACTTGAAAATGCTCACAAGTTCTTGAAGGGTGCTCATGCTTCTCTCAAGGAGTCTTATGATCAACTCCAAGTGAAGCTAACCAAGGAGATTTCCATGTGCCCTCCTTTCGTTCTAATTGGTAATGCCCATGATACTAACCCTTGTTGTGAGCATGTGCATCTTGTGTAGGAAAATGCCAAGTTGAAAGAGCAACTTGAGAAGGGCCTTGTGACTTGCATACAAGGCGAGAAGAACCTCAATGACCTTTTGAGCAATCAAAAGGAGGTTGTGGGAAAGGAAGGACTTGGATTTGTACCCATGTCAGAGGAGAAGAAGAAGAAGAAGAATAAGAAGAAGAAGAAGAAGAAGAATAAGAAGACCAAGCAACCTCTCCCGCTCAAGGAAACCTTTTTCAAGGCGAGTGAGGGTGCTCATGAGAAGAGGAAGAAGAAGAAGAATAGGGAATTGGGTGGTAATGCCAGGAAGGAAAAAACCACCCCCACCAACGAAGCCGGTGACTTTAACCCCTCTTATGTTTTGTGTCATGCTAGTGATGGGCATGTTTATGCCAAATTTGTTGGTTCTTCTTATGAGTACATTGAATGTTCTATTTGGGTTCCTAAGACCCTTGTTACTAACATCAATGGACCCATTCAAAAATGGGTACCTAAATCCAAGCATTGATCTCTTGTAGGAGTTTTCTTCCGGTTGGGTGTCATGGTTGCTCGATAATGGAGCAACAAATCATATGACCGGGTGCAAGGACTTAGTGGTGGATGTGCATCCAATTTCATCTACCCACCCATGTCCAATTCGGTGACGCTTCAACTTCTAAGGTATTGGGACTTGCCAAGGTGGTCATCTCTCAAGATTTATCTATTGATAAGGTCATGCTTGTTGAGTCCCTTTCATAAAATATGCTTTTGCGTTTGTCAACTTGCACTTATGGGATTTGCAACATTCTTTGATCTTGATACCATGGCCCTTTTGTGGAGCAAGGCTCTTCAAGTAGCCTTTGTTGGGCATGTCCAGAACGGTCTCCATGTGGTGAGCTTTTCAGAGCGACCCACTAAGACCGCGACTCGGCTAATGGCTAAAGTTGATGTGGGTTGGCTTTGGCATCGCCGACTAGCCCATGTCAATATGATATCTTTGCAAAGTCTCCTCAAAGTGGACCACATCCGTGGACTAACAAATGTGAGTTTTTCCAAAGATCGTGCTTGCAGTGCTTTTATTGAAGGAAATTTACATGAGATGGCTCCCCGACCCTCGACTACATCTACTCGAAGAGGCCCTTGGAGCTCCTTCACATGGATCTCTTTGGTCCTCCATCCTTTGATAGTCTTGGTGAAAGAAATTATTGCTTGGTGATTGTGGATTACTACTCAAGATATACATGGGTATACTTCTTCAAGAAGAAGAGTGAGACCCAACAAACTGTCATCAACTTTGCTAATGAAGCTCAACGTCAACATGAAGCAAAGATATTGGTGATTAGAAGTGACAACAACACTGAGTTCATGAACTACACCTTGGATAAGTTTCTTAGTGAGGAGGGGATCAAGCACCAATATGCTGCACCCTATACCCCTCAACAAAATGGTGTGGCGGATGGAAAGAACCAGACGTTGATGGACGCAGCAAGGACCATGATGGCGGAATTCAAATCTCCATACAATTTTTGGGCCAAAGCCGTCAACACCGCATGTCATGCATCCAATCGGCTCTACCTCCGCAGAGGCTTGAACAAAACTCCCTATGACATTCTCATCGGTAAGAAGCCCAATCTCAAGTACTTCCGGTTGTTTGGATGTAAGTGTTTCATTCTCAAGAAAGGTGTCTGGTTGTCTAAATTTGAACCTAGAGCTCAAGAGGGCATATTTGTTGGTTATGCTACAAACTCTCATGCTTACCGTGTACTCAACAAGTCCACCGGACTAATTGAGGAGACGCATAACATGGAGTTTGATGAAAATAATGGCTCCCAAGTGGGGCAAAGTGGCCTTTGTGATGTAGGTGATGAAATTCCTCCTTAAGCCAAAAGAAGAATGGGGATTGGTCAAATACTCCCCATTGAGGAACCCCTTGTGGCCGAAGGAGAAGGACAATGCTCTACTCAAGTGGAGCCATCACCAACCCAAGACCCACACGCTTCCGAATAACAAAGTGAAGACCCTCAACCAAGTGAACAATACCAAGGGAAAGATCAAGCTCATGATGATGGTGTTGCACCAAGTGATGCCCAAGATCAAGTTCATGATACCGAGCAAGCTCAAGATCAAGAGGCTTCTCAAGATCAATGGCAAGCTCAAGACGATGCTCAAGATGAACAAAATGATGATCCTCAAATGCCTATTGAGGAACTCTTGGAGTGCCATGCCACCAAGGTGGGTTCGAGCGTCAACAACATGTCATGGAGAATGTTCTTGGAAGCTTGAGAAAAGGGGTAACTACTCATAAAAAATGTCAAACTTCTATGAGCATCATACGTTTGTTTTGTGTGTTGAACCCCAAATGGTACATGAGGCGCTCTATGATGAGGATTGGCTTGAAGCCATGCATGATGAACTCAACAACTTCGAGCGCAACCAAGTGTGGGAATTAGTGCCAAGGCCAACGGAGGAACACAATGTCATTGGAACCAAATGGATCTTCAATAACAAAGAAGATGTGAATAGGGTGGTTGTTCGAAACAAGGCTAGATTGGTGGCATAAGGATACTCGCAAGTCGAGGGTATCGACTATAGTGAAACCTTTGCCCCCGATGCTCGTCTTGAATCTATTCGCATGTTCCTTGCATATGCATCTCATCATGATTTTAAGGTGCAACAAATGGATGTGAAAAGTGCATTTCCTAATGGTCCTTTAAATGAGTTGGTATATGTCAAACAACCTCCGAGATTCTGATACGTCTCCAACATATCTATAATTTTTGATTGTTCCATGCTATTATATTATAATTTTTTATTCCTTGTTTTATAGTTTTAGAGTTTCACAGAAAAGGAATACCAAACGGAGTCCAAACGAAATGAAACCTTCATGATGATTTTTCTTGGACCAGAAGACACCCAGGAGACTTGGAGATCAAGTTGGAGGATCCACGAGGCGGCCACAAGGGTGGAGGGCGTGCCCAGGGGGTAGGGGCGCGCCCCCTGTCTTGTGGGCCCCCCGTGAATCCCCTGACATAATTTATTCGCCTCTATATTCGTATATATTGCCAAACCACCAGAAGTGTCCACGAAAACACTTTTCCACCGCCGCAACCTTCTATACCCGTGAGATACCATCTAGGGGCCTTTTCCGGCACCCTGCCGAAGGGGGATTCAATCACAAAGGGCTTCTACATAAACTCTATTGCCCTTCTGATGAAGCATGACTAGTTTTACCACAGACCTACGGGTCCATAGCTAGTAGCTAGATGGCTTCTTCTCTCTCTTTGATTCTCAATACCATATTCTCCTCGATGTTCTTGGAGATCTATCCGATGTAATCTTCTTTTGCGGTGTCTTTGTCGAGATCCGATGAAATGTGGATTTATGATCAGCTTATCTATGACTATTATTTGAATCTTCCCTAAATTCTATTATGCATGATTTTATATCTTTGTAAATCTCTTCAAACTATCGGTTTGGTTTGGCCAACTAGATTGGTTTTTCTTGCAATGGGAGAAGTGCTTAGCTTGGGGTTCAATCTTGCGGTGTCCTTTCCCAGTGACAGTAGGGGCAGCAAGGCACGTATTGTATTGTTGCCATCGAGGATAAAAAGATGGGGTTTACGTCATATTGCTTGAGTTTACTCCTCTACATCATGTCATCTTACTTACTGCGTTACTCTGTTCTTCATGAACTTAATACTCTAGATGCAGGCAGGAGTCGGTCGATGTGTGGACTAAAAGTAGTAGATGCAGAATCGTTTCGGTCTAGTTGATACGGACGTGATGCCTATATATATGATCATTGCCTTAGATATCGTCATAACTTTGCGCTTTTCTATCAATTGCTCGGCCGCAATTTTTTCACCCACCGTATTATTTGCTATCATGAGAGAAGCCTCTAGGGAAACCTATGGCCCCCAGGTCTATTTTCCATCATATAAGTTTCCGATCTACTATTTTCCATCATATTAGTTTCTGATCTACTATTTTGCAATCTTTTACTTTTCGATCTATAAACCAAAAATAACAAAAATATTTACTTTATCATTTATCTATCTCTATCAGATCTCACTTTTCCATCTAACCGTGAAGGGATTGACAACCCCTTTATCGCGTTGGGTGCATGTTGTTTGATTGTTTGTGCAGTTATTAGGCGATTTGTGCGTTGTCTCCTACTGGATTGATACCTTGGTTCTCAAACTGAGGGAAATACTTATCTCTACTTTGCGGTATCACCCTTTCCTCTTCAAGGAAAAAACCAACGCAAGCTCAAGAAGTAGCAGGAATAATTTCTGGTGCCGTTGCCGAGGATATCTACGCTGAGTCAAGAAATACCAAGTACCCATCATCGAAAATATTTGCCTTTTCTTCGCCCCTCTTCCATTCGTCTTCTTCGTTTGCATTTTGTTTGCCCGTGTGTCAGATTGCTTGTCTCTCTTTCATGGCTAGTCCTCCCATCATTGTTAGCACTCCCGATAATGAAGTCCTCAATTTTAAACAAAGGGAGGGAGAAAATTTAAAAGATGCTTGGGATAGAATTTGCAATGCTCACAATAGATCTACTCGAAAGCAATCTACTATCGTTCTTCTTGGCCATTTTTATGTGAGCGTTACTCCTTGGAATAGATAAGTTCTAGATACCATTACCGGGGGGAATTTCTTGGGGGGACATACTTTTGATTCTTACAATGCCATGATAGAATTGTTAGGCCCAACAACTCTTTTGATCAATGGAACTGTTTTAACCTAGGAACATGTGATGCAAAGGTTTGATATTATTGAGAATAAAATTGCTACCGTAGAGTTGATTAAAATTTTTGATAAAAAGATTCATAATAAGAATACTCAATTTGGATATAAGGTAGGAGTTACTTTAAAGAATCTTAGAGAAAAGGAACCCATAGTTAATGAAAAGATAGATCTAGATTCTGCTAGAATTGGCAAACTAGAGGATATTATTACCAACTTGGGTTCCTCTTTTTCCTCCGTTAAAACTACTCATAATCTTCCTCCTACTAAGACTGCCAAGTGTATTTACGTTCCTAAGAATAAAGGTGAATCTTCTAGTAAAGAAAATGAAGATCTCAGAACAATAAGTGGTCACCCAAAAAATTTCGATATTATTAAGGAACCAATTGCCACTAGTGAATTTCTTGATTTCTTGCCTAGGAGTTTAGTCATTGATAAAACCAAAGAATCTCCTAAGGTTTCTAAGTGTGCAATTTAAGAATTGCATACCAAAGATGACAATACGTAGATCTATTCGTGTTTTTATGTCTAGTTAAGGGCGTTAAACAATCGCGCTTGTTGGGATGCAACCCAATTTTATTTCGCTTTTGCTTTTAGTTCCTATTTTGTGTTGAATAATTCATCTAGCCTCTGGTTAGATGTGGTTTTGTGTTTTAATTAGTGTTTGTTCCAAGTAAGACCTTTGGGATGGCTTACAATGATAGTTGATTTGATCTTGCTGAAAAACAGAAACTTTTGCACTCAGGAAAACAATTCGCATTTTTAACAGAAGCATGATAAAATATTGATTCTTATTGTCGAAGATTAATAAACAAATTGCTCCGATTTTGCTAAATTTATAGAATTTTTAGAGTTACAGAAGTATTCGAGAGTTACAGATTACTAAAGAATGTTTTGCTTTTGATAGATTCTATTTTTTATGTGGTGTTTGGTTATTTTGATAATTCTATGGGTAGTATCGGGGGGTATGAACCATGGAAAAGTTGGGATACAATAGATATTACACAAATATAAATAAAGAATGAGTTCACAAGTACCAAAAGTGGTGATTTATTTTCTTATACTAACGGAGCTTATGAGATTTTCTGTTGAGTTTTGTGTTGTGAAGTTTTCAAATTTTGGGTAAGGATTTGATGGACTATGGAATAAGGAGTGTCAAGAGCCTAAGCTTGGGTATGTCCAAGGAACCCAAAGGTAATATTCAAGGACAACCAAGAGCCTAAGCTTGGGGATGCCCCGGAAGGCATCCCCTCTTTCGTCTTCGTCTATCGGTAACTTTACTTGAGGCTATATTTTTATTCACCACATGATATGTATTTTGCTTGAGCGTCTTGTATGATATGAGTCTTTGCTTTTTAGTTTGCCACGATCATCCTTGCTGTACATAACTTTTGAGAGGGACACGCATGAATCGTGATTTATTAGAATACTCTATGTGCTTCACTTATATCTTTTGAGCTAGGCAATTTTGATCTAGTGCTTCACGAATATCTTTTTAGAGCACGGCGATGGTTTTATTTTATAGAAATTGTTGAACTCTCGTGCTTCACTTATATTATTTTGAGAGTCTTTAAACAGCATGGTAATTTGCTTTGGTTATAAATTTAGTATTAATATGATAGGCATCCAAGAGGGATATAATAAAAAAATTCATATAAAGTGCATTGAATACAATGAGAAGTTTAATTCCTTATGATTCTTTTGAGATATAAAGATGGTGATATTAGAGTCATGCTAGTGAGTAGTTGTGAATTTGAGAAATACTTGTGTTAAGTTTTGTGATTCCCGTAGCATGCAGGTACGGTGAACCGTTATGTAACGAAGTTGGAGCATGAGGTATTTTTTGATTGTCTTCCTTATGAGTGGCGGTTGGGGATGAGTGATGGTACTTTCATACCAATCTATCCCCCTAGGAGGATGCGCGTAGTACCTCGTTTCGATAACTAATAGATTTTTGTAATAAGTATGTGAGTTCTTTATGACTAATGTTGAGTCCATGGAATATACGCACTTTCACCCTTCCACCATTGCTAGCCTCTCTAATACCGCGCAACTTTCGCCAGTACCATACACCCACCATATACCTTCCTCAAAACAGCCACCATACCAATCTATTATGGAATTTCCATAGCCATTCCGAGATATATTGCCATGCAACTTTCCACCGTTCCGTTTATTATGACACGTTCCATCATTGTCATATTGCTTTGCATGATCATGTAGTTGACATCATATTTGTGGCAAAGCCACCGTTCATAATTCTTTCATACATGTCACTCTTGATTCATTGCACATCCCGGTACACCGCCGGAGGCATTCATATAGAGTCAAATTTTGTTCTAAGTATCGAGTTGTAAGTAAATAAAAGTGTGATGATCTTCATTATTAGAGCATTGTCCCATGTGAGGAAATAAAAATAAAAAAAGAGAGAAGGCCCAAAAAAACGAGAAAGAGAGAAAAAGAGAGAAGGGGAAATGTTACTATCCTTATTTCCCACACTTGTTCTTCAAAGTAGCATCATGATCTTCATGATAGTCTCATGTGTTGTCACTTTCATATACTAGTGGGAATTTTTCATTATAGAACTTCGCTGGTATATTCCAACGGTGGGCTTCTTCAAATTGCCCTAGGTCTTCATGAGCAAGCAAGTTGGATGCACACCCACTTAGTTTTCTTTTTGAGCTTTCATAAACTTATAGCTCTAGTGCATCCGTTGCATGGCAATCCCTACTCACTCACATTAATATCTATTGATGGGCATCTCCATAGCCCGTTGATATTCCTAGTTGATGTGAGACTATCTCCTTATTTTTGTCTTCTCCACAACCACCATATTCTATTCCGCCTATAGTGATATGTCCATGGCTCATGCTCATGTATTGCATGATAGCTGAAAAAGTTTGAGAACATCAAAAGTATGAAACAATTGCTTGGCTTGTCATTGGGGTTGTGCATGATTTGAATATTTTCTGTGATGAAGATGGAGCATAGCCAGACTACATGATTTTGTAGGGATAATTTTTCTTTGGGCATGTTATATTGAGAAGACATAATTGCCTTGTTAGTATGCTTGAAGTATTATTGTTTTTATGTCAATATTAAACTTTTGTCTTGAATCTTATGGATCTGAACATTCATGCCACAATAAAGAATAATTACATGGATAATATGTTAGGTAGCATTCCATATCAAAAATTCTGTTTTTATCATTTACCTACTCGAGGACAAGCAGGGATTAAGCTTGGGGATGCTTGATATGTCTCCAACGTATCTATATATTTTGATTGTTCCATGATATTATATTATCTGTTTTGGATGTTTTATATGCATTAATATGCTATTTCACATTATTTTTGGGACTAACCTATTAACCTAGAGCCCAGTGCCAATTTATGTTTTTTCCTTGTTTTAGAGTTTCACAGGAAAGGAATATCAAACGGAGTCCATAGAGAATGAAACCTTCACGATGATTTTTCTTGGACCAGAAGACACCCAGGAGACTTGGAGATCAAGTCGGAGGAGCCACGAGGCGGCCACAAGGGGGTAGGGCGCGCCCCCTGTCTTGTGGGCCCCCTCATGACTCCCTGACCTAATTCCTTCGCCTATATATTCACATATATTCCCAAACCACCAGAAGTATCCACGAAAACACTTTTTCACGGAAGCAACCTTTTGTACCCATGAGATCCCATCTAGGGGCCTTTTCCGGCACCCTGCCAGAGGGGGATTCGATCACAGAGGCCTTCTACATCAACTCTATTGCCCTTCTGAGGAAGCGTGAGTAGTTTACCACAGACCTACGGGTCCCTAGCTAGTAGCTATATGGCTTCTTCTCTCTCTTTGATTCTCAATACCATGTTCTCCTCGATGTTCTTGGAGATCTATCTGATGTAATCTTCTTTTGTGGCGTGTTTGTCGAGATCCGATGAATTGTGGATTTATGATCAGCTTATCTATGAATATTTTTTGAATCTTCTCTGAATTCTTTTATGCATGATTTGATATCTTTGTAATTCTCTTTGAACAATCGGTTTGGTTTGGCCAACTAGATTGGTTTTTCTTGCAATGGGAGAAGTTTTTAGCTTTGGGTTCAACCTTGCGGTGTCCTTTCCCAGTGATAGTAGGGGCAGCAAGGCATGTATTGTATTGTTACCATCGAGGATAAAAAGATGAGGTTTACATCATATTGCTTGAGTTTATTCCTCTACATCATGTCATCCCACTTAATGTGTTACTCTGTTCTTCGTGAACTTAATACTCTAGATGCAGGCAGGAGTTGGTCAATGTGTGGAGTAATAGTAGTAGATGAAGAATCGTTTCGTCCTACTTGATACGAACGTGATGCCTATATTCATGATCATTGCATCACATATCGTCATAACTTTGCACTTTTCTATCAATTTCTCAACAGTAATTTTGTTCACCACCGCATTATTTGATATCATGAGGGAAGCCTCTAGTGAAACCTATGGTCCCCGGGTCTATTTTCCATCATATAAGTTTCCGATCTACTATTTTCCCTCATATTAGTTTCCGATCTACTATTTTGCAATCTTTTACTCTGCTTACTCATATGCATACTCTAACCCCTCCCCTGTGAAACAAAGTGCATTTGCTTTAATGCCACCTTTCTCTTATGGGTGAGCTTGCATAATGATGAACTCTTTGCCACCCCTCCAGATGTGGGTGGTGAAGAAAAATAACTAATCTCTTATGTAGGGTTAGGTTTCCAGACGAACTTGAATGTCTGAAGAATTTGCTGGAGACCTGAGAATGCTTGAAAGGACGCAAGATAACCTTGAAGAAATGAATTACTCATTTCTCACGTCCTTATACTGCTATATCTATTGCACTATTTGATGAAATTCTATGTCATGAATTTGATGTCATATTCTTCACTCTGAAGTATATGAGTTCGTAAGATACACTAATTCATCTGCAGGATGAATCTCTCAAAGCTGCTGAGTGGGTCCTCGACAGTGCATGTACAAATCACATGACTGTTGACAAGAACTTACTCATTGACTCTGCTCTATCTCCGTCACATGTGAATCATACCACCTATCCTGATAAAGGAAAAAGCAAGGTATTGGGTCTAGGTAGGGTTGCAATCACAAAGGATCGACATGTGGACAAAGTCATGCTTGTCGAGTCCTTTGGATTCAATCTCATGTCTATCTCAATGCTTTGTGATCTTGATATGGTTGTCATCTTTGGCAAATATCGCGCCATAGTACTCATGGAATTTAAAAAATCCAAATTCTTCGAAGGTTTTAGGAGAGGAGACTTGTATATTGTTGATTTCTCTGCAGGACCATAGCCAAACACATGTCTAGTTGCTACAACTTCAGAAGGCTGGCTATGGCATCGTCGACTCGGTCATGCTGGCATGAGGAACTTGCACACGCTTTTGTAGAAAAAGCACATCATCGACATCGAGGGTGTCAAATTCCTCAAAGATCATCTTTGTGGGGCTTGTGAGGCTGCAAAGATGACCCGATCCAAGTATCCCTCGAAGACTATCATGACTACCACTCGTCCTTTTGAATTGCTTCACATGGACCTCTTTGGCCCCATTAATTATGCCACACTAACAAATGCATCATCTCTACATGGCTTTGTTATTGTTGATGATTATTCATGTTACACCTGGTTCTTTTGAATTGCTTCACATGAGGAAGTCTTCAAATGATTTTCCTCAAGGGCCTCGATGAATTTCGGCCTGAAGATCAAGCACATCAGGAGTGACAATGGGATTGAGTTGAAGAACACTGGTCTTGATGACTATCTTGATGAACTTGCTATTACTCACGAGTTATCTGCCCCATACACTCCTCAGCAGAATGGCATTGCGGAGCGCAAGAATAGGACTCTTGTTGAGATGGCTTGCACCATGCTTGATGAATACAAGACGCCTCGTCGCTTCTAGACTGAGGCTATTGATACTGCGTGCCACATCATCAACAGGGTATATCTTCACAAATTCTTCAAGAAGACCTCATATGAACTCCTCACTGAGAAGAAACCCAATGTGAGTTATTTCAAAGTCTTCAGTGCTAAATGTTGGATTAGAGATCCTCATCACAATTCTAAATTTGCACTGAAAGCACATGAGGGTTTTATGCTTGGTTACAGAAAGGACTCGCACACCTACAAAGTCTTCAACACCTATCACCACAAGGTTGTTGAAACTGTAGATGTGCGGTTTGATGAAACTAACGGCTCACAAACAGAGCACCTACCTCCCGTGTTAGATGAAATGTTTCTTAAGGAATGCAACAAGTTCAAGGCTACTGAGGATGTCATATTCACTAAAGAATCTGCTGAAGAAGTGATTCCAAATCGTGAAGAAAATCATGCTGGCGCATCTCAGGAAAATGTCGCTGAAGAAAATTCTCAGCCCAATCAAAGTAATCAATCTTCTCATCCTCGCGTTGCAAATGAAGTGTAGATTGAGAAAATCATCGATGACATCAATGCACCAGGTCCTCTCACATGCTCAAAAGCTTAACATTTGTCTAACTTTTGTGGGCACTTCGCTTTTGTATCTATCATAGAGCCCACTAAAGTAGATGAGGCATTTCTGGAGCCTGAGTGGATTCAAGCTATGCAAGAGGAATTACATCAATTTGAGCTCAATAATGTGTGGGAACTTGTCATGCAACCAGACCGTCGCAAGCACAATATCACAGGTACCAAGTGGATCTACCACAACGAATAAGACGAAATGGCCTAGTGGTGAGGAATAAGGCTCGTCTTCTGGCTCAAGGCTACACACAGGTTGAAGGAATTGATTTCGATAAAACTTTTGCACCTGTTGCTAGACTTGAAGATATTCGCATATTTCTTTCTTGTGCTAACCATCATAATATCATCTTAATCAAATGAATGTGAAAAGTGCATTCCTCAACGGTAAGCTTGATGAAGAAGTATATGTTGCTCAACCCCGAGGTTTTGAAGATCCTAAGCATCCTGACAAAGTCTTCAGAGTCAACAAGGCCCTCTATGGCCTCAAGCAGGCCCCTCAGGTGTGGTATGATACATTGAAGTAATTCCTCATGAAGAAAGGCTTCAAACCCGGTTCACCAAAACTTATGATGATGAATTATTCTTGTGCCAAATATATGTAGACGATATTATCTTTGGTTGTAACATCCCAATTTTCAATTTGGATGTTATACATAGGTCATCAGATGCATATCATATTTTATTTGCATTTTGGTTGTGATCCTAGAAATCTTAAGCAACTCAAGGACCCAAGGAGAGAGTTGGGGATTTCATTTATTTTCATATTTGAATTTTCTCAAATTTGAAAAGAGGATCAATTTGGTTTTAATATTTTCTTCCCAATTATTTCTAATATTAAAATAAAAGAGAGAAGATAATATGACTTCTTCAAAAAGAGAGGAATATTGGAGCAAAAATTTTAAAATCAAAAATATATTTTATTTGGACTTTATTTGAGATTTTAATTGAATTAGAAAAATATGCAATTTTGAAATTGCATTTTTAGGCCAGAAAAATGTTCACTTCGTTCTAAATATTTTATTTAGACGGTGCAAATTGTTATTGGCATTTTTAGAATTATTTTTATATTTTATTAGGATTTTTCTTCGGTGGAATTTATTTTAAAAAAATGTTTCTCGCCCGCCTAGGCCAAAGGCCCAGCCGAGCCGCGCCGCCGCCGGACTCTCGGAGTCCGAGACGGACTCCACCACCGCCGCCTTCTGCCCAAGGAAGCCACCGTCCCCTTTATATATGGCACCCCCGGCGCCTCTCCACCCCAAGCCGCCGCCCGCAGCCGCCGCGCCGCCACCGCCTGCTGCCGACGCCTCCTGTCGCCCGCGCTTCCGCTCGCCGACGCTGCACCGCCGCCGCGCCCCGCCGTCCGATGCCGCCGCCTCGCCGGAGCCCAGCCTCGCCGGAAACTGCCGCTGACCCGCCGGTTTTTCTTGCCGGTTTTAGGTATAAAACCTAGATCGTTTTTTTAGGGTTTTCTCGTTTTTCTTTCCAGTCGGTTCGTTAATTAGCGAACGTTCACCCGTTAGTTCGTTTTAACGAACAGATTCGTTCATTTGTCTCTGTTAGCGAACATTCACTCGAACGTCTCTGTTAGCGAATGTGTTCGTCCGTTTGTCCCTAATAGCGAACGTTCGTTCGTTAGTGTTTTTCTTTTTATTTTCGGCCAGGGACCTATCCGCGATTATTTTTATCGTAGATTAGCCCCTGATCTTCAAACCCTCGCTACTTTTTGCTCGTTCGTCCAAATCCAGTGAAACCAACGCCAAAATCTTTGTCCCGAACCCTCTTTCCAACTAATCAACTTGAATATGATTTTGACAATTTAAAATTTGGTTTCAAGCAGATTTGAATTCGAACTTCTTTTGATCATAGTTTGAGTTTCGTAGCTCCGATTCGATTGATTCTTTTTGTAAATCGAAGCTCTTCAGTTGAACTTTGAGTTTGAACTTTATCATCTGAGTTTTACCCTTGCATCTTATGCTTGAGTGCTTGTGTATGCTATTGTTTGTTTGCGATAGAGTTTCCGGAGTGCGAAGCATGCAACTACAAGTCACTAGGGTTTTCAGATCGTCAGCATGGCAAGTAACACTTTGATTATACCCCTTTATTACCCAGTTTTTATGCATTAGTTATACCCCTCAAACATTGCATGGTTAGGACTTGTTAACATGTGGGTATTGGGAAGTAGATGATGAGGTAGAACCTATTGTCATTTATTTCAAACCTTGGGAGTTACTTCTACGTTATGCTCATTGCTATGCTATGCTTGTAGACGTGGATTGGTTGATTGTATCCATGACAGATGTGAGAGTTGATAATTAATGGTTAACTTAAGGTGGCTACTTTAATACACATCTGGGTCGATTGTTTGTGGGCACCTGGGGAATCCAGTGTTGTCCAAGGAGATCCCGGGGAATCCGTGTGATTATGCCATGGTTTGCCACCCTGGCTCAAAGGGATCATAAGATTATTCATGCTAGAAACTTCCGTGTGCAGCCACAATGCCATTATGGGCTCTGGCATAGTTCAGTAAGTTGTGGGAATCCTTTCCATGATGGGCTAGCAGTTGTAGGGGATTGTAGGTGTACCGGCCTATCTATCGGTTAAGGGGACCTCTTGGGAAAGACTGTGTCTCGGTCATCCGTTTCTCAAACATCATGTAGTGTGAGAAATCCAACGGAGGAGATCGAGTCTTGTGGGGAAATGTGCGCAAACCTCTGCAGAGTGTACAAACTAATCATGGTTAGCCGTGTCCCCGGTTATGGACATCTTGAGTATCTGGTTCTTGAATTATTGATTTGATCTCATCATTCTTAATTAATTTGTTGGGTTGTTAATTACTGTTTTAATTGGGATTGAGATGGGGTTTCCATTCTCAATGTTTATGAACCAACTTGTTAGTTAAATAAAATATATTCCTTTGCAGTAGGGAAAAATTGGCTTTACGCAAAAGTGATAACCATAGAGGCTCCACCAGCCATATATGCATGTAGTGTTAGCAGTTACATTGTTCATTGTTCTACAGTATTATTTTGCTAGCATATTCCATGTGCTGACCCGTTTCGGGCTGCAACATATTATGTTGCAGACTTTTCACACGAAGAGTAAGGTGCACTAGGTCGTTGTCGTGCACTCAGCTATGCCGTTGGAGTTGATGGACTCATTTACCCTCGATGCTTCTGCAGTTATCTTATTTAGATGGCCTTAAGCCATATTATTGAAATAAGTTCCCTTTTGAGACATTCGATGTAATAAGTGTGTGATTTCACTCTGTTATAAATCCTTCAAGTACTGTGTGTGTCAACATTACCGATCCAGGGATGACAGTTATACATAGTGATTTGACCGCCTGAGGTCGGATCGCTACACGATGGTATCAGAGCACAGACTGACTGTAGGACGCGCCCACTAAGATAAGCCATAGGTCACTCTTCTCTACTCATTTCTGTCTCCTCTCCATTTTCCACTCTATAGATGGCGGACCCAAGGAACAAGTTTGCTCAATCGAATGAAGACACACCTTTGGGACGACACTTGAAGGAAGCCACTAGGTACCTGAACATCGAAATACCAAGCTTCACCGGGACCTACACTGCCACTTTACCAGAAGAGGAGCATTGGATGATTCGAGTTCATGTTCCAGGAAGGACATTCGCGCCAGTTACTGAGCCCATAGAGTTTTCCTTTGATGCACCCACCTTGAGTCTAGGAAAGAGCATGGCAGCTCACATCGCCATGGGACACATCGACGAAGTTTACAACAAGGATCTTAAGGTCACCATCTACCAGATATGTGGGCACCGAGATGGGCAATGGGAGATGATCAGCACCAGGAGGGACAAGTCCATTGCAGCCTACATCCAGGAGTTAAACCAGCACATTCGCCGCCATGAGAACCAAATATGCGCCAGCATGATAGATCTGAAGAAGGTGATGACTAGGAACATGGAGCTTGAAGAGGAACTCAAGTCTACACGCGATGGATATGAGGAGGAAATCATAGTGCTACTTGAGAAGAATGAAGACCTAAAGAAGAAGCTAGGAGTATTCATGGGAGATCTCACACCTAAGGAGGACATCCGTTCTGAAGACTACATCATCATCGATGACACCGACCCCGACAGTAGTGATGATGACTACGAAGACGAAGCTGGAGCGGATATCATGGAGTCTTCCACCCCTAGTCGACCACCATATGATATGTAGTATCCCCCCCCCGTGTATGTAGTAGTAGTCCGAGTATTTTGTAAGGGTAGTTAGATCGATTGTATGCCCTTGTTTGAATTGAGTGGTGTGATATGAACGTGTTTGTCTCATGTGCATATGGGTAGTGAGTTCTCTTTAGACCTCATTATATTCTAATCTCTTCCCTCTAAACCCATAAGATGCCTCCGAGACGTGACCCCAGATTTGTCTTTCCACTGGAGCTCACTCAGTTGATCCAACAGCAGAATGCCTTGATGCAGTTGCTAGTCCAGAACCAAGGCAACAACAACAACCCACCGCCACCACCTCCAGTTGACAACTTAGCCCGTTTTCTGAGGTTGAATCCGCCGGTGTTCTCCAATAGCACCGAGCCGATTGTTGCTGATGACTGGCTACGCAGGATTGGAAGGGAGTTGACCACCGCAGGTTGCACAGATGTTGAGAAGGTGCGCTTTGCCGCACACCAACTGGATGGACCCGCAGCCTCATGGTGGGAGAATTACATTGCCACTTTCCCCATAGCCAATGCCACTTGGGATCAGTTTCAGCAAGCATTCCGCACTGCACATGTCTCAACTGGAGCTATGAGCATGAAGAAGCGTCAGTTTCGCAACTTACGCCAAAGCAATCATACTGTGGGGTAGTACATAGATGAGTTCAGCAAGTTAGCTCGCTATGCCTCGGATGACGTGGCCACAGATGCCGTGAAGCACGAGAAGTTTATGGAAGGGCTGAATGATGAGCTGAGCATGCAGTTGATGGTAGAAACATTTGCTAACTACCAGGAATTGGTAGACAGGGCTCTTATGATTGAAGGGAAGCAGCAGCAGATAGAGAGCCGCAAAAGGAAGTACGCACAAGGGAAGTATAATTCTGGAGCTCAGCAGAAGCCTCGTTTTACCCCGAACTCGGGAGGATATACCCATAACCATGGAGGCCACACTCACAATGGAGGAAGTTCACATAACCACAGTGGCGCCAAGAATGGAAATGGGAATGGAGCAAGCAGCAACCAGAACCGTTCCAACCCAGCAACACCTGCTAAGAAGGATCTGAGTCATGTCACCTGTTACAAGTGCGGGAAGACTGGGCACTACGCCAATGATTGTTCTGAGTTGAAGAATGGCAATGGAAATGGAAGCTCTGGGAAGAAGCCCAACCCTTTCAACAGAGGACAGGTGAACCACGTTAACGTGGAGGAGGTTGAAGAGCAACCAGATGCAGTTATAGGTAAGTTTTTGATTAAGTCACTTACTGCAGTCGTTCTTTTTGATACTGGTGCATCGGATTCAAACATTTCGAGGGGGTTTGTGGATAAGTATAAGTTGCCCACCAAAGATCTTAAGACACCTATGTTAGTAAGCTCGCCAGGAGCTGAGTATATGGCAAGCAGAGGATGTTTTCAGATGCCATTGACCATAGGTTGGCATGTTTTCCCCTCAGACCTAATAATTCTGGAGTCACAAGGATTGGATGTGATACTAGGCATGGATTGGCTATCGATGTATGAGGAAACATCGATTGCGCCAGTAAGTCAATTCTGCTCACCACCCCAGAGGGTAAACGGATTAAGTATGTGTCTCGGCATGCGCCAAAGAGGACCCAAGTAAATTCACTCTCAGGAGTTGTTCAGGAAGAAGTGACTGTTGTGAAGGATTACCCAGATGTATTTCCAGAAGAATTACCTGGCATGCCACAGGATCAAGACATAGAGTTTTTGATAGAGCTGTTGCCAGGCACCGGACCAATATCAAAGAGGCCATACCGGATGCCCGCAAATGATCTGGAGAAAATTAAGCAGATTAAGGAGTTATTGGAGAAAGGTTACATTTGACCAAGTTCGTCACCGTAGGGAGCCCTAGTGCTCTTGGTTGAGAAGAAGGATGGATCTTTGAGAATGGTTGTTGATTATCGTGCGTTGAATGAGGTGACGATCAAGACCAAGTACCCACTACCGATGATCAAATATTTGCTTGACCAGCTGCAAGGAGCTAAAGTATTCTCCAAGATTGATCGGCGATCAGGATACAACCAGCTGAAGATCCGAGAACATGATATACCTAAGATAGCTTTCACCACAAGGTACGGGCTATATGAGTACACGGTTATGTTATTTGGATTGACTAATGCCCCTGCCTATTTCATGAGTATGATGAATAAGGTGTTCGTGGAGTTCTTGGATAAGTTTGTTGTGGTGTTCATTGATGATATTTTGGTATACTCGAAGAATGAAGAGGAACACAAGGAGCATTTGCATTTAGTTCTCGAGAGGCTCAGGGAACATTAGCTTTATGCCAAGTTCAGTAAATGTGAGTTTTGGTTGAAGGAAGTTGGATTTCTTGGACATGTTATATCAGGAGAAGGTATAGCAGTAGACCCTACCAAGGTTTAGTCAGTCACTGAGTGGTTGGCACCCACCTCAGTTGGGGAGATCCGTAGTTTTCTTGGACTCGCGGGATATTACCGGAGATTCTTTGAGAATTTTTCCAAGATTGCGAAGCCCATGCCGGAGTTGTTGAAGAAGGACACCAAGTCCAAATGGACAGAAGAATGCGAGGCTGGTTTTCAAGAGTTGAAGAAACGTTTGGTTACAACCCCAGTGCTAATTCTTCCGGATATACGCAAGGATTTCCAAGTGTCTTGCGATGCTTCTTGCCAAGGACTTGGAGGTGTACTTATGCAAGACGGAAGAGTTGTTTCATATGCCTCACGACAGCTTTGACCTCATGACTTGAATTATGCCAGTCATGATTTGGAGTTAGCAGCCGTAGTGCATGCGCTCAAGACCTGGAGACATTTTCTCATTGGAAACTGTTGTGATCTGTACACGGATCACAAGAGCTTGAAGTACATTTTCACTCAAAAGGAGCTGAATCTCAGGCAGAGGAGATGGTTGGAGCTTATAAAGGATTATGATATGAAGTTGCATTATCATCTAGGAAAGGCCAATGTCGTAGCAGACGCTTTCAGCCGGAAGAGTTATGTCAATACCCTCGTAAGCGGAGGACTACCGCAGGAGTTAGTTGACGATCTCAAGGAACTTCGTTTGGAGATAGTTCCAAGAGGTTTTGTTGCAGCAATGGAAGTTCAGTCAACATTATTGGGAAGGATTCGAGAAGCTCAAAAGGATGATAAGGAAATTGCTGAGATAAAGGAGAAGAAGAGCAAGGGAAAAGCCAAGGGTTTTCGTGAGGATGAACACGATATTTTGTGGTTTGAGGATCGTGTTGATTACCCAATAATGCAGAGATCAGGAAGTTAATACTTCAGGAGGCTCATGACTCACCATACTCAATACACCCCGGAAACACCAAGATGTATTTGTATTTGAAGGAATGTTTCTAGTGGACAGGTATGAAGAAGGATATTGCCGAGTATGTAGCAGTATGTGATTATGTCAAAGAGTGAAGGCAGAACATCAGAAGCCTTCAGGATTATTACAGCCTATGCCGATACCCGAATGGAAGTGGGATAAACTTGGCATGGATTTCATCACCGGATTACCTAGGACACGATCGGGATATGATTCTATCTGGGTAGTAGTTGATCGTTTAGCCAAAGTGGCTCACTTTATCCCAGTGAAAACCACTTACACGAGTGCGAAGTTGGCCAAGATATATATGACCGGGATCGTATGTCTGCACGGAGTTCCGAGGACCATCGTATCAGATAGAGGAACATAGTTTACTTCGAAGTTTTGGCATCAGTTGCATCAAACTTTGGGTACCAGGTTAGAGTTCAGTATAGCCTTTCATCCGCAGACAGATGGACAGACTGAGAGAGTCAATCAGATTCTGGAGGACATGTTGAGAGCTTGTGCACTAGATTATGGATCTAGTTGGGATGATAATTTGTCTTACGGGGAGTTCTCATACAACAACAATTATCAAGCTAGTTTGAAGATGGCACCTTTCAAAGCTTTGTATCGAAGAAGGTGCAGGACACCGTTAATGTGCGATGAAGTTGGAGACCGTCAGTTGTTTGGACCGAATCTAATTAAGGAGTCTGAAGGGAAGGTTAAGTTGATTCGAGATAGACTGAAGGTAGCTCAGTCTAGGCAGAAGAGTTACGCGGATACAAAACGCAAGGAGGTAGTCTATGAAGTTGGAGACAGAGCATTCCTTTGCGTGTCACCACTCCGAGGAGTTAAACGATTTGGAGTTAAGTCAAACTTAGCTCCGAGATTTGTAGGACCGTACCGAGTTTTGGAGCCTATGGGAGAAGTGGCCTACAATTTGGAGTTACCCGAAGGACTGTCAGGAGTTCATGATGTGTTTCACGTTTCCCAGTTGAAGAAGTGCCATGCAGAGATAGCCGATATTCCTCTGAGAGATACCGTGCCCCTAGAAGCAATTCAGTTGGATAATGACCTAACCTACGAGGAGAAACCCGTCAAGATTCTCGAGTTTGCCAGCCGAGTTACGCGCAACAATGTTATCAAGTTTTGCAAAGTTCAGTGGAGCCACCATACCGAGGATGAAGCCACCTGGGAACGAGAAGAATACCTATGGAAAGACCGCCCACACCTATTTTCTAGCGAACCCGAATCTCGAAGGCGAGATTCATCCTAAGGGGGGTAGGTTTGTAACATCCCAATTTTCAATTTGGATGTTATACATAGGTCATCATATGCATATCATATTTTATTTGCATTTTGGTTGTGATCCTAGAAATCTTAAGAAACTGAAGGACCCAAGGAGAGAGTTGGGGATTTCATTTATTTTCATATTTGAATTTTCTCAAATTTGAAAAGAGGATCAATTTGGTTGTAATATTTTTCTTCCCAATTATTTCTAATATTAAAATAAAAGAGAGAGGATAATATGACTTCTTCAACAAGAGAGGAATATTGGAGGAAAAATTAAAATAAAAAAAATTATTTGGACTTTATTTGAGATTTTGTTTGAATTAGAAAAATATGCATGTTTGAAAATTGCATTTTTAGGCCAGAAAAATGTTCACTTCGTTCTAAATATAATATTTAGATGGTGAAAAATGTTTTTGGCATTTTTAGAATTTTTTTACATTTTATTAGGATTTTTCTTCGGTGGAATTTATTTTTAAAAAATGTTTCTCGCCCGACTGGGCCAAAGGCCCAGCCGCGCCGCGCCGCCGCCGGAGTCTCGGAGTCCGAGCCGGACTCCACCACCGCCGCCCCCTCGCCCAAGGAAGCCACCGCACCCCCTTTATATACGGCGCCCCGGCCCCTCTCCACCCCAAGCCGCCGCCCGCCGCCGCGCCGCTAGCCCGCGCCGCCGCCGCATGCTGCACCGACGACGACGCCTGCCGCTCGTGCTGCCGCTCGCCGACGCCGCACCGCCGCCGCGTCCCGCCGCCCGACGCCGCCGCCTCGCCGGAGCCCCGCCTCGCCGGAAACCGCCGCCGACCCGCCGGTTTTAGGTATAAAACCTAGATCTTTTTTTAGGTTTTTCTCGGTTTTCTCGTTTTTCTTTCCGGTCGGTTTGTTATTTAGCGAACGTTCACCTATTAGTTTGTTTAACGAACAGATTCGTTCGTTTGTCTCTGTTAGCAAATGTTCACTCAAACGTCTCTGTTAGCGAACGCATTCGTCCGTTTGTCCCTGATAGCGAACGTTCGTTCGTTAGTGTTCTTCTTTCTATTTTCGGCCAGGGACCTATCCGCGATTATTTTTATCATAGATTAGCCCCTAATCTTCAAACCCTCGCTACTTTTTGCTTGTTCGTCCAAATCCAGTGAAACCAACACCAAAATCTTCGTCTCGAACCCTCTTTCCAGTTAATCAACTTGAACATGATTTTGACAATTTAAAATTTGGTTTCAAGCAGATTTGAATTCGAACTTCTTTTGATCATAGTTTTAGTTTCGTAGCTCCGATTCGATTGATTCTTTTTGCAAATCGAAGCTCTTCAGTTGAACTTTCAGTTTCGAATTTCTAATCTGAGTTTTACCCTTGCATCTTATGCTTGAGTGCTTATGTATGGTATTGTTTGATTGCGATAGAGTTTCCGGAGTGCGAAGCGTGCTACCACGAGTCACTAGGGTTTTCATATCGTCACCAAGGCAAGTAACACTTTGATCATATCCCTTTATTTCCCAGTTTTTATGCACTAGTTATACCCCTCAAACATTTCATGGTTAGGACTTGTTAACATGTGGGTATTGGGAAGTAGATGATGAGGTAGAACCTATTGTCCTTTATTTCAAACCATGGGAGTTACTTCTACGTTATGCTTATTTCTATGCTATGATCATACACATGGATTGGTTGAGTGTATCCATGACAGATGTGAGAGTTGATAATTAATGGTTAACTTAAGGTGGATACTTTAATACACATCTGGGTCGATTGTTTGTGGGCACCTGGGGAATCCAGTGTTGTCCAAGGACATCCCGGGGAATCCGTGTGATTATGCTATGGTTCGCCACCCAGGCTCAAAGGGATCATAAGATTATTCATGCTAGAAACTTCCGTGTGCAGCCACAATGCCATTATGGGCTCTGGCATAGTTGAGTAATTTGTGGGAATTCTTTCCATGATGGGCTAGCAGATGTAGGGGATTGTAGGTGTACCGGCCTATCTATCGGTTAAGGGGACCTCTTCGGAAAGACTGTGTCTCAGTCACCCGTTTGTCAAACATCATGTAGTGCGAGAAATCCAACGGAGGAGAACGAGTCTTGTGGGGAAAAGTGCGCAAAGATCTGCAGAGTGTACAAACTAATCATGTTTAGCCGTGTCCCCCGGTTATGGACATCTTGAGTATCTGGTTCTTGAATTATTGATTTGAACTCATCACTCTTAATTAATTTGTTGCGTTGTTAATTACTATTTTAATTGGGATTGAGATGGGGTTTCCATTCTCCATGTTTATCAACCAACTTGTTAGTTAAATAAAATATATTCCTTTCTAGTAGGAAAAAATTGGCTTTACGCAAAAGTGATAACCATAGAGCCTCCACCAGCCATATATGCATGTAGTGTTTTCTATTACATTGTTCATTGTTCTATAGTGTTATTTTGCCAGCATATTCCATGTGCTGACCCGTTTTGGGCTGCAACGTATTATGTTGCAGACTTTTCAGACGAAGAGTAAGGTGCGCTAGGTCGTTGTCATGCACTCAGCTATGCCGTTGGAGTTGATGGACTCATTTACCTTCGATGCTTCCGCAGTTATCTTATTTAGATGGCCTTATGCCATATTATTGTAATAAGTTCTCTTTTGAGACATTCGATGTAATAAGTGTGTGATTGCACTCTGTTATAAATCCTTCAAGTACTGTGTGTGTCAGCATTACCGATCCAGGGACGACATTTATACATAGAGATTTGACCGTCTCAGGTCGGAGCGCTACATTGGTTTTACTGACAAATGTTACCGTGACGAATTTGCCTATATGGTGAGTGAAGAATATCAAATGTCTATGATGGGAGAATTAAAATTCTTCTTAGGTCTTCAAATTCGTCAACAATGCAATGACTTCATATCTCAAGAGAAATACCTCAAGGATGTGCTGAGGAGCACTACTGCAGGATACTGCTAACGCGACACTACAATCAGAGACCCTTTGCCGAAACTGTGTGCGATGCAATAATCGCAAACGGTGGTGTAAAAAACCGTCAAAAAAGGTGCAAAATGTTTGTGATGGCGGAGCCATCAAACAAGGTTTAGATTTCAGTTGTGTGTCCGATGCAGGGTACACGGTTAATCCATTCAAACTGTTTGCGATGAGGCAGAACAACAGAAACGGGCAGCCATATCAATGTGTGTGCGATGCAGGACACACGGTTAATCCATTCAAACTGTTTGCGATGAGGTAGAACAACATAAATGGGCAGCCATATCAATGTGTGTGCGATATATGACATACGTTTCACTCGGACGAACTGTTTTCGATTAGGCACTGGTACGCGTCGGTCCTAAACAAACGGTTTTTAACCCCTTTCTGCGACGACATTCGGAACCATCACCAAGTGAGTGTGGGCGATAGGGGGGTCCTTCCCACACGACCCAGAAACCGCCGGGGATATGCCGTCCTGGCACACACGCTCGGCAAAATGAGGTCGTGTGCGACCGGCGAGCACTCAAATACAGGAATACGTACAGTAGTGCTCAAAAAATACAATTATACAGGCGAAATCATTTCCGGTCGTAAGTACATCCCACACAGTCAGTCACCGCTAAACGTTTCCGTTCATATATACATCCCACACAGTCACTCCAAGGAAAACGTTTGCACAAGGTGGCGTAACGCAAACAGTTTTCAAGAGAATGTCGTGTATGATTGTTCATTGATCCTAGAAACTGTGTGCGCTGCTTGAGGTCATCGCCCACGGTGTTTTCTCATTAACCGTCTGCAATAGGAAAACCCAATTAGCAAGCTAATTGGCCAATTAGCGGGTTAATTTCCCTATTGTTAATAATCCATTTACTAATCTAATTGACATTCATATTAAGCACATAATATATTCCATTTCCATATTAAGGAAGCAGGATTTCATAATTAAAATACATCTTAGTACAACATGATATAGCTTCAGCACTCAGCCACCCCATTACACAACTGCACCAGCAGCAAGTTTCACATGCAACATCTAGAACCTTTCGAAATTAGCATCATAGACGGTACATAGAGAGATGCATCTCATCTGGAAAACTGCTGAAGCGGAAGGCGAATATTGACCCTTCATTCATGTTGAAGGTCTTTGCAACTTTAGGCCACTGTGGATGATTGACCGTCCATCCCTCTGTTGGAAATATGCCCTAGAGGCAATAATAAATGGTTATTATTATATTTCCTTGTTCATGATAATTGTCTATTGTTCATGCTATAATTGTGTTATCCGGAAATCGTAATACATGTGTGAATACATAGACCACAACGTGTCCCTAGTAAGCCTCTAGTTGACTAGCTCGTTGATCAACAGATAGTCATGGTTTCCTGACTATGGACATTGGATGTCATTGATAACGGGATCACATCATTAGGAGAATTATGTGATGGACAAGACCCAATCCTAAGCAGAGCGCAAAGATCGTGTAGTTCGTTTGCTAGAGCTTTTCCAATGTCAAGTATCTTTTCCTTAGACCATGAGATCGTGTAACTCCCGGATACCGTAGGAGTGCTTTGGGTGTGCCAAACGTCACAACGTAACTGGGTGACTATAAAGGTACACTACGGGTATCTTTGAAAGTGTCTGTTGGGTTGACACGGATCGAGACTGGGATTTGTCACTCCGTATGACGGAGAGGTATCTCTGGGCCCACTCGGTAATGCATCATCATAATGAGCTCAATGTGACTAAGGAGTTAGCCACGGGATCATGCATTACGGTACGAGTAAAGAGACTTGCCGGTAACGAGATTGAACAAGGTATTGGGATACCGACGATCGAATCTCGGGCAAGTAACGTACCGATTGACCAAGGGAATTGTATACGGGATTGATTGAATCCTCGACATAGTGGTTCATCCGATGAGATCATCGTGGAGCATGTGGGAGCCAACATGGGTATCCAGATCCCGCTGTTGGTTATTGACCGGAGAGGCGTCTCGGTCATGTCTGCATGTCTCCCGAACCCGTAGGGTCTACACACTTAAGGTTCGGTGACGCTAGGGTTGTAGAGATATTAGTATGCGGAAACCCGAAAGTTGTTCGGAGTCCCGGATGAGATCCCCGACGTCACGAGGAGTTCCGGAATGGTCCGGAGGTGAAGAATTATATATAGGAAGTCCAGTTTCGGCCACCGGGAAAGTTTCGGGGGTTATTGGTATTGTACCGGGACCACGGGAAGGGTCCCGGGGGTCCACCGGGTGGGGCCACCTATCCCGGAGGGCCCCATGGGCTGAAGTGGGAAGGGAACCAGCCCTTAGTGGGCTGGGGCGCCCACCCTTGGGCCTCCCCCTGCGCCTAGGGTTGGAAACCCTAGGGGTAGGGGGCACCCCACTTGCCTTGGGGGGCAAGCCACCCCCTTGGCTGCCGCCCCCTCAGATGGGATCTCCAGGGTGGCCGGCGCCCCCCCAGGACCCCTATAAATAGTGGGGGGAGGGAGGGCAGCAACATAACAGCCCCTGGCGCCTCCCTCTCCCCCTGCAACACCTCTCCCTCCTGCTTGCGCTTGGCGAAGCCCTGCCGGGATCCCCGCTACTTCCACCACCACGCCCTCGTGCTGCTGGATCTCCATCAACCTCTCCTTCCCCCTTGCTGGATCAAGAAGGAGGAGACGTCGCTGCTCCGTACGTGTGTTGAACGCGTTGGTGCCGTCCGTTCGGCACTCGGTCATCGGTGATTTGGATCACGACGAGTACGACTCCATCAACCCCGTTCACTAGAACGCTTCCGCTCACGATCTACAAGGGTATGTAGATGCACTCCTTTCCCCTCGTTGCTAGTATACTCCATAGATGGATCTTGGTGATGCGTAGAAAATTTTAAAATTCTGCTACGATCCCCAACAGTGGCATCATGAGCCAGGCCTATGCATAGTTACTATGCACGAGTAGAACACAAAGCAGTTGTGGGCGTAGATGTTGTCAATTTTCTTGGCACTACTAGTCTTATCTTGTTTCAGTGGTATTGTGGGATGAAGCGGCCTGGACCGACCTTACACGTACGCTTACGTGAGACAGGTTCCACCGACTGACATGCACTAGTTGCATAAGGTGGCTTGCGGGTGTCTGTCTCTCCCACTTTAGTCGGAACGGATTCGATGAAAAGGGTCCTTATGAAGGGTAAATAGAAATTGGCATATCACGTTGTGGTTTTACGTAGGTAAGAAACGTTCTTGCTAGAAACCTATAGAAGCCACGTAAAAACTTGCAACAACAATTAGAGGACGTCTAACTTGTTTTTGCAGCATGTGCCTTGTGATGTGATATGGCCAGAAGATGTGATGAATGATATATGTGATGTATGAGATTGATCATATTCTTGTAATAGGAATCACGACTTGCATGTCGATGAGTATGACAACCGGCAGGAGCCATAGGAGTTGTCTTTATTTTTTGTATGACCTGCGTGTCATTGAATAACGCCATGTAAATTACTTTACTTTATTGCTAAACGTGTTAGCCATAGAAGTAGAAGTAATCGTTGGCGTGACAACTTCATGAAGACACAATGATGGAGATCATGGTGTCATGCCGGTGACGAAGATGATCATGGCGCCCCGAAGATGGAGATCAAAGGAGCAAAATGATAATGGCCATATCATGTCACTATTTGATTGCATGTGATGTTTATCATGTTTTGCATCTTATTTACTTAGAACGACGGTAGTAAGTAAGATGATCCCTTATAATAATTTCAAGAAAGTGTTCCCCCTAACTGTGCACCGTTGTGAACGTTCGTTGTTTCGAAGCACCACGTGATGATCGGGTGTGATAGATTCTAACGTTCGCATACAACGGGTGTTGACGAGCCTAGCATGTACAGACATGGCCTCGGAACACACGCAATACACTTAGGTTGACTTGACGAGCCTAGCATGTACAGACATGGCCTCGGAACACGGAAGACCGAAAGGTCAAGCATGAGTCCTATAGAAGATACGATCAACATGGAGATGTTCACCGATCTTGACTAGTGCGTCTCACGTGATGATCGGACACGGCCTAGTTAACTCGGATCATGTTTCACTTAGATGACTAGAGGGATGTCTATCTGAGTGGGAGTTCATTGAATAATTTGATTAGATGAACTTAATTATCATGAACTTAGTCTAAAATCTTTACAATATGTCTTGTAAATAAAATGGCCCACGTTGTCCTCAACTTCAACGCGTTCCTAGAGAAAACCAAGCTGAAAGATGATGGCAGCAACTATACGGACTGGGTCCGGAACCTGAGGATCATCCCCATAGCTGCCAAGAAAGATTATGTCTTAGAAGCACCGCTAGGTGAAGCACCCATCCCAGAGAACCAAGACGTTATGAACGCTTGGCAATCACGTGCTGATGATTACTCCCTCGTTCAGTGCGGCATGCTTTACAGCTTAGAACCGGGTCTCCAAAAGCGTTTTGAGAAACATGGAGCATATGAGATGTTCGAAGAGCTGAAAATGGTTTTCCAAGCTCATGCCCGGGTCGAGAGATATGAAGTCTCCGACAAGTTCTTCAGCTGTAAAATGGAGGAAAATAGTTCTGTTAGTGAGCACATAGTCGGAATGTCTGGGTTACACAACCGCTTGTCTCAGCTGGGAGTTAATCTCCCGGATGACGCGGTCATTGACAGAATCCTTCAGTCGCTTCCACCAAGCTACAAGAGCTTTGTGATGAACTTCAATATGCAGGGGATGGAAAAGACCATTCCTGAGGTATATTCAATGCTGAAATCAGCGGAGGTGGAGATCAAAAAGGAACATCAAGTGTTGATGGTGAATAAAACCACTAAGTTCAAGAAAGGCAAGGGTAAGAAGAACTTCAAGAAGGATGGCAAGGGAGTTGCCGTGCCCGGTAAGCCAGTTGCCGGGAAGAAGTCAAAGAATGGACCCAAGCCTGAGACTGAGTGCTTTTATTACAAGGGAAGTGGTCACTGGAAGCGGAACTGCCCCAAATACTTAGCGGACAAGAAGGCCGGCAACACCAAAGGTATATGTGATATACATGTAATTGATGTGTACCTTACCAGTACTCGTAGTAGCTCCTGGGTATTTGATACCGGTGCGGTTGCTCATATTTGTAACTCAAAACAGGAGCTGCGGAATAAGCGGAGACTGGCGAAGGACGAGGTGACGATGCGCGTCGGGAATGGTTCCAAGGTCGATGTGATCGCCGTCGGCACGCTACCTCTGCATTTACCTACGGGATTAGTTTTAAACCTCAATAATTGTTATTTAGTGCCAGCTTTGAGGATGAACATTGTATCTGGATCTCGTTTAGTGCGAGATGGCTACTCATTTAAATCCGAGAATAATGGTTGTTCTATTCATATGAGAGATATGTTTTATGGTCATGCCCCGCTGGTTAATGGTTTATTCTTAATGAATCTCGAACGTGATGTTACACATATTCATAGTGTGAATACCAAAAGATGTAAAGTTGATAACGATAGTCCCACATACTTGTGGCACTGCCGCCTTGGTCACATTGGTGTCAAGCGCATGAAGAAGCTCCATGCAGATGGACTTTTGGAGTCTCTTGATTACGAATCATTTGACACGTGCGAACCATGCCTCATGGGTAAGATGACCAAGACTCCGTTCTCCGGAACAATGGAGCGAGCAACCAACTTATTGGAAATCATACATACCGATGTGTGCGGTCCAATGAGTGTTGAGGCTCGCGGAGGATATCGTTATGTTCTCACTCTCACTGATGACTTAAGTAGATATGGGTATGTCTACCTAATGAAACACAAGTCTGAAACCTTTGAAAAGTTCAAGGAATTTCAGAGTGAGGTTGAGAATCAACGTGACAGGAAAATAAAGTTCCTGCGATCAGATCGTGGAGGGGAATATTTAAGTCACGAATTTGGCACACACTTAAGGAAATGTGGAATCGTTTCACAACTCACGCCGCCTGGAACACCTCAGCGAAACGGTGTGTCCGAACGTCGTAATCGCACTCTATTGGATATGGTGCGATCTATGATGTCTCTTACCGATCTACCACTCTCATTTTGGGGCTATGCTTTAGAGACTGCTGCATTCACTTTAAATAGGGCTCCGTCGAAATCCGTTGAGACGACACCGTATGAATTATGGTTTGGGAAGAAACCTAAGATGTCGTTTCTGAAAGTTTGGGGATGCGATGCTTATGTCAAGAAACTTCAACCTGAAAAGCTCGAACCCAAGTCTGAAAAATGCATCTTCATAGGATACCCTAAGGAAACCATTGGGTATACCTTCTACCTCAGATCCGAAGGCAAGATCTTTGTTGCCAAGAATGGATCCTTTCTGGAGAAAGAGTTTCTCTCGAAAGAAGTGAGTGGGAGGAAAGTGGAACTTGATGAGGTGATAGTCACCCCTTCCGAACCGGAAAGTAGCGCAGCGCGGGAAGATGTTCCTGTGGTGCCTACACCGACTGGGGAGGAAGTTAACGATGATGATCATGAAGCTTCGGATCAAGTTACTGCTGAACTTCGTAGGTCCACAAGGACACGTTCCGCACCAGAGTGGTACGGCAACCCTGTCCTGGAAATCATGTTGTTGGACAACGGTGAACCTTCGAACTATGAAGAAGAGATGGAGGGCCCGGATTCCGACAAATGGCTAGAAGCCATGAAATCCGAGATAGGATCCATGTATGAAAATGAAGTATGGACTTTGACTGACTTGCCCGATGATCGGCGAGCCATAGAAAATAAATGGATCTTTAAGAAGAAGACAGACGCGGATGGTAATGTGACCATCTATAAGGCTCGACTTGTCGCTAAGGGTTATCGACAAGTTCAAGGGGTTGACTACGATGAGACTTTCTCGCCCGTAGCGAAGCTGAAGTCCGTCCGAATCATGTTAGCAATTGCCGCATTCTATGATTATGAGATATGGCAAATGGACGTCAAAACGGCATTCCTTAAGGGCTTTCTTAAGGAAGAATTGTATATGATGCAGCCGGAAGGTTTTGTCGATCCTAAGAATGCTAACAAGGTATGCAAGCTCCAGCGCTCCATCTATGGGCTGGTGCAAGCATCTCGGAGTTGGAACATTCGTTTTGATGAGATGATCAAAGCGTTTGGGTTTACACAGACTTATGGAGAAGCCTATGTTTACAAGAAAGTGAGTGGGAGCTTTGTAGCATTTCTCTTATTATATGTGGATGACATACTATTGATGGGAAATGATATAGAATTCTTGGAAAGTATAAAGGCCTATTTGAATAAGTGTTTTTCAATGAAGGACCTTGGAGAAGCTGCTTATATATTAGGCATCAAGATCTATAGAGATAGATCAAGACGCCTCATTGGTCTTTCACAGAGTACGTACCTTGACAAGATATTGAAGAAGTTCAATATGGATCAGTCTAAGAAGGGGTTCTTGCCTGTATTGCAAGGTGTGCAATTGAGCACGGCTCAATGCCCGACCACGGCAGAAGATAGAGAAAAGATGAGTGTCATCCCCTATGCCTCGGCCATAGGGTCTATTATGTATGCCATGCTGTGTACCAGACCTGATGTAAACCTTGCCGTGAGTTTGGTAGGAAGGTACCAAAGTAATCCCGGCATGGAACACTGGACAGCGGTCAAGAATATCCTGAAGTACCTGAAGAGGACTAAGGATATGTTTCTCGTTTATGGAGGTGACGAAGAGCTCGTCGTAAAGGGTTACGTCGATGCTAGCTTCGACACAGATCTGGATGACTCGAAGTCACAAACCGGATACGTGTATATTTTGAATGGAGGGGCAGTAAGCTGGTGCAGTTGCATGCAAAGCGTCGTGGCAGGATCTACATGTGAAGCGGAGTACATGCCAGCCTCAGAGGCAGTGCAAGAAGCAATCTGGATGAAGGAGTTCATTACCGACCTAGGGGTGATTCCCAATGCGTCGGGCCTAATGACTCTCTTCTGTGACAACACTGGAGCTATTGCCCTTGCCAAGGAGCCCAGGTTTCACAGGAAGACTAGGCATATCAAGCGTCGCTTCAACTCCATTCGTGAATGTGTTCAAAATGGAGACATAGATATTTGTAAAGTACGTACGGACCTGAATGTAGCAGATCCGTTGACAAAACCTCTCCCTAGAGCAAAACATGATCAACACCAGAACTCTATGGGTGTTCGATTCATCACAATGTAACTAGATTATTGACTCTAGTGCAAGTGGGAGACTGTTGGAAATATGCCCTAGAGGCAATAATAAATGGTTATTATTATATTTCCTTGTTCATGATAATTGTCTATTGTTCATGCTATAATTGTGTTATCCGGAAATCATAATACATGTGTGAATACATAGACCACAACGTGTCCCTAGTAAGCCTCTAGTTTACTAGCTCGTTGATCAACAGATAGTCATGGTTTCCTGACTATGGACATTGGATGTCATTGATAACGGGATCACATCATTAGGAGAATGATGTGATGGACAAGACCCAATACTAAGCATAGCGCAAAGATCGTGTAGTTCGTTTGCTAGAGCTTTTCCAATGTCAAGTATCTTTTCCTTAGACCATGAGATCGTGTAACTCCCAGATACCGTAGGAGTGCTTTGGGTGTGCCAAACGTCACAACGTAACTGGGTGACTATAAAGGTACACTACGGGTATCTCTGAAAGTGTCTGTTGGGTTGACACGGATCGAGACTGGGATTTGTCACTCCATATGACGGAGAGGTATCTCTGGGCCCACTCGGTAATGCATCATCATAATGAGCTCAATGTTACTAAGGAGTTAGCCACGGGATCATGCATTACGGTACGAGTAAAGAGACTTGCCGGTAACGAGATTGAACAAGGTATTGAGATACCGACGATCGAATCTCGGGCAAGTAACGTACCGATTGACAAAGGGAATTGTATACGGGATTGATTGAATCCTCGACATCGTGGTTCCTCCGATGAGATCATCGTGGAGCATGTGGGAGCCAACATGGGTATCCAGATCCCGCTGTTGGTTATTGACCGGAGAGGAGTCTCGGTCATGTCTGCATGTCTCCCGAACCCGTAGGGTCTACACACTTAAGGTTCGGTGATGCTAGGGTTGTAGAGATATTAGTATGTGGAAACCCAAAAGTTGTTCGGAGTCCCGGATGAGATCCCGGACGTGACGAGGAGTTCCGGAATGGTCCCGAGGTGAAGAATTATATATAGGAAGTCCAGTTTCGGCCACCGGGAAAGTTTCGGGGGTTATCGGTATTGTACCGGGACCACCGGAAGGGTCCCGGGGGTCCACCGGGTGGGGCCACCTATCCCGGAGGGCCCCATGGGCTGAAGTGGGAAGGGAACCAGCCCTTAGTGGGCTGGGGCGCCCCCCCTTGGGCCTCCCCCTGCGCCTAGGGTTGGAAACCCTAGGGGTGGGGGGCGCCCCACTTGCCTTGGGGGGCAAGCCACCCCCTTGGCCGGCGCCCCCCTCAGATGGGATCTCCAGGGTGGCCGGCGCCCCCCAGGACCCCTATAAATAGTGGGGGGGAGGGAGGGCAGCAACATAACAGCCCCTGGCGCCTCCCTCTCCCCCTGCAACACCTCTCCCTCCCGCTTGCGCTTGGCGAAGCCCTGCCGGGATCCCCGCTACTTCCACCACCACGCCGTCGTGCTGCTGGATCTCCATCAACCTCTCCTTCCCCCTTGCTGGATCAAGAAGGAGGAGACGTCGCTGCTCCGTACGTGTGTTGAACGCGGAGGTGGCGTCCATTCGGCACTCGGTCATCGGTGATTTGGATCACGACGAGTACGACTCCATCAACCCCGTTCACTAGAACGCTTCCGCTCCCGATCTACAAGGGTATGTAGATGCACTCCTTTCCCCTCGTTGCTAGTATACTCCATAGATTGATCTTGGTGATGCGTAGAAAATTTTAAAATTCTTCTACGATCCCCAACGGCTTCGACCTCTTTAGGAACACTTCAATATTGAACCGTGGGTGTTGTATGAAAACTTTCCTCGCCTCCTGACCACAAAGGTGGTTTGAGAGGTGATCATTAGTGAAGCCTGAAAACAAGGATGTGCATAAATATCTTCTCTGTATTGGAAATGGGGCAAAGGAATACAAAAAGGCAAGGTATAATAGTTAGTACCATATTGTAAACCTCAGTGATTCCCATTGTTTCCCTGCAACACATGTAAGGTAGTTAGTCATCACGTTAAGTAAGGGTTCGCATGCTATCAGTAAAATATGTTGATGAAAAATAAGCACATTGCAGATTCATCAGATTAATTCAAGCCACATGGAAAACCCATTTATCCAAACGAATCATGATTAAGAACTAGGAAATATAGCAGTTGTATATGTTTCTCATGTATTAACTGTAGCCAAATTCGATTTATTCCTCACATGGTATACAATAAGAGAATGCAGCCACATCAATTGAACATCGCATTGTAGAATTGAACCAAGCAGTTAACTAAACACCACAACAAATGAACCAAACGTTAACTAAGCACCACATTGCACAATATAACATACTCCTAATAGAAGATCAGACAGTTAACCAAACAAAGCATGCTTAACAACTTGGAAATCTAGCAATTGTATTTGTTTCTCATGTATTTAGTACAGCCAAATTCGATTTATTCCTCACATGGTATACAATAACAGAATGCAGCCACAACAATTGAACATCGCATTGCAGAATTGAACCAAGCAGTTAACTAAACACCACAACAAATGAACCAAACATTAACTGAGCACCACATTGCACAATATAACAGACTCCTAATAGAAGATCAGATAGTTAACCAAACCAAGCATGCTTAACAACTTGGAAATATAGCAATTGTATTTGTTTCTCATGTATTTAGTACAACCAAATTCGATTTATTCCTCACATGGTATATAATAACAGAATGCAGCCACAACAATCAAACATCGCATTGCAGAATTGAGCCAAGCAGTTAACTAAACACCACAACAAGTGAACCAAGCCACAACAAATGAACCAAGCAGTTAACTAAACACCAATTGAAAAATATAACATACTCCTAATAGAAGATCAGACAGTTAACCAAACCAAGCATGCTTAACAACTTGGAAATATTGCACCCTGAAGAATTGAACATCACATTTGTAGAATTGAACCAAGTAGTTAATTGAACACCACATTGCACGACATATAGAACATATACACTATAGCAGAAGATTGCATGGTAAAAGTAGATAGCACAATGCACTAGAATTTGTTAAGGAAAAGCGGTAGCTAGAAAACTGAACATGGGTCCTTATAGTAAACTAATAAGACAAGATACTCCTCATTGTCGGAGATATCGATGACGATCGGCTCCTTGGACATGGAAGAGGGCGAGGCCTCCACATCTTGGGTGCCCTCATTGTAGTGGTGAGTTTCCTGAGCCGCTCCGGGCACCAACCTGCTGGCTCTCGAGATGAGCTAAGCACATGCACGCTGAGAAAACACCTCGTAGTATTCGTCGAAGGCACCGACGGTGGCCTTGAGAAAACGCCACGAACTGTCGTTTAAAGCAGCCAACCGCGTCGCGGCATCGGCGCGCGAGGCGTCAACGGTGGCCTCGACGGCGAGGTGCTCCTCCAAGATCAGGGGGTCGGCACGAATGGCAGCCATCGCCACCTCATCCGCGCGTGCGGCCGCGATTTGCTTCTCCGCTGCCAAATGCTCCTTGAGGTCCTGGCTATATTGCGTGCACCATGGCTTAGGCCGGCACTTATTTGGTGGAGGGGTCGGTGATTTGGGTGGCAGGTGTCGCGCTCGCGCCAGCGGTCGGGGCATGTGGGATGTGGAAGGAGGAGGAGGATGGGGATCGGGTGTGGATTACCTGCCTGGATAGGTGAGGCCGAGCAGTGTGCAGGAGGGTCGCCGGCAAGGAGGCGGCGGCGCTGCAAGCAACGAGTGAAGGTTTCAACTTGGGAAGGAAGGCGGAAACAGGGGAAATGTGGCTTTTGCTGAGGGGGAGGGGGTGGGGAGGTAGATATTTCTGCGGAACCCAAAAATTTGGAATCGCTTCAGCCAAAAAACTGGCGCGCAAAGTGTCATCAGACACAGTCCCTTATTCAGAGCGGGCTGTGGACTGCAGCCGTCGCACCTTCTCGCGTAAGCCATATGCGTACTATACTCGGACGGTGCTCCAAGATATTTTGTGCTGCATCTCACACGGTTGGTTATAATAAGCTATGTGGGATCTACTTGATTTTTCGTCTTGATTTGAATTACATCATGGGGTCACAGCGCCATGGACGGTGTTTGAATTGCTAGACCTTTTATCTGCAGTGATCATAAAATAATTGGAATTATTCAGGGTTCGTTTGGACATTTTTATGCATTAAGTGAGTTTTCAATGCATTTATGTGCATAATTCAAATTTGAACTACATGCACATGCTCCGGTGCATATAAATTGGTTGAAAAATCAAATCTTTTGTCCTTGGGTGCATGCTTCGGTCCCATGCAAGAAATGGGAATGAATGTCAAACACCCTGCCACCGTCACTCGCCCGCAAACATTGAGATACCTGGTTTCTAAATTCTAGTAAAACAAAACTCGTCTGAAATTCATGAAATTTGGCATGCTATCATGGAGCGGCATTAACATGGCGTGGTAAATTTTTTGTCCCATTTGGGGCAGGTTTGGGTATATGCTCCTCACAAAGCAGAGCTTCTCACAACAAGCATGATGGTTTCGGTAGGGAACGCCCCAACTTTTGGGAAGAAACGGTATCCATTGCCTCTTATTGCTTTCAAACTTTTTCTCGTGTCAACATAGAACAACAAGAGTGTTGTGTTATTTTTTGTGATTTGTCGGGGCTCATATGGACATTTTTATGCATTAAGTGAGTTTTCAATACATTTATGTGCATAATTCACATGCACATGCTTCGGTGCATATAAATTGGTTGAAAAATCAAATCTTTTGTCCTTGGGTGCATGCTTAGGTCCCATGCAAGAAATGGGAATGAATGTCAAACACCGTGCCACCGTCACTCGGCCGCAAACATTGAGATACATGGTTTTTAAATTCAAGTAATCCAAAACTCGTCTGAAATTCATGAAACTTCACATGCTATCATGGAGCGGCATCAACATGCCGTGGTAAATTTTTTGTCCCATTTGGGGCAGGTTTGGGTATATGCTTCTCACAAACCAGAGCTTCTCACAACAAGCATTATGGTTTCGGTAGGGAACGCCCCAACCTTGGAGATGAAGCGATATCCATTGCCTCTTCTTGCTTTCAATTTTTTTTTCTCATGTCAACATAGAACAACAGGAGTGTTGTGTTATTTTTTGTGATTTTTCGGGGTTCGTTTCGACATTTTTATGGATTAAGTGAGTTTTCAACGCAGTTATGTGCATAATTCAAATTTTAACTACATGCGCATGCTCCGGTGCATATAAATTGGTTGAAAAATCAAATCTTTTGTCCTTGGGTGCATGCTTAGGTCCCATGCAAGAAATGGGAATGAATGTCAAACACCCTGCCATCGTCAGTCGGCCGCAAAGATTGAGATACCTGGTTTTTAAATTCTAGTAAATCAAAAGTCGTATGAAATTCATGAAACTTGGCATGCTATCATGGAGCGGCATCACCATGGCGTGGTAAATTTTTTGTCCCATTTCGGGCAGGTTTGGTTATATGCTTCTCACAAACCAGAGCTTCTCACAACAAGCATGATGGTTTCGGTAGGGAACGCCCCAACTTTGGGGACGAAACGATATCCATTGCCTCTTATTGCTTTCAAATTTTTTCTCGTGTCAAAATAGAACAACAGGAGTGTTGTGTTATTTTTTGTGATTAGTTTTCAGTGCATTTATGTGCATAATTCAAATTTGAACTACATGCACATTCTCCGGTGCATATAAATTGCTTGAAAAATCAAATCCTTTGTCCTTGGGTGCATGCTTAGGTCCCATGCAAGAAATGGGAATGAATGTCAAACAGCCTGCCACCGTCACTCGACCGCAAACATTGAGATACCTGCTTCATAAATTCTAGTAAATCCAAAACTCTTTCTGAAATTCATGAAACTTGGCATGCTATCATGGAGCGGCATCACCATGTTGTGGTAAATTTTTTGTCCCATTTGGGGTAGGTTTTGGTATATGTTTCTCACAAACCAGAACTTCTCCCAACAAGCATGATGGTTTCGGTAGGGAACTCCCCATCTTTGGGGACGAAACAATATCCATTGTCTCTTATTGCTTTCAAAAATTTTGTCGTGTCAACATAGAACAACAGGAGAGCTGTGTTTATTTTTTGTGATTTTCGGGGTTCGTCTGGACATTTTTTTGCATTAAGTCAGTTTTCAATGCATTTATGTGCATAATTCAAATTTGAACTACATGCACATGCTCCAGTGCATATAAATTGGTTGAAAAATCAAATCTTTTGTCCTTGCGTGCATGCTTAGGTCCCATGCAAGAGATGGGAATGAATGTCAAACACCCTGCCACCTTCACTCGGCCGCAAACATTGAGATACCTGGTTTTTATATGCTAGTAAATCCAAAACTTGTCTGAAATTCATGAAACTTGCCATGCTATCATGGAGCGGCATCAACATGACGTCGAATAGTTTTTTCCCATTTGGGGCAGGTTTGGGTATATGCTTCTCAAAAACCAGAGCTTCTCACAACAAGCATTATGGTTTCGGTAGGGAACGCCCCAACTTTGGGGACGAAGCAATATCCATTGCCTCTTCTTGCTTTCAAATTTTTTTCTCATGTCAACATAGAACAATAGGAGTGTTGTGTTATTTTTTGTGATTTTTCGGGGTTCGTTTCGATATTTTTATGCATTAAGAGTGTTTTCAATGCATTTATGTGCATAATTCAAAATTTAACTACATGTGCATGCTCCGGTGCATATAAATTGGTTGAAAAATCAAATCTTTTGTCCTTGGGTGCATGCTTAGGTCCCATGCAAGAAATCGGAATGAATGTCAAACACCCTGCTACCGTCACTCGGCCGCCAACATTGAGATACCTGGTTTTTAAATTCTAGTAAATCAAAACTCGTCTGAAATTCGTGAAACTTGGCATGCTATCATGGAGCGGCATCAACATGGCGTGGTAAATTTTTTGTCCCATTTAGGACAGGTTTGGTTATATGCTTCTCACAAACCAGAGCTTCTCACAACAAGCATGATGGTTTCGGTAGGGAACGCCCCAACTTTGGGGACGAAACGATATCCATTGCCTCTTATTGCTTTCAAATTTTTTCTCTCAAATTAGAACAACAGGAGTGTTGTGTTATTTTTGTGATTTTTGGGGGTTCGCTTGACATTTTTATGCATTAAGTTAGTTTTCAATGCATTTATGTGCAAATTCGAATTTGAACTACATGCACATGCTCCGGTGCATATAAATTTGTTGAAAAATCAAATCATTTGTCCTTGGGTGCCCGCTTAGGTCCCATGCAAGAAATGGGAATGAATGTCAAACAGCCTGCCACCGTCAGTCGCCCGCAAACATTGAGATACATGGTTTTTAAATTCTAGTAAATCCAAAACTCGTCTAAAATTCATGAAACTTGGCATGCTATCATGGAGCGGCATCAACATGGCGTGGTAATTTTTTTGTCCCATTTGGGGCAGGTTTAGTTATATGCTTCTCACAAACCAGAGCTTCTCAGAACAACCATGATGGTTTCGGTAGGGAACGCCCCAACTTTGGGGACGAAACGATATCCATTGCCTTTTATTGCTTTCAAATTTTTTCTCGTGTCAACATACAACAACAGGAGTGTTGTGTTATTTATTGTGATTTTTCGGGCTTCGTTTCGACATTTTTATGCATTAACTGAGTTTTCAAAGCATTTATGTGGATAATTGAAATTTGAACTACATGAACATGCTCTGGTGCATATAAATTGGTTGAAAAATCAAATCTTCTGTCCTTGGGTGCATGCTTAGGTCCACTGCCAGAAATGGGAATGAATGTCAAACACCCTGCCACCGTCAGTCGGCCGCAAACATTGAGATACATGGTTTTGAAATTCTAGTAAATCCAAAACTCGTCTAAAATTCATGAAACTTGGCATGTTATCATGGACCGGCATCAATATGGCGTGGTAAATTTTTCGTCCCATTTGGGGCAGGTTTGGCTATATGCTTCTCACAAACCAGAGCTTCTCACAGCATGATGGTTTCGGTAGGGAACGCCCCAACTTTGGGGACGAAACGATATCCATTGCCTCTTATTGCTTTAAAAAAAATTCTCGTGTCAACATAGAACAACAGGAGTGTTGTGTTATTTATTGTGATTTTTCGGGGTTCGTTTGGACATTTTTATGCATTAAGTGAGTTTTCAATGCATTTATGTGCATAATTCAAATTTGAACTACATGCACATGCTCTGGTGCATATAAATTGGTTGAAAAATCAAATCTTTTATCCTTGGGTGCTGCTTAGGTCCAATGCAATAAATTGGAATAAATGTCAAACACCCTGCCACCGTCACTCGGCCGCAAACATTGAGATACCAGGTTTTTAAATTCTAGTAAATCCAAAACTTGTTTGAAATTCAAGAAACATGGAATGCTATCATGGAGCAGCATCAACATGCCATGGTAAAGTTTTTGTCCCATTTGGGGCAGGTTTGGGTATATGCTTCTCACAAACCAGAGCTTCTCACAACAAGCATGATGGTTTCGGGAGGGAACGCCCCAACTTTGGGGACGAAGCGATATCCATTGCCTCTTATTGCTTTCAAATTTTTTCTCGTGTCAACATAGAAGAACAGGAGTGTTGTGTTTCTTATTGTGATTTTTCGGGGTTCGTTTGGACATTTTTATGCATTAAATGAGTTTTCAATGCAGTTACGTGCATAATTCAAATTTGAACTACATGCACATGCTCCGGTGCATATAAATTGGTTGAAAAATCAAATCTTTTGTCCATGGGTGCATGCTTAGGTCCCATGCAAGAAATGGGAATAAATGTCCAACACCCTGCCACCGTCACTCGGCCAAAACATTGAGATACAAGGTTTTTAAATTATAGTAAATCCAAAACTTGTTTGAAATTCAAGAAACTTGGAATGCTATCATGGAGCGGCATCAACATGCCGTCGTAGTTTTTTGTCCCATTTGGGGCAGGTTTGGGTATATGCTTCTCACAAACCAGAGCTTCTCACAACAAGCATGATGGATTCGGTAGGGAACGCCCCAACTTTGGGGACGAAGCGATATCCATTGCCTCTTATTGCTTTCAAATTTTTTTCTCGTGTCAACATCGAACAATAGGAGTGTTGTGTTATTTATTGTGATTTTCGGGGTTCGTTTGGACATTTTTATGCATTAAGTGAGTTTTTAAAGCATTTACATGCATAATTCAAATTTGAACTACATGAACATGCTCGGGTGCATATAAATTGGTTGAAAATCAAATCTTTTCTCCTTGGGTGCATGCTTAGGTCCCATGCAAGAAATGGGAATGAATGTCAAACACCCTGCCACCGTCAGTCGGCCGCAAACATTGAGATACATGGTTTTTTTAATTCTTGTAAATCCAAAACTCGTCTGAAATTCATGAAACTTGGCATGCTATCATGGAGCATCAACATGGAGTGGTAAATTTTTTGTCCCATTTAGGGCAGGTTTGGTTATATGCTTCTCACAAACCAGAGCTTCTCACAACAAGCATGATGGTTTCGGTAGGGAACGCCCCAACTTTGGGGACGAAACGATATCCATTGCCTCTTATTGCTTTCAAATTTTTTCTCATGTCAACATCGAACAGTAGGAGTGTTGTGTTATTTATTGTGATTTTTCGGGGTTCGTTTGGACATTTTTATGCATTAAGTGAGTTTTCAATGCATTTATGTGCATAATTCAAATTTCAACTACATGCAGATGCTCTGGTGCATATAAATTGGTTGAAAAATCAAATCTTTTATCCTTGGGTGCATGCTTAGGTCCACTGCAAGAAATGGGAATAAATGTCAAACACCCTGCCACCGTCACTCGGCCGCAAACATTGAGATACCAGGTTTTTAAATTCTAGTAAATCCAAAACTCGTCCGAAATTCATTAAACTTGGAATGCTATCATGGAGCGGCATCAACATGCCGTCGCAATTTTTTTTGTCCCATTTGTGGCAGGTTTGGGTATATGCTTCTCACAAACCAGAGCTTCTCACAACAAGCATGATGGTTTCGGTAGGGAACGCCCCAACTTTGGGGACGAAGCGATATCCATTGCCTCTTATTGCTTTCAAATTTTTTTCTCGTGTCAACATAGAACAACAGGAGTGTTCTGTTATGTTTTGTGATTTTTCGGGGCTTGCTTGGACATTTTTATGCATTAAGTGAGTTTTTAAAGCATTTATGTGCATAATTCAAATTTGAACTACATGAACATGCTCTGGTGCATATATATTGGTTGAAAATCAAATCTTTTGTCCTTGGGTGCATGCTTAGGTCCCGTGCAAGAAATGGAAATGAATGTCAAACATCGTGCCACCGTCGGTCTGCCGCAAACATTGAGATACCTGGTTTATAAATTTAAGTAATCCAAAACTTGTTTGAAATTCAGGAAACTTGGCATGCTAACATGGAGCGGCATCAACATGTCGTGGTAAATTTTTTGTCCCATTTGGGGCCGGTTTGGGTATATGCTGCTCACAAACCAGAGCTTCTCCCAACAAGCATGATGGTTTCGGTAGGGAACGCCCCAACTTTGGGGACGAACTGATATCCATTGCCTCTTATTGCTTTCAAATTGGTTCTCATGTCAACATAGAACAACAGGAGTGTTGTGTTATTTTTTGTGATTTTTCGGTGTTCACTTGGATATTTTTATGCATTAAGTGAGTTATCAATGCATTTATGTGCATGCTTAGGTCCAATGCAAGAAAAGGGAATAAATGTCAAACACCCTGCCACCGTCACTCGGCCGCAAACATTGAGATACCAGGTTTTTAAATTCTATTAAATCCAAAACTTGTCTGAAATTCATGAAACTTCATGCTATCATGGGGAGGCATCAACATGTCGTGGTAATTTTTTCCCATTTGGGGCAGGTTTGGGTATATGCTTCTCACAAACCAGAGCTTCTCACAACAAGCATGATGGTTTCGGGAGGGACATCCCAACTTTGGGGACGAAGCGATATCCATTGCCTCTTATAGCTTTCAAATTTTTTCCTCGTGTGAACATAGAAGAACAGGAGTGTTGTGTTACTTATTGTGATTTTTCGGGGTTCGTTTGGACATTTTTATGCATTAAGTGAGTTTTCAATGCAGTTATGTGCATAATTCAAATTTGAACTACATGCACATGCTCCGGTGCATATAAATTGGTTGAAAAATCAAATCTTTTGTCCTTGGGTGCATGCTTACGTCCCATGCAAGAAATGGGAATAAATGTCAAACACCCTGCCACCGTCACTCGGCCACAAACATTGAGATACAATGTTTTTAAATTATAGTAAATCCAAAACTTGTTTAAAATTCAAGAAACTTGGAATGCTATCATGGAGTGGCATCAACATGCCGTCACAAATTTTTTTGTCCCATTTGTGGCAGGTTTGGGTATATGCTTCTCACAAACCAGAGCTTCTCACAAGAAGCATGATGGTTTCGGTAGGGAACGCCCAAACTTTGGGGACGAAGCGATATCCATTGCCTCCTATTGCTTCGAATTTTTTTTCTCGTGTCAACATAGAAGAATAGGAGTGCTGTGTTACTTATTGTGATTTTTCGGGGTTCGTTTGGACATTTTTATGCATTAAGTGAGTTTTCAATGCAGTTATGTGCATAATTCAAATTTGAACTACATGCACATGCTCCGGTGCATATAAATTGGTTGAAAAATCAAATCTTTTGTCCTTGGGTGCATGCTTACGTCCCATGCAAGAAATGGGAATAAATGTCAAACACCCTGCCACCGTCACTCGGCCACAAACATTGAGATACAAGGTTTTTAAATTATAGTAAATCCAAAACTTGTTTGAAATTCAAGAAACTTGGAATGCTATCATGGAGCGTCATCACCATGCCGTCACAATTTTTTTTGTCCCATTTGGGGCAGGTATGGGTATATGCTTCTCACAAACCAGAGCTTCTCACAACAAGCATGATGGTTTCGGTAGGGAACGCCCCAACTTTGGGGACGAAGCGATATCCATTGCCTCTTATTGCTTTCAAATTTTTTTCTCGTGTCAACATCGAACAATAGGAGTGTTGTGTTATTTATTGTGATTTTTCGGGGTCCGTTTGGACATTTTTATGCATTAAGTGAGTTTTCAAAGCATTTATGTGCATAATTCAAATTTGAGGTACATGAACATGCTCTGGTGCATATAAATTGGTTGAAAAATCAAATCTTTTGTCCTTGGGTGCATGCTTACGTCCCATGCAAGAAATGGGAATGAATGTCAAACACCCTGCCACCATCAGTCGGCCGGAAACATTGAGATACAAGGTTTTTAAATTCTAGTAAATCCAAAACTCGTCTGAAATTCATGAAACTTGGCTTGCTATCATGGAGCTGCATCAACATGGCATGGTAAATTTTTTGTCCAATTTAGGGAAGGTTTGGTTATATGCTTCTCACAAACCAGAGCTTTTCACAACAAGCATGATGGTTTCGGTAGGGAACGCCCCAACTTTGGGGACGAAACGATATCCATTGCCTCTTATTGCTTTCAAATTTTTCTCGTGTCAACATAGAACAACAGGAGTGTTCTGGTATGTTTTGTGATTTTTCGGGGCTTGCTTGGACATTTTTATGCATTAAGTGAGTTTTCAAAGCATTTATGTGCATAATTCAAATCTGAATACATGCACATGCTCTGGTGCATATAAATTGGTTGAAAAATCAAATCTTTTGTCCTTGGGTGCATGCTTAGGTCCCATGCAAGAAATGGGAATGAATGTCAAACACCCTGCCACCGTCACTCGGCCGCAAACATTGAGATACCTGGTTTTTAAATTCAAGTGATCCAAAACTTGTTTGAAATTTAGGAAACTTGGCATGCTAACATGGAGCGGCATCAACATGTCGTGGTAAATTTTTTGTCCCATTTGGGGCAGGTTTGGGTATATGCTTCTCACAAACCAGAGCTTCTCCCAACAAGCATGATGGTTTCGGTAGGGAACGCCCCAACTTTGGGGACGAAACGATATCCATTGCCTCTTATTGCTTTCAAATTTGTTCTCGTGTCAACATAGAACAACAGGAGTGTTGTGTTATTTTTTGTGATTTTTCGGGGTTCACTTGGACATTTTTATGCATTAAGTGAGTTATCAATGCATTTATGTGCATAATTCAAATTTGAACTCCATGCACATGCTCCGGTGCATATAAATTCGTTGAAAAATCAAATCTTTTTCCTTGGGTGAATACTTAGGTCCCATGCAAGAAATTGGAATGAATGCCACACCCTGCCACCGTCACTCGGCCGCAAACATTGAGATACCTGGTTTTTAAAATCTAGTAAATCCGAAACTCGTCAGAAATTCATGAAACTTGGCATGCTATCATGGAGCGGCATCAACATGGCGTGGTAAATTTTTTGTCCCATTTGGGGCAGGTTTGGGTATATGCTTCTCACAACAAGCATGATGGTCTCGGTAGGGAACGCCCCAACTTTGGGGACGAAGCGATATCCATTGCCTCTTATTGCTTTCAATTTTTTTTCTCGTGTCAACATAGAACAACAGGAGTGTTGTGTTATTTCTTGTGATTTTTCGGGGTTCGTCTCGACATTTTTATGCATTAAGTGAGTTTTCAATGCATTTATGTGCATAATTCAAATTTGAACTACATGCACATGCTCCAGTGTATATAAATTGGTTGAAAAATTAAATATTTTGTCCTTGCGTGCATGCTTAGGTCACATGCAAGAAATGGGAATGAATGTCAAACACCCTGCCACCGTTACTCGGCCACAAACATTGTGATACCAGGTTTTTAAATTCTAGTAAATCTAAAACTTGTCTGAAATTCATGAAACTTGGCATGCTATCATGGAGCGGTATCAACATGTCATGGTATTTTGTCCCATTTGGGGCAGGTTTGGATATATGCTTCTCACAAACGAGAGCTTCTCACAACAAGCATAATGGTTTCGGTAGGGAACCTCCCAACTTTGGGGACGAAACGATATCCATTGCCTCTTATTGCTTTCAATTTTTTTCTCGTTCAACATAGAACAACAGGAGTGTTGTGTTATTTTTTGTGATTTTTCGGGGTTCGTCTAGACATTTTTATGCATTAAGTGAGTTTTCAATGCAGTTATGTGCATAATTCAAATTTGAACTACATGCACATGCTCCGGTGCACATAAATTGGTTTAAAAATCAAAAGTTTTGTCCTTGGGTGCATGCTTAGGTCCCATGCAAGAAATGGGAATGAATGTCAAACACCCTGCCACCGTCACTCGTCCGCGAACATTGAGATACCTGCTTTTTAAAATCTAGTAAATCCAAAACTCGTCTGAATTCATGAAACTTGGCATGCTATCGTGGAGCGGCATCACCATGTCGTGGTAAAATTTTTTGTCCCATTTGGGGGCAGGTTTGGTTATATGCTTTTCATAAACCAGAGCTTCTCACAACAAGCATTATGGTTTCGGTAGGGAACGCTGTCGTTGTACGAAAGTAGGGGCACACCTTTGTACCCCTTTACTTGTGCACGAGCAGTCGGAGCTGCGCGCCACGGCCACACTAAGCTAGGCAGAGGAGGGGGGCGGAGAGAAGCCGAAGCCTAAGACAACGCCAAGGCCAAGAACACAAAGAAGCAGAGGGACAGAGTAGGTTCCCCCCGCAAGACCCTTGCCGGGGCAGCCTCAGCGGCTCCGGCAAGATCCTTGCCGGGGCAGCTCGCCCACACCAATAGAGTGAGCCGCCCTTGAGCCCACAGGTTCCAACCCAACCAACTATGTTGGGACCAGGGCTCGGGAGGCACCTCCGTGGTGGCATGCAGATCTTTGTCAAGAACATAAACACACAAGATCAGATGAGGACCAGAAGATGGCGACCCTCGGCGAGATCCTTGCCGAGGAAGGCCACAAGACCCCGCGGAAAGATCCTTGCCGGGGACGACTGCGCGCCATGGCAAGACCCTTGCCGGACCCCCGGCAAGGCCCTTGCCGAGGATATCAGCGGGGCCACTGCCAGGCCCGCACCAGCAAAGTTTCTACCGTCGTTCGCATGCAGCTGCCAGCTTGACCAGGTGTGCTGGCACCTGCGTGGCAACATGCAGCTTCCAGGCCAGATTAGCAAGTGGCTGCGTGGTGGCATGCAGATCTTCGTGAAGACCCTACCACCGCGCCACCTCAGCTGGTTGCCTGCCTATGTGGCGCCGCATGCATCGCTGGCCAAGGCGCGTGTCGAAGCAAAGAGGAGCAGTGACGGACGGGACGGGCCTCGCTCCCCATCCCCGATAAAGCTAGGGGACACCTAAGCGACGCATTAAATGCGTCTTGTCCTGTAGTACGGGCGATAAGCTCACAGTACTGTAGGCCTTTCCACCTCCTATGTGCCACTGTGGTAGCCCCTTTCGACTATAAAAGGAGGCCCATGGCATACTGGAGAGGGATTCGGCTCTTTTGAACTACGCAGCCACCATAGCTAGTTCGAGATCTCAAGAACTCTCTTAAATACACACCAAAGCAGGACTAGGGTTTTACGCATCCTCGCAGCCCAAACCTGGGTAAATGATCCTTGTGCTGACTGTTAATCCTGCTCTTCTCACAACCCCGCGCCCCGGCAACCATAGTAGGGATTCTTGTGATCCCATAGGTGTCGTTTCCCACCGACAAACGCGCCAACTTTGGGGACGAAACGATATCCATTGCCTCTTATTGCTTTCAAATTTATTTCTCGTGTCAACATAGAACAACATGAGTGTTGTGTTTATTTTGTGATTTTTCGGGGTTCGTCTGGACATTTTTATGCATTAAGTGAGTTTTCAATGCATTTATGTGCATAATTCAAATTTGAACTACATGCACATGCACCGATGCATATAAATCTATTTATATATAAAAATTAATTGATGGGTTAATTAGAGGCAAGAGAATTACTCTAGGAAATTCTACGTTAATTAGAAAATACGGGCCCTCGATCTGATGGGTCCTCTAAAATTATAATTCTATAACTGTTAGATATGTGTAAAATATTCCAGAAAATAATAGTTGTACGTAACATATATAGCATTGTCCTAATTAACCATGAGTCGTGCCATACCTCAGACGTGTCACACCTGATCTCTCTCACAAAAAAATTAAACTTGCTTTTGACATCAATTAATTTATGTAACCAATCATAGCCGATAGATTACCCATCTATGCTACAAACGTGAATACATCAAACGCAGATTAGTTTATTTTTCTATATAATAGATTAGATTCCACTAGACATCAACCTCGTACACCCTATATTAGTTTTTCTGTCCGATCCTCCCCCCCCCCAAAAAAAACTACCATTGAAATCCTTTTCATGTGCCATGCACGCCTCCGTGAACATAAGAATTCCCATGAGCGAAACCAAGTTTCGCATGTGTGTGTTTCCGGCCGGACGAAAATCAATTAGCATGTTAACTATACCATACAAGTACGTACATATGTGTACATATGTACTATGGCTTTTTTTTGCATGAACATACATGCTATGGCTGAAAGAGTTAATTCACTTGTGAGACACGTTTACGTGCATGTGTGTTTTTTATCGGCGACCAATCAATCATCTAGCTAGACCAAGCTTTTTCGCATCCACGTGTATTTTTGGTCAGGCACAAATTAATCCGCTTGCTAATGCGTACATATGGACGTGCTATAGTAGGCACAGTTAATATACAATCAGGCCTAAGTTTTACCTATATGTGTGTTTTCGGCTGGCGTCCAATCAATCATCTAGCTAGCGTGGTTAGCTTCGCATAGGAATAATTAATCAGCTTTCTTGCGCGCATGTTGAGGCCAGTTCAATTCTTCTATCAATGGAGGGCCTTAGACGTGTGTGTTTTTGGATCCTTTTGTTCTCTTATTAGGTAGTGGAAAGAATGGGGCACCGTCAGTTATTTCGTGCTTTTATGATTTTGGTATGCCACTGCAAATATATGCCACTTCAACATGTAACTTTTCTTTTGCTTAAGTTCAACGGTTTAGACTTATGTGAATATGGTATGGTCTATATCTGTACATGTTGGCATATACTGGCAATTCATTCTGTAATATGTCTACATGTTGGCACCTCTGTATTCTAGAATGAGATACTATAATGCTTTTCCATGATAGCATATACAAACACCCATCACAAACTCTTTAGTGTGCCAATATGAAAAGCTCATGAGTTACCGATACAACACAAATCCATATGTATGTTTCCATAAAGCTAATCTGACTGGCATGTCTCGGGTGAAGAATTAAGATGAGCATTGAAACATTGACAAATCAAATAACAATCTGATGAAGCCATGCAAACTTTACAACTTCAATGCCCCTGACTGAATTTGTACTAGAACAATTTTATTACCAAAAGATCTCCTTGTGTAGATGTTAAGGCCAAACAGACTACTGAAATGCATGTAAACAACCATAATTTTTTATTTCCCTATATACAAAACTTACAAATATTAATTGTACACACGTACATAATTAACAAGTAAATGTGTAATTTTACATAGTTCCTAAGAAATATACCTATGCCTACAAAAACCAATAACAAATAATTATTACTATGTGCTTAAAGGAAAAACTTTTAAAATACAGAAACACGCTAGAGGGACCAAAAAAATAAATAAACATTAATTGTGCAATGGATTAAATAATGAAGAAATAAAGTTACTGCAATATGCATAACATATAGGTACATGATTAATGTGAAACGTATATATATACAAATTTCAACCAGAAAAGCAAATACATCTAAGACGAAGTTATGCTTATGAAAAAGAATCATTTTGTAAATGACATCAAATTTGGCCCAAATTTTTCTTTATGATTTTTTTTACTTCTCAACATGGAGGGCTAATATATTGACAACGTACATTATATTTCTAAAATCCTAGCCCGCGCATCGAGCGGGCCACTATGCTAGTTGGTTGAAAAATCAAATCTTTTGTCATTGGGTGCATGCTTAGGTTCCATGCAATAAATGGGAATGAATGTCAAACACCCTGCCACCGTAACTTGGCCACAAACATTGAGATACCTGGTTTTTAAATTCTAGTAAATCCAAAACTGTCTGAAATTCATGAAACTTGGCAATGCTATCATGGAGCGGCATCAACATGGCATGGTAAATTTTTTATCCAATTTGGGGCAGGTTTGGGTATATGCTTCTCACAAACCAGAGCTTCTCACAACAAGCATGATGGTTTCGGTAGGGAACGCCCCAACTTTTGGGACGAAACGGTATCCACTGCTTCTTATTGCTTTCAAATTTTTTTCTCGTGTCAATATAGAAGACCAGGAGTGTTGTGTTAGTTATTGTGATTTTTCGGGGTTTGTTTGGACATTTTTATGCATTAAGTGAGTTTTCAATGCAGTTATGTGCATAATTCAAATTTGAACTACATGCACATGCTCCGGTGCATATAAATTGGTTGAAAAAGCAAATCTTTTGTCCTTGGGTGCACGCTTAGGTCCCATGCAAGAAATGGGAATAAATGTCAAACACCCTGCCACCGTCACTCGGCCACAAACATTGAGATACTAGGTTTTTAAGTTCTAGTAAATCCAAAACTTGTCTGAAATTCAAGAAATTTGGAATGCTATCATGGAGCGGCATCCACATGCCGTCGTAAATTTTTTGTCCCATTTGGGGCAGGTTTGGGTATATGCTTCTCACAAACCAGAGCTTCTCACAACAAGCATGATGGTTTCGGTAGGGAACACCCCAACTTTGGGGACGAAGCGATATCCATTGCCTCTTATTGCTTTCAAATTTTTTTTCTCGTGTCAACATAGAACAACATGAGTGTTGTGGTATTTATTGTGATTTTTTGGGGTTTGTTTGGACATTTTTATACATTAAGTGAGTTCGCAATGCATTTATGTGCATAATTCCAATTTGAGCTACATGCACATCCTCTGGTGCATATAAATTGGTGTAAAAATCAAATCTTTTGTCCTTGGGTGCATGCTTAGGTCCCATGCAAGAAATGGGAATGAATGTCAAACACCCTGCCACCATCACTCGGCCGCAAACATTGAGATACCTGGTTTTTAAATTCTAGTACATCCAAAATTTGTCTGAAATTCATGAAACTTGGCATGCCATCATGGAGCGGCATCAACATGTCGGGGTAAATTTTTTGTCCCATTTGGTGCAGGTTTGGGTATATGCTTCTCACAAACCAGAGCTTCTCACAACAAGCATTATGGTTTTGGTAGGGAACGCGCCAACTTTGGGGACGACACGATATCCATTGCCTCTTATTGCTTTCAAATTTTTTCTCGTGTCAACATAGAACAACAGGAGTGTTGTGTTATTTTTTGTGATTTTTCGAGGTTCTTCTGGACATTTTTATGCATTAAGTGAGTTTTAAATGCATTGATGTGCATAATTAAAATTTGAACTACATGCACATGCACCGGTGCATATAAATTGGTTGAAAAATCAAATCTTTTGTCCTTGGGTGCATGCTTAGGTCCCATGCTATAAATGGGAATGAATGTCAAACACCCTGCCACCGTCACGTGGCCGCAAACATTGAGATACTTAGTTTTTATATTCTAGTAAGTCCAAAACTCGTCTGAAATTCATGTAACTTTGCATGCTATCATGGAGCGGCATCGACATGGCATGGTAAAAATTTTATCCCATTTGGGGCAGGTTTGGGTATATGCCTCTCACAAACCAGAGCTTCTCACAACAAGCATGATGGTTTCGGTAGGGAACGCCCCAACTTTTGGGACGAAACGGTATCCATTGCCTCTTATTGCTTTCAATTTTTTTTCTCGTGTCAACATTGAAGAACAGGAGTGTTGTGTTAGTTATTATGATTTTTCGGGGTTCGTTTGCATATTTTTATGCATTAAGTGAGTTTTCAATGCAGTTATGTGCATAATTCAAATTTGAACTACATGCACATGGTCCGGTGCATATAAATTGGTTGAAAAATCAAATCTTTTGTCCTTGGGTGCACGCTTAGGTCCCATGCAAGAAATGGGAATAAATGTCAAACACCATGCCCCCGTCACACGGCCACAAACATTGAGATACCAGGTTTTTAAGTTCTAGTAAATCCGAAACTTGTCTGAAATTCAAGAAACTTGGAATGCTATCTTGGAGCGGCATCCACATGCCGTCAGAAATTTTTTGTCCCATTTGGGGCATGTTTGGGTATATGCTTCTCACAAACCAGAGCTTCTCACAACAAGCATGATGGTTTCGGTAGGGAACACCCCAACTTTGGGGACGAAGCGATATCCATTGCCTCTTATTGCTTTCAAATTTTTTTCTCGTGTCAACATAGAACAACATGAGTGTTGTGTTATTTATTGTGATTTTTCGGGGTTTGTTTTTGACATTTTTATACATTAAGTGAGTTTTCCATGCATTTATCTGCATAATTCAAATTTGAACTACATGCACATGCACCGGTGCATATAAATTGGGTGCATGCTTAGGTTCCATGCAAGAAATGGGAATGAATTTCAAAAACCCTGCCACCGTCACTCGGCCGCAGACATTGAGATACCTGGTTTTTAAATTCTAGTAAATCCAAAACTTGTCTGAAATTCATGAAACTTGGCATGCTATCATGGAGTGGCATCAACATGTCGTGGTAATTTTTTTGTCCCATTTGGTGCAGGTTTGGGTATATGCTTCTCACAAACCACAGCTTCTCACAACAAGCATTATGGTTTTGGTAGGGAACGCGCCAACTTTGGGGACGAAACGATATCCATTGCCTCTTATTGCTTTCAAATTTTTTCCCCTGTCAACATAGAACAACAGGAGTGTTGTGTTATTTTTTGTGATTTCTCGGGGTTCGTCTGGACATTTTTATGCATTAAGTGAGTTTTCAATGCATTGATGTGCATAATTCAAATTTGAACTACATGCACATGCACCGGTGCATATAAATTGGTTGAAAAATCAAATCTTTTGTCCTTGGGTGCATGCTTAGGTCCCATGCCATAGATGGGAATGAATGTCAAACACCCTGCCTCCGTCACGTGGCCGCAAACATTGAGATACCTAGTTTTTAAATTCTAGTAAATCCAAAACTCATCTGAAATTCATGTAACTTGGCATGCTATCATGGAGCGGCATCGACATGCCATGGTAAAAAATTTATCCCATTTGGGGCAGGTTTGGGTATATGCCTCTCACAAACCAGAGCTTCTCACAACAAGCATGATGGTTTTGGTAGGGAAAGCCCAAACTTTTGGGACGAAACGGTATCCATTGCCTCTTATTGCTTTCAATTTTTTTTCTCGTGTCAACATAGTAGAACAGGAGTGTTTTGTTAGTTATTGTGATTTTTTGGGATTCGTTTGTACATTTTTATGCATTAAGTGATTTTTCGATGCAGTTATGTGCATAATTCAACTTTGAACTACATGCACATGCTACGGTGCATATAAATTGGTTGAAAAATCAAATCTTCTATCCTTGGGTGCACGCTTAGGTCCCATGCAAGAAATGGGAATAAATGTCAAACACCCTGCCACCGTCACTCGGCCACAAACATTGAGATACCATTTTTTAAGTTCTAGTAAATCCAAAACTTGTCTGAAATTCAAGAAACTTGGAATGCTATCATGGAGCGGCATCCACATGCCGTCGTAAATTTTTTGTCCCATTTGGGGCAGGTTTGGGTATATGCTTCTCACAAACCAGAGCTTCTCACAACAAGCATGATGGTTTTGGTAGGGAACACCCAAACTTTGGGGACGAAGCGATATCCATTGCCTCTTATTGCTTTCAATTTTTTTTCTTGTGTCAACATAGAACAACATGGGTGTTGTGGTATTTATTGTGATTTTTCGGGGTTTGTTTGGACATTTTTATACATTAAGTGAGTTTGCAATGCATTTTTGTGCATAATTCAAATTTGAGCTACATGCACATCCTCTGATACATATAAATTGGTGTAAAAATCAAATCTTTTGTCCTTGGGGGCATGCTTATGTCCCATGCAAGAAATGGTAATGAATGTCAAACACCCTGCCACCGTCACTCGGCCGCAAACATTGAGATACTTGGTTTTTAAATTCTAGTAGATCCAAAATTTATCTGAAATTCATGAAACTTGGCATGCCATCATGGAGCGGCATCAACATGTCGTGATAAATTTTTTCTCCCAATTGGTGCAGGTTTGGGTATATGCTTCTCACAAACCAGAGCTTCTCACAACAAGCATTATGGTTTTGGTAGGGAACGCGCCAACTTTGGGGACGAAACGATATCCATTGCCTCTTATTGCTTTCAAATTTTTTCTCGTGTCAACATAGAACAACAGGAGTGTTGTGTTATTTTTTGTGATTTTTCGAGGTTCGTCTGGACATTTTTATGCATTAAGTGAGTTTTAAATGCATTGATGTGCATAATTAAAATTTGAACTACATGCACATGCACCGGTGCATATAAATTGGTTGAAAAATCAAATCTTTTGTCCTTGGGTGCATGCTTAGGTCCCATGCTATAAATGGGAATGAATGTCAAACACCCTGCCACCGTCACGTGGCCGCAAACATTGAGATACCTAGTTTTTATATTCTAGTAAGTCCAAAACTCATCTGAAATTCATGTAACTTGGCATGCTATCATGGAGCGGCATCGACATGGCATGGTAAAAAATTTATCCCATTTGGGGCAGGTTTGGGTATATGCCTCTCACAAACCAGAGCTTCTCACAACAAGCATGATGGTTTCGGTAGGGAACGCCCCAACTTTTGGGACGAAACGGTATCCATTGCCTCTTATTGCTTTCAATTTTTTTCTCGTGTGAACATTGAAGAACATGAGTGTTGTGTTAGTTATTATGATTTTTCGGGGTTCGTTTGCATATTTTTATGCATTAAGTGAGTTTTCAATGCAGTTATGTGCAGAATTCAAATTTGAACTACATGCACATGCTCCGGTGCATATAAATTGGTTGAAAAATCAAATCTTTTGTCCTTGGGTGCACGCTTAGGTCCCATGCCAGAAATGGGAATAAATGTCAAACACCATGCCCCCGTCACACGACCAGAAACATCGAGATACCGGGTTTTTAAGTTCTAGTAAATCCGAAACTTGTCTGAAATTCAAGAAACTTGGAATGCTATCTTGGAGTGGCATCCACATGCCGTCAGAAATTTTTTGTCCCATTTGGGGCATGTTTGGGTATATGCTTCTCACAAACCAGAGCTTCTCACAACAAGCATGATGGTTTCGGTAGGGAACACCCCAACTTTGGGGACGAAGCGATATCCATTGCCTTTTATTGCTTTCAATTTTTTTTCTCGTGTCAACATAGAACAACATGAGTGTTGTGTTATTTATTGTGATTTTTCGGGGTTTGTTTGGACATTTTTATACATTAAGTGAGTTTTCCATGCATTTATGTGCATAATTCAAATTTGAACTACATGCACATGCTCTGGTGCATATAAATTGGTGTAAAAATCAAATCTTTTGTCCTTGGGTGCATGCTTAGGTCCCATGCAAGAAATGGGAATGAATTTCAAACACCCTGCCACCGTCACTCGGCCGCAAACATTGAGTTACCTGGTTTTTAAATTCTAGTAAATCCAAAACTTGTCTGAAATTCATGAAACTTGGCGTGCTATCATGGAGCGGCATCAACATGTCGTGGTAATTTTTTTGTCCCATTTGGTGCAGGTTTGGGTATAAGCTTCTCACAAACCACAGCTTCTCACAACAAGCATTATGGTTTTGGTAGGGAACGCGCCAACTTTAGGGACGTAACGATATCCATTGCCTCTTATTGCTTTCAAATTTTTTCTCCTGTCTACATAGAACAACAGGAGTGTTGTGTTATTTTTTGTGATTTCTCGGGGTTTGTCTGGACATTTTTATGCATTAAGTGAGTTTTCAATGCATTGATGTGCATAATTCAAATTTGAACTACATGCACATGCACCGGTGCATATAAATTGGTTGAAAAATCAAATCTTTTGTCCTTGGGTGCATGCTTAGGTCCCATGCTATAAATGGGAATGAATGTCAAACACCCTGCCACCGTCACGTGGCCGCAAACATTGAGATACCTAGTTTTAAATTCTAGTAAATCCAAAAATCATCTGAAATTCATGTAACTTGGCATGCTATCATGGAGCGGCATCGACATGCCATGGTAAAAAATTTATCCCATTTGGGGGCAGGTTTGGGTATATGCCTCTCACAAACCAGAGCTTCTCACAACAAGCATGATGGTTTTGGTAGGGAACGCCCCAATTTTTGGGACGAAACGGTATCCACTGCCTCTTATTGCTTTCAATTTTTTTTCTCGTGTCAACATAGTAGAACAGGAGTGCTGTGTTAGTTATTGTGATTTTTCGGGGTTCGTTTGTACATTTTTATGCATTAAGTGAGTTTTCGATGCAGTTATGTGCATAATTCAACTTTGAACTACATGCACATGCTACGTTGCATATAAATTGGTTGAAAAATCAAATCTTCTATCCTTGGGTGCACGCTTAGGTCCCATGCAAGAAATGGGAATAAATGTCAAAAACCCTGCCACCGTCACTCGGCCACAAACATTGAGATACCAGGTTTTTATGTTCTAGTAAATCCAAAACTTGTCTGAAATTCAAGAAATTTGGAATGCTATCATGGAGCGGCATCCACATCTCGTCATAATTTTTTGTCCCATTTGGGGCAGGTTTGGGTATATGCTTCTCACAAACTAGAGCTTCTCACAACAAGCATGATGGTTTCGGTAGGGAACACCCCAACTTTTGGGACGAAGCGATATCCATTGCCTCTTATTGCTTTCAATTTTTTTTCTCGTGTCAACATAGAACAACATGAGTGTTCTGTTATTTATTGTGATTTTTCGGGGTTTGTTTGGACATTTTTATACATTAAGTGAGTTTTCAATGCATTTATGTGCATAATTCAAATTTGAACTACATGCACATGCTCTGGTGCATATCAATTGGTGTAAAAATCAAATCTTTTGTCCTTGGGTGCATGCTTAGGTCCCATGCAAGAAACGGGAATGAATGTCAAACACCCTGCCACCGTCACTCGGCCGCAAACACTGAGATACCTGGTTTTTAAATTCTAGTAAATCCAAAACTTGTCTGAAATTGATGAAACTTGGCATGCTATCATGGAGCGGCATCAACATGTCGTGGTAAAAATTTTGTCCCATTTGGTGCAGGTTTGGGTATATGCTTCTCACAAACCAGAGCTTCTCACAACAAGCATTATGGTTTTGGTAGGGAACGCGCCAACTTTGGGGACGAAACGATATCCATTGCCTCTTATTGCTTTCAAAAATTTTCTCGTGTCAACATAGAACAGCAGGTGTGTTGTGTTATTTTTTGTGATTTTTCGGGGTTCGTCTGGACATTTTTATGCATTAAGTGAGTTTTCAATGCATTGATGTGCATAATTAAAATTTGAACTACATGCACATGCACCGGTGCATATAAATTGGTGTAAAAATCAAATATTTTGTCCTTGGGTGCACGCTTAGGTCTCATTCTATAAATGGGAATGAATGTCAAACACCCTGCCACCGTCACGTGGCCGCAAACATTGAGATACCTAGTTTTAAATTCTAGTAAATCCAAAAATCATCTGAAATTCATGTAACTTGGCATGCTATCATGGAGCGGCATCGACATGCCATGGTAAAAAATTTATCCCATTTGGGGCAGGTTTGGGTATATGCCTCTCACAAACCAGAGCTTCTCACAACAAGCATGATGGTTTTGGTAGGGAACGCCCCAATTTTTGGGACGAAACGGTATCCACTGCCTCTTATTGCTTTCAATTTTTTTTCTCGTGTCAACATAGTAGAACAGGAGTGCTGTGTTAGTTATTGTGATTTTTCGGGGTTCGTTTGTACATTTTTATGCATTAAGTGAGTTTTCGATGCAGTTATGTGCATAATTCAACTTTGAACTACATGCACATGCTACGTTGCATATAAATTGGTTGAAAAATCAAATCTTCTATCCTTGGGTGCACGCTTAGGTCCCATGCAAGAAATGGGAATAAATGTCAAAAACCCTGCCACCGTCACTCGGCCACAAACATTGAGATACCAGGTTTTTATGTTCTAGTAAATCCAAAACTTGTCTGAAATTCAAGAAATTTGGAATGCTATCATGGAGCGGCATCCACATCTCGTCATAATTTTTTGTCCCATTTGGGGCAGGTTTGGGTATATGCTTCTCACAAACTAGAGCTTCTCACAACAAGCATGATGGTTTCGGTAGGGAACACCCCAACTTTTGGGACGAAGCGATATCCATTGCCTCTTATTGCTTTCAATTTTTTTTCTCGTGTCAACATAGAACAACATGAGTGTTCTGTTATTTATTGTGATTTTTCGGGGTTTGTTTGGACATTTTTATACATTAAGTGAGTTTTCAATGCATTTATGTGCATCATTCAAATTTGAACTACATGCACATGCTCTGGTGCATATCAATTGGTGTAAAAATCAAATCTTTTGTCCTTGGGTGCATGCTTAGGTCCCATGCAAGAAACGGGAATGAATGTCAAACACCCTGCCACCGTCACTCGGCCGCAAACACTGAGATACCTGGTTTTTAAATTCTAGTAAATCCAAAACTTGTCTGAAATTGATGAAACTTGGCATGCTATCATGGAGCGGCATCAACATGTCGTGGTAAAAATTTTGTCCCATTTGGTGCAGGTTTGGGTATATGCTTCTCACAAACCAGAGCTTCTCACAACAAGCATTATGGTTTTGGTAGGGAACACGCCAACTTTGGGGACGAAACGATATCCATTGCCTCTTATTGCTTTCAAAAATTTTCTCGTGTCAACATAGAACAGCAGGTGTGTTGTGTTATTTTTTGTGATTTTTCGGGGTTCGTCTGGACATTTTTATGCATTAAGTGAGTTTTCAATGCATTGATGTGCATAATTAAAATTTGAACTACATGCACATGCACCGGTGCATATAAATTGGTGTAAAAATCAAATATTTTGTCCTTGGGTGCACGCTTAGGTCTCATTCTATAAATGGGAATGAATGTCAAACACCCTGCCACCGTCACGTGGCCGCAAACATTGAGATACCTAGTTTTTAAATTCTAGTAAATCCAAAACACATCTGAAATTCATGTAACATGGCATGCTATCATGCAGCGGCATCGACATGGCATGGTAAAAAATTTATCCCATTTGCGGCAGGTTTGGGTATATGCCTCTCACAAACCAAAGCTTCTCACAACAAGCATGATGGTTTCGGTAGGGAACGCCCCAACTTTGGGGACGAAGCGATATCCATTGCCTCTTATTGCTTTCAATTTTTTTTCTCGTGTCAACATAGAACAACATGAGTGTTGTGTTATTTATTGTGATTTTTTGGGGTTTGTTTTTGACATTTTTATACATTAAGTGAGTTTTCCATGCATTTATCTGCATAATTCAAATTTGAACTACATGCACATGCACCGGTGCATATAAATTGGTGTAAAAATCAAATCTTTTGTCCTTGGGTGCATGCTTAGGTCCCATGCAACAAATGGGAATGAATTTCAAACATCCTGCCACCGTCACTCGGCCGCGAACATTGAGATACCTGGTTTTTAAATTCTAGTAAATCCAAAACTTGTCTGAAATTCATGAAACTTGGCATGCTATGATGGAGCCGCATCAACATGTCGTGGTAAATTTTTTGTCCCATTTGGTGCAGGTTTGGGTATATGCTTCTCAGAAACCACAGCTTCTCACAACAAGCATTATGGTTTTGGTAGGGAACGCGCCAACTTTGGGAATGAAACGATATCCATTGCCTCTTATTGCTTTCAAATTTTTTCTCGTGTCAATATAGAACAACAGGTGTGTTGTGTTATTTTTTGTGATTTCTCAGGGTTCGTCTGGACATTTTTATGCATTAAGTGAGTTTTCAATGCATTGATGTGCATAATTTAAATTTGAACTACATGCACATGCACCGGTGCATATAAATTGGTTGAAAAATCAAGTCTTTTGTCCTTGGGTGCATGCTTAGGTCTCATTCTATAAATGGAAATGAATGTCAAACACCCTGCCACCGTCACGTGGCCGCAAACATTGAGATACCTAGTTTTTAAATTCTAGTAAATCCAAAACACATCTGAAATTCATGTAACATGGCATGCTATCATGCAGCGGCATCGACATGGCATGGTAAAAAATTTATCCCATTTGCGGCAGGTTTGGGTATATGCCTCTCACAAACCAAAGCTTCTCACAACAAGCATGATGGTTTCGGTAGGGAACGCCCCAACTTTGGGGACGAAGCGATATCCATTGCCTCTTATTGCTTTCAATTTTTTTTCTCGTGTCAACATAGAACAACATGAGTGTTCTGTTATTTATTGTGATTTTTCGGGGTTTGTTTTTGACATTTTTATACATTAAGTGAGTTTTCCATGCATTTATCTGCATAATTCAAATTTGAACTACATGCACATGCACCGGTGCATATAAATTGGTGTAAAAATCAAATCTTTTGTCCTTGGGTGCATGCTTAGGTCCCATGCAACAAATGGGAATGAATTTCAAACATCCTGCCACCGTCACTCGGCCGCGAACATTGAGATACCTGGTTTTTAAATTCTAGTAAATCCAAAACTTGTCTGAAATTCATGAAACTTGGCATGCTATGATGGAGCGGCATCAACATGTCGTGGTAAATTTTTTGTCCCATTTGGTGCAGGTTTGGGTATATGCTTCTCAGAAACCACAGCTTCTCACAACAAGCATTATGGTTTTGGTAGGGAACGCGCCAACTTTGGGAATGAAACGATATCCATTGCCTCTTATTGCTTTCAAATTTTTTCTCGTGTCAATATAGAACAACAGGTGTGTTGTGTTATTTTTTGTGATTTCTCAGGGTTCGTCTGGACATTTTTATGCATTAAGTGAGTTTTCAATGCATTGATGTGCATAATTTAAATTTGAACTACATGCACATGCACCGGTGCATATAAATTGGTTGAAAAATCAAGTCTTTTGTCCTTGGGTGCATGCTTAGGTCTCATTCTATAAATGGGAATGAATGTCAAACACCCTGCCACCGTCACGTGGCCGCAAACATTGAGATACCTAGTTTTTAAATTCTAGTAAATCCAAAACACATCTGAAATTCATGTAACATGGCATGCTATCATGCAGCGGCATCGACATGGCATGGTAAAAAATTTATCCCATTTGCGGCAGGTTTGGGTATATGCCTCTCACAAACCAAAGCTTCTCACAACAAGCATGATGGTTTCGGTAGGGAACGCCCCAACTTTGGGGACGAAGCGATATCCATTGCCTCTTATTGCTTTCAATTTTTTTTCTCGTGTCAACATAGAACAACATGAGTGTTCTGTTATTTATTGTCATTTTTCGGGGTTTGTTTTTGACATTTTTATACATTAAGTGAGTTTTCCATGCATTTATCTGCATAATTCAAATTTGAACTACATGCACATGCACCGGTGCATATAAATTGGTGTAAAAATCAAATCTTTTGTCCTTGGGTGCATGCTTAGGTCCCATGCAACAAATGGGAATGAATTTCAAACATCCTGCCACCGTCACTCGGCCGCGAACATTGAGATACCTGGTTTTTAAATTCTAGTAAATCCAAAACTTGTCTGAAATTCATGAAACTTGGCATGCTATGATGGAGCGGCATCAACATGTCGTGGTAAATTTTTTGTCCCATTTGGTGCAGGTTTGGGTATATGCTTCTCAGAAACCACAGCTTCTCACAACAAGCATTATGGTTTTGGTAGGGAACGCGCCAACTTTGGGAATGAAACGATATCCATTGCCTCTTATTGCTTTCAAATTTTTTCTCGTGTCAATATAGAACAACAGGTGTGTTGTGTTATTTTTTGTGATTTCTCAGGGTTCGTCTGGACATTTTTATGCATTAAGTGAGTTTTCAATGCATTGATGTGCATAATTTAAATTTGAACTACATGCACATGCACCGGTGCATATAAATTGGTTGAAAAATCAAGTCTTTTGTCCTTGGGTGCATGCTTAGGTCTCATTCTATAAATGGGAATGAATGTCAAACACCCTGCCACCGTCACGTGGCCGCAAACATTGAGATACCTAGTTTTTAAATTCTAGTAAATCCAAAACACATCTGAAATTCATGTAACATGGCATGCTATCATGCAGCGGCATCGACATGGCATGGTAAAAAATTTATCCCATTTGCGGCAGGTTTGGGTATATGCCTCTCACAAACCAAAGCTTCTCACAACAAGCATGATGGTTTCGGTAGGGAACGCCCCAACTTTGGGGACGAAGCGATATCCATTGCCTCTTATTGCTTTCAATTTTTTTTCTCGTGTCAACATAGAACAACATGAGTGTTCTGTTATTTATTGTGATTTTTCGGGGTTTGTTTTTGACATTTTTATACATTAAGTGAGTTTTCCATGCATTTATCTGCATTATTCAAATTTGAACTACATGCACATGCACCGGTGCATATAAATTGGTGTAAAAATCAAATCTTTTGTCCTTGGGTGCATGCTTAGGTCCCATGCAACAAATGGGAATGAATTTCAAACATCCTGCCACCGTCACTCGGCCGCGAGCATTGAGATACCTGGTTTTTAAATTCTAGTAAATCCAAAACTTGTCTGAAATTCATGAAACTTGGCATGCTATGATGGAGCGGCATCAACATGTCGTGGTAAATTTTTTGTCCCATTTGGTGCAGGTTTGGGTATATGCTTCTCAGAAACCACAGCTTCTCACAACAAGCATTATGGTTTTGGTAGGGAACGCGCCAACTTTGGGAATGAAACGATATCCATTGCCTCTTATTGCTTTCAAATTTTTTCTCGTGTCAACATAGAACAACAGGTGTGTTGTGTTATTTTTTGTGATTTCTCAGGGTTCGTCTGGACATTTTTATGCATTAAGTGAGTTTTCAATGCATCGATGTGCATAATTTAAATTTGAACTACATGCACATGCACCGGTGCATATAAATTGGTTGAAAAATCAAATCTTTTGTCCTTGGGTGCATGCTTAGGTCTCATTCTATAAATGGGAATGAATGTCAAACACCCTGCCACCGTCACGTGGCTGCAAACATTGAGATACCTAGTTTTTAAATTCTAGTAAATCCAAAACACATCTGAAATTCATGTAACATGGCATGCTATCATGGAGCGGCATCGACATGCCATGGTAAAAAATTTATCCCATTTGCGGCAGGTTTGGGTATATGCCTCTCACAACCAAAGCTTCTCACAACAAGCATGATTGTTTCGGTAGGGAACGCCCCAACTTTGGGGACGAAGCGATATCCATTGCCTCTTATTGCTTTCAATTTTTTTTTCTTGTGTCAACATAGAACAACATGAGTGTTGTGTTATTTATTGTGATTTTTCGGGGTTTGTTTGGACATTTTTATACATTAAGTGAGTTCAATGCATTTATGTGCCTAATTCAAATTTGAGCTACATGCACATCCTCCGGTGCATATAAATTGGTGTAAAAATCAAATCTTTTGTCCTTGGGTGCATGCTTAGGTCCCATGCAAGAAATGGGAATGAATGCCAAGCACCCTGCCACCCTCACTCGGCCGCAAACATTGAGATACCTGCTTTTTAAATTCTAATAAATCCAAAACTCATCTGAAATTCAAGAAACTTGGCATGCTATCATGGAGCGGCATCACCATATTGTGGTAAATTTTTTGTCCAATTTAGGGCAGGTTTGGGTATATGCTTCTCACAAACCAGAGCTTCTCACACAAAGCATGATGGTTTCAGTAGGGAACACCCAAACTTTGGGGACGAAACAATATCCATTATCTCTTATTGTTGTCGAATTTTTTCTCATGTCAACATAGAACAACAGGAGTGCTGTGTTATTTCTTGTGATTTTTTGGGGTTCGTCTTGACATTTTATGCATTTAGTGAGTTTTCAATGCATTTATGTGCATAATTCAAATTTGAGCTACATGCACATGCTCCAGTGCATATAAATTGGTTGAAAAATAAAATCTTTTGTCCTTGGCTGCATGCTTAGGTCCAATGCAGGAAATGGGAATGAATGTCAAACACCCTGCCACCGTCACTCGGCCGCAAACATTGAGATACCAGGTTTTTAAATTCTAGTAAATCCAAAACTTGTCTGAAATTCAAGAAACTTGGAATGCTATCATGGAGCGGCATCAACATGACGTCGTAAATTTTTTGTCCCATTTGGGGCAGGTTTGGGTGTATGCTTCTCCCAAACCAGAGCTTCTCACAACAAGCATGATGGTTTCGGTAGGGAACGCCCCAACTTTGGGGACGAAGCGATATCCATTGCCTCTTATTGCTTCAATTTTTTTCTCGTGTCAACATCGAACAATAGGAGTGTTGTGTTATTTATTGTGATTTTTCGGGATTCGTTTGGATATTTTTATGTATTAAGTGAGTTTTCAATGTATTTATGTGCATAATTCAAATTTGAACTACATACACATGCTCTGGTGCATATAAATTGGTGTAAAAATCAAATCTTTTGTCCTTGGGTGCATGCTTAGTTCCCATGCAAGAAATGGGAATGAATGCCAAGCACCCTGCCACCCTCACTCGGCCGCAAACATTGAGATACCTGCTTTTCTCGTGTCAACATCGAACAATAGGAGTGTTGTGTTATTTTTTGTGATTTTACGGGGTTCGCTTGGACATTTTTATGCATTAAGTTAGTTTTCAATGCACTTATGTGCATAATTCAAATTTGAACTACATGCACATGCTCCGGTGCATATAAATTGGTTGAAGAATGAAATTCTTTGTCCTTGGGTGCATGCTTAGGTCCCATGCAAGAAATGGGAATGAATGCCAAGCACCGTGCCACCGTCACTCGACCGCAAACATTGAGATACCTAGTTTTCAAATTCTAGTAAATCCAAAACTCGTCTGAAATTCATGAAACTTGGCATGCTATCATGGAGCGGCAGCAACATGTCGTGGTATATTTTTTGTCCCAGTTGGGGCAGATTTGGGTATATGCTTCTCACAAAGCAGAGCTTCTCACAACAAGCATGATGGTTTCGGTAGGGAATGCCCCAACTTTGGGGACGAAACTATATCCATTGCCTCTTATTGCTTTCAAATTTTTTCTCGTGTCAACATAGAACAATAGGAGTGTTGTGTTATTTTTTGTGATTTTTCAGGGTTCCTTTCGACGTTTTTATGCATTAAGTCAGTTTTCAATGCATTTATGTGTAGTGTTCAAATTTGAACTACATGCACATGCTCTGGTGCATATAAATGGTGTAAAAATCAAATATTTTGTCCTTGGGTGCAGGCTTAGGTCTCATGCAAGAAACGGGAATGAATGTCAAACACCCTGCCACCGTCACTCGGCCGCAAACATTGAGATACCTGGTTTTTTAATTCTAGTAAATCCAAAACTTGTCTGAAATTCATGAAACATGGCATGCTATCATGGAGCGGCATCAACATGTCGTGGTAAATTTTTTGTCCCATTTGGGGCAGGTTTGGGTATATGCTTCTCACAAACCAGAGCTTCTCACAACAAGCATTATGGTTCGGTAGGGAATGCCCCAACTTTGGGGACGAAGCGATATCCATTGCCTCTTCTTGCTTTCAAATTTTTTTCTCATGTCAACATAGAACAACAGGAGTGTTGTGTTATTTTTTGTGATTTTTCGGGGTTCCTTTCGACAGTTTTCAATGCAGTTATGTGCATAATTCAAATTTGAACTATATGCACATGCTCCGGTGCATATAAATTGGTTGAAAAATCAAATCTTTTGTCCTTGGGTGCACGCTTAGGTCCCATGCAAGAAATGGGAATAAATGTCAAACACCCTGCCACCGTCACTCGGCCACAAACATGGAGATACCAGGTTTTTAAGTTCTAGTAAATCCAAAACTTGTCTGAAACTTGGCATGCTATCATGGAGTGGCATCCACATGTCGTCGTAAATTTTTTGTCCCATTTGGGGCAGGTTTGGGTATATGCTTCCCACAAACCAGAGCTTCTCACAACAAGCATGATGGTTTCGGTAGGGAACGCCCCAACTTCGGGGACGAAGCGATATCGATTGCCTCTTATTGCTTTCAATTTTTTTTTCTCGTGTCAACATCGAACAACAGGAGTGTTGTGTTATTTTTTGTGATTTTTCGGGGTTCGTTTGGATATATTTATACATTAAGTGAGTTTTCAATGCATTTATGTGCATAATTCAAATTTGACTACATGCACATGCTCTGGTGCATATAAATTGGTTGAAAAATCAATTCTTCTATCCTTGGGTGCATGCTTAGGACCCATGCAAGAAATGGGAATGAATGTCAAACACCCTGCCACCGTCATTGGGCCGCAAAAATTGAGATACCTAGTTTTTAAATTCTAGTAAATCCAAAACTCGTCTCAAAGTCATGAAACTTGGAATGCTATCATGGAGCGTTATCAAGAGCTTCTCACAAACCAGAGCTTCTCACGACAAGCATGATGGTTTCGGTAGGGAACGCCCCAACTTTTGGGACGAAACGGTATCCATTGCCTCTTATTGCTTTCAAATTTCTTTCTCGTGTAAAAATTGAAGAACAGGAGTGTTGTGTTATTTTTTGTCCCATTTCGGGCAGGTTTGGTTATACGCTTCGCACAAACCAGAGCTTCTCACAACAAGTATGATGGTTTCGGTAGGGAACGCCCCAACTTTGGGGACAAAACGATATCCATTGCCTCTTATTGCTTTCACTTTTTTTCACGTGTCAAAATAGAACAACAGGAGTGTTGTATTATTTTTTGTGATTTTTCGGGGTTAGCTTGGACATTTTTATCCATTAAGTTAGTTTTCAATGCATTTATGTGCATAATTCAAATTTGAACTACATGCACACGCTTCGGTGCATATAAATTTGTTGAAAAATAAAATTCTTTGTCCTTGGGTGCATGCTTAGGTCCGATGCAAGAAATGGGAATGAATGTCAAGCACCCTGCCACCGTCATTCGGCCGCAAACAATGAGATACCTGCTTTTTAAATTCTAGTAAATCCAAAACTCATCTTAAATTCAAGAAACTTGGCATGCTATCATGGAGCGGCATCACCATATTCTGGTAATTTTTTTGTCCAATTTGGGGCAGGTTTGGGTATATGCTTCTCACAAACTAGAGCTTCTCACAACAAGCATGATGGTTTCGGTAGGGAACACCTAAACTTTGGGGACGAAACAATATCCATTGCCTCTTATTGCTTCCGAATTTTTTCTCATGTCAACATAGAACAACAGGAGTGTTGTGTTATTTTTTGTGATTTTTCGGGGTTCGTCTGGACATTTTTATGCATTAAGTGAGTTTTCAATGCATTTATGTGCATAATTCAAATTTGAACTACATGCACATGCTCCAGTGCATATAAATTGGTTGAAAAATCAAATCTTTTGTCCTTGGGTGCATGCTTAGGTCCCATGCAAGAAATGAGAATGAATGTCAAACACCCTGCCACCGTCACTCGGCCGCAAACATTGAGATTCTAGGTTTTTAAATTCTAGTAAATCCAAAACTTGTCTGAAATTCAAGAAACTTGGAATGCTATCATGGAGCGGCATCAACATGCCGTCGTAAATTTTTTGTCCCATTTGGGGCAGGTTTGGTTATATGCTTCTCACAAACCAGAGCTTCTCAATACAAGCATGATGGTTTCGGTAGGGAACCCCCCAACTTTGGGGACGAAGCGATATCCATTGCCTCTTATTGCTTCAAATTTTTTTCTCGTGTCAACAACGAACAATAGGAGTGTTGTGTTATTTATTGTGATTTTTCGGGGTTCGTTTGGATATTTTTATGCATTAAGTGACATTTCAATGTATTTATGTGCATAATTCAAATTTGAACTACATGCACATGCTCTGGTGCATATAAATTGGTTGAAAAATCAAATCTTTTGTCCTTGGGTGCATGCTTATGTCTCATGCAAGAAAGGGGACTGAATGTCAAACACCCTGCCACCGTCACTCGGCGACAAACATTGAGATACCTGGTTTTTAAATTCTAGTAAATCCAAAACTCGTCTGAAATTCATGAAACTTGGCATGCTATCATGGAGCGGCATCAACATGCCGTTGTAATTTTTTTGTCCCATTTGGGGCAGGTTTGGGTGTATGCTTTTCACAAAACAGAGCTTCTCACAACAAGCATGATGGTTTCGGTAGGGAACGCCCCAACCTCAGGGACGAAGCGATATCCATTGCCTCTTATTGCTTTCAAATTTTTTCCTCGTGTCAACATCAAGCAATAGGAGTGTTGTGTTATTTATTGTGATTTTTCGGGGTTCGTTTGAACTTTTTGTGCATTAAGTGAGTTTTCAATGCATTTATGTGCATAATTCATTGAAGTACATGCACATGGTCTGGTGCATATAAATTGGTTGAAAAATCAAATCTTTTTTCCTCGGGTGCATGCTTAGGACCCATGCAAGAAATGGGAATGAATGTCAAACACCCTGCCACCGTCACTGAGCAGCAAACATTGAGATAGATGGTTTTTAAATTCTAGTAAATCCAAAACTCGTCTGAAATTCATGAAACTTGGCATGCTATCATCGAGCGGCATCAACATGTCGTGGTATATTTTTTGTCCCATTTGGGGCAGGTTTGGGTATATGCTTCTCACAAACTAGAGCTTCTCACGACAAGCATGAAGGTTTCGGTAGAGAATGCCCCAACTTTGGGGACGAAGCGATATCCATTGCCTCTTATTGCTTTCAAATATTGTTCTCGGGTCAACATAGAACAACAGGAGTGTTGTGTTATTTATTGTGATTTTTCGGGGTTTGTTTGGACATTTTTATGCATTAAGGGAGTTTTCAATGCAGTTATGTGCAGAATTCAAATTTGAGCTACATGCACATCCTCTGGTGCATATAAATTGGTGTAAAAATCAAATCGTTTGTCCTTGGGTGCATGCTTAGGTCCCATGCAAGAAATGGGAATGAATGTCAAACACCCTGCCACCGTCACTCGGCCGCAAACATTGAGATACCTGGTTTTTAAATTCTAGTACATCCAAAATTTGTCTGAAATTCATGAAACTTGGCATGCCATCATGGAGCGGCATCAACATGTCGGGGTAAATTTTTTGTCCCATTTGGTGCAGGTTTGGGTATATGCTTCTCACAAACCAGAGCTTCTCACAACAAGCATTATGGTTTTGGTAGGGAACGCGCCAACTTCGGACGACACGATATCCATTGCCTCTTATTGCTTTCAAATTTTTTCTCGTGTCAACATAGAACAACAGGAGTGTTGTGTTATTTTTTGTGATTTTTCAAGGTTCTTCTGGACATTTTTATGCATTAAGTGAGTTTTAAATGCATTGATGTGCATAATTAAAATTTGAACTACATGCACATGCACCGGTGCATATAAATTGGTTGAAAAATCAAATCTTTTGTCCTTGGGTGCATGCTTAGGTCCCATGCTATAAATGGGAATGAATGTCAAACACCCTGCCACCGTCACGTGGCCGCAAACATTGAGATACTTAGTTTTTATATTCTAGTAAGTCCAAAACTCGTCTGAAATTCATGTAACTTTGCATGCTATCATGGAGCGGCATCGACATGGCATGGTAAAATTTTTATCCCATTTGGGGCATGTTTGGGTATATGCCTCTCACAAACCAGAGCTTCTCACAACAAGCATGATGGTTTCGGTAGGGAACGCCCCAACTTTTGGGACGAAACGGTATCCATTGCCTCTTATTGCTTTCAATTTTTTTCTCGTGTCAACATTGAAGAACAGGAGTGTTGTGTTAGTTATTATGATTTTTCGGGGTTCGTTTGCATATTTTTATGCATTAAGTGAGTTTTCAATGCAGTTATGTGCATAATTCAAATTTGAACTACATGCACATGCTCCGGTGCATATAAATTGGTTGAAAAATCAAATCTTTTGTCCTTGGGTGCACGCTTAGGTCCCATGCAAGAAATGGGAATAAATGTCAAACACCATGCCCCCGTCACACGGCCACAAACATTGAGATACCAGGTTTTTAAGTTCTAGTAAATCCGAAACTTGTCTGAAATTCAAGAAACTTGGAATGCTATCTTGGAGCGGCATCCACATGCCATCAGAAATTTTTTGTCCCATTTGGGGCATGTTTGGGTATATGCTTCTCACAAACCAGAGCTTCTCACAACAAGCATGATGGTTTCGGTAGGGAACACCCCAACTTTGGGGACGAAGCGATATCCATTGCCACTTATTGCTTTCAATTTTTTTTCTCGTGTCAACATAGAACAACATGAGTGTTGTGTTATTTATTGTGATTTTTCGGGGTTTGTTTTTGACATTTTTATACATTAAGTGAGTTTTCCATGCATTTATCTGCGTAATTCAAATTTGAACTACATGCACATGCACCGGTGCATATAAATTGGGTGCATGCTTAGGTTCCATGCAAGAAATGGGAATGAATTTCAAAAACCCTGCCACCGTCACTCGGCCGCAAACATTGAGATACCTGGTTTTTAAATTCTAGTAAATCCAAAACTTGTCTGAAATTCATGAAACTTGGCATGCTATCATGGAGTGGCATCAACATGTCGTGGTAATTTTTTTGTCCCATTTGGTGCAGGTTTGGTATATGCTTCTCACAAACCACAGCTTCTCACAACAAGCATTATGGTTTTGGTAGGGAACGCGCCAACTTTGGGGACGAAACGATATCCATTGCCTCTTATAGCTTTCAAATTTTTTCTCCTGTCAACATAGAACAACAGGAGTGTTGTGTTATTTTTTGTGATTTCTCGGGGTTCGTCTGGACATTTTTATGCATTAAGTGAGTTTTCAATGCATTGATGTGCATAATTCAAATTTGAACTACATGCACATGCACCGGTGCATAAAAATTGGTTGAAAAATCAAATCTTTTGTCCTTGGGTGCATGCTTAGGTCCCATGCCATAGATGGGAATGAATGTCAAACACCCTGCCTCCGTCACGTGGCCGCAAACATTGAGATACCTAGTTTTTAAATTCTAGTAAATCCAAAACTCATCTGAAATTCATGTAACTTGGCATGCTATCATGGAGCGGCATCGACATGCCATGGTAAAAAATTTATCCCATTTGGGGCAGGTTTGGGTATATGCCTCTCACAAACCAGAGCTTCTCACAACAAGCATGATGGTTTTGGTAGGGAAAGCCCCAACTTTTGGGACGAAACGGTATCCATTGCCTCTTATTGCTTTCAATTTTTTTTCTCGTGTCAACATAGTAGAACAGGAGTGTTGTGTTAGTTATTGTGATTTTTTGGGGTTCGTTTGTACATTTTTATGCATTAAGTGAGTTTTCGATGCAGTTATGTGCATAATTCAACTTTGAACTACATGCACATGCTATGATGCATATAAATTGGTTGAAAAATCAAATCTTCTATCCTTGGGTGCACGCTTAGGTCCCATGCAAGAAATGGGAATAAATGTCAAACACCCTGCCACCGTCACTCGGCCACAAACATTGAGATACCAGTTTTTTAAGTTCTAGTAAATCCAAAACTTGTCTGAAATTCAAGAAACTTGGAATGCTATCATGGAGCGGCATCCACATGCCGTCGTAAATTTTTTGTCCCATTTGGGGCAGGTTTGGGTATATGCTTCTCACAAACCAGAGCTTCTCACAACAAGCATGATGGTTTTGGTAGGGAACACCCAAACTTTGGGGACGAAGCGATATCCATTGCCTCTTATTGCTTTCAATTTTTTTTCTTGTGTCAACATAGAACAACATGGGTGTTGTGGTATTTATTGTGATTTTTCGGGGTTTGTTTGGACATTTTTATACATTAAGTGAGTTTGCAATGCATTTTTGTGCATAATTCAAATTTGAGCTACATGCACATCCTCTGACATATAAATTGGTGTAAAAATCAAATCTTTTGTCCTGGGGGGCATGCTTATGTCCCATGCAAGAAATGGTAATGAATGTCAAACACCCTGCCACCGTCACTCGGCCGCAAACATTGAGATACCTGGTTTTTAAATTCTAGTAGATCCAAAATTTATCTGAAATTCATTAAACTTGGCATGCCATCATGGAGCGGCATCAACATGTCGTGATAAATTTTTTCTCCCAATTGGTGCAGGTTTGGGTATATGCTTCTCACAAACCAGAGCTTCTCACAACAAGCATTATGGTTTTGGTAGGGAACGCGCCAACTTTGGGGACGAAACGATATCCATTGCCTCTTATTGCTTTCAAATTTTTTCTCGTGTCAACATAGAACAACAGGAGTGTTGTGTTATTTTTTGTGATTTTTCGAGGTTCGTCTGGACATTTTTATGCATTAAGTGAGTTTTAAATGCATTGATGTGCATAATTAAAATTTGAACTACATGCACATGCACCGGTGCATATAAATTGGTTGAAAAATCAAATCTTTTGTCCTTGGGTGCATGCTTAGGTCCCATGCTATAAATGGGAATGAATGTCAAACACCCTGCCACCGTCACGTGGCCGCAAACATTGAGATACCTAGTTTTTATATTCTAGTAAGTCCAAAACTCATCTGAAATTCATGTAACTTGGCATGCTATCATGGAGCGGCATCGACATGGCATGGTAAAAAATTTATCCCATTTGGGGCAGGTTTGGGTATATGCCTCTCACAAACCAGAGCTTCTCACAACAAGCATGATGGTTTCGGTAGGGAACACCCCAAATTTTGGGACGAAACGGTATCCATTGCCTCTTATTGCTTTCAATTTTTTTCTCGTGTCAACATTGAAGAACATGAGTGTTGTGTTAGTTATTATGATTTTTCGGGGTTCGTTTGCATATTTTTATGCATTAAGTGAGTTTTCAATGCAGTTATGTGCATAATTCAAATTTGAACTACATGCACATGCTCCGGTGCATATAAATTGGTTGAAAAATCAAATCTTTTGTCCTTGGGTGCACGCTTAGGTCCCATGCCAGAAATGGGAATAAATGTCAAACACCATGCCCCCGTCACACGACCACAAACATCGAGATACCAGGTTTTTAAGTTCTAGTAAATCCGAAACTTGTCTGAAATTCAAGAAACTTGGAATGCTATCTTGGAGTGGCATCCACATGCCGTCAGAAATTTTTTGTCCCATTTGGGGCATGTTTGGGTATATGCTTCTCACAAACCAGAGCTTCTCACAACAAGCATGATGGTTTCGGTAGGGAACACCCCAACTTTGGGGACGAAGCGATATCCATTGCCTTTTATTGCTTTCAATTTTTCTTCTCGTGTCAACATAGAACAACATGAGTGTTGTGTTATTTATTGTGATTTTTCGGGGTTTGTTTGGACATTTTTATACATTAAGTGAGTTTTCCATGCATTTATGTGCATAATTCAAATTTGAACTACATGCACATGCTCTGGTGCATATAAATTGGTGTAAAAATCAAATCTTTTGTCCTTGGGTGCATGCTTAGGTCCCATGCAAGAAATGGGAATGAATTTCAAACACCCTGCCACCGTCACTCGGCCGCAAACATTGAGATACCTGGTTTTTAAATTCTAGTAAATCCAAAACTTGTCTGAAATTCATGAAACTTGGCATGCTATCATGGAGCGGCATCAACATGTCGTGGTAATTTTTTTGTCCCATTTGGTGCAGGTTTGGGGTATAAGCTTCTCACAAACCACAGCTTCTCACAACAAGCATTATGGTTTTGGTAGGGAACGCGCCATCTTTGGGGACGAAACGATATCCATTGCCTCTTATTGCTTTCAAATTTTTTCTCCTGTCTACATAGAACAACAGGTGTGTTGTGTTATTTTTTGTGATTTCTCGGGGTTCGTCTGGACATTTTTATGCATTAAGTGAGTTTTCAATGCATTGATGTGCATAATTCAAATTTGAACTACATGCACATGCACCGGTGCATATAAATTGGTTGAAAAATCAAATCTTTTGTCCTTGGGTGCATGCTTAGGTCCCATGCTATAAATGGGAATGAATGTCAAACACCCTGCCACCGTCACGTGGCCGCAAACATTGAGATACCTAGTTTTAAATTCTAGTAAATCCAAAAATCATCTGAAATTCATGTAACTTGGCATGCTATCATGGAGCGGCATCGACATGCCATGGTAAAAAATTTATCCCATTTGGGGCAGGTTTGGGTATATGCCTCTCACAAACCAGAGCTTCTCACAACAAGCATGATGGTTTTGGTAGGGAACGCCCAATTTTTGGGACGAAACGGTATCCACTGCCTCTTATTGCTTTCAATTTTTTTTCTTGTGTCAACATAGTAGAACAGGAGTGCTGTGTTAGTTATTGTGATTTTTCGGGTTCGTTTGTACATTTTTATGCATTAAGTGAGTTTTCGATGCAGTTATGTGCATAATTCAACTTTGAACTACATGCACATGCTACGTTGCATATAAATTGGTTGAAAAATCAAATCTTCTATCCTTGGGTGCACGCTTAGGTCCCATGCAAGAAATGGGAATAAATGTCAAAAACCCTGCCACCGTCACTCGGCCACAAACATTGAGATACCAGGTTTTTATGTTCTAGTAAATCCAAAACTTGTCTGAAATTCAAGAAATTTGGAATGCTATCATGGAGCGGCATCCACATCTTGTCATAATTTTTTGTCCCATTTGGGGCAGGTTTGGGTATATGCTTCTCACAAACCAGAGCTTCTCACAACAAGCATGATGGTTTCGGTAGGGAACACCCCAACTTTGGGGACGAAGCGATATCCATTGCCTCTTATTGCTTTCAATTTTTTTTCTCGTGTCAACATAGAACAACATGAGTGTTGTGTTATTTATTGTGATTTTTCGGGGTTTGTTTGGACATTTTTATACATTAAGTGAGTTTTCAATGCATTTATGTGCATAATTCAAATTTGAACTACATGCACATGCTCTGGTGCATATCAATTGGTGTAAAAATCAAATCTTTTGTCCTTGGGTGCATGCTTAGGTCCCATGCAAGAAACGGGAATGAATGTCAAACACCCTGCCACCGTCACTCGGCCGCAAACACTGAGATACCTGGTTTTTAAATTCTAGTAAATCCAAAACTTGTCTGAAATTGATGAAACTTGGCATGCTATCATGGAGCGGCATCAACATGTCGTGGTAAAAATTTTGTCCCATTTGGTGCAGGTTTGGGTATATGCTTCTCACAAACCAGAGCTTCTATCAACAAGCATTATGGTTTTGGTAGGGAACGCGCCAACTTTGGGGACGAAACGATATCCATTGCCTCTTATTGCTTTCAAAAATTTTCTCGAGTCAACATAGAACAGCAGGTGTGTTGTGTTATTTTTGTGATTTTTCGGGGTTCGTCTGGACATTTTTATGCATTAGTGAGTTTTCAATGCATTGATGTGCATAATTAAAATTTGAACTACATGCACATGCACCGGTGCATATAAATTGGTTGAAAAATCAAATATTTTGTCCGTGGGTGCACGCTTAGGTCTCATTCTATAAATGGGAATGAATGTCAAACACCCTGCCACCGTCACGTGGCCGCAAACATTGAGATACCTAGTTTTTAAATTCTAGTAAATCCAAAACACATCTGAAATTCATGTAACATGGCATGCTATCATGCAGCGGCATCGACATGGCATGGTAAAAAATTTATCCCATTTGCGGCAGGTTTGGGTATATGCCTCTCACAAACCAAAGCTTCTCACAACAAGCATGATGGTTTCGGTAGGGAACGCCCCATCTTTGGGGACGAAGCGATATCCATTGCCTCTTATTGCTTTCAATTTTTTTTCTCGTGTCAACATCGAACAATAGGAGTGTTGTGTTATTTATTGTGATTTTTCGGGGTTTGTTTTTGACATTTTTATACATTAAGTGAGTTTTCCATGCATTTAGCTGCATAATTCAAATTTGAACTACATGCACATGCACCGGTGCATATAAATTGGTGTAAAAATCAAATCTTTTGTCCTTGGGTGCATGCTTAGGTCCCATGCAACAAATGGGAATGAATTTCAAACATCCTGCCACCGACACTCGGCCGCAAACATTGAGATACCTGGTTTTTAAATTCTAGTAAATCCAAAACTTGTCTGAAATTCATGAAACTTGGCATGCTATGATGGAGCGGCATCAACATGTCGTGGTAATTTTTTTGTCCCATTTGGTGCAGGTTTGGGTATATGCTTCTCAGAAACCACAGCTTCTCACAACAAGCATTATGGTTTTGGTAGGGAACGCGCCAACTTTGGGGACGAAACGATATCCATTGCCTCTTATTGCTTTCAAATTTTTTCTCGTGTCAACATAGAACAACACGTGTGTTGTGTTATTTTTTGTGATTTTTCGGGGTTCGTCTGGACATTTTTATGCATTAAGTGAGTTTTCAATGCATTGATGTGCATAATTTAAATTTGAACTACATGCACATGCACCGGTGCATATAAATTGGTTGAAAAATCAAATCTTTTGTCCTTGGGTGCATGCTTAGGTCTCATTCTATAAATGGGAATGAATGTCAAACACCCTGCCACTGTCACGTGGCCGCAAACATTGAGATACCTAGTTTTTAAATTCTAGTAAATCCAAAACACATCTGAAATTCATGTAACATGGCATGCTATCATGCAGCGGCATCGACATGCCATGGTAAAAAATTTATCCCATTTGCGGCAGGTTTGGGTATATGCCTCTCACAAACCAAAGCTTCTCACAACAAGCATGATAGTTTCGGTAGGGAACGCCCCAACTTTGGGGACGAAGCGATATCCATTGCCTCTTATTGCTTTCAATTTTTTTTCTCGTGTCAACATAGAACAACATGAGTGTTGTGTTATTTATTGTGATTTTTCGGGGTTTGTTTGGACATTTTTATACATTAAGTGAGTTTTCAATGCATTTATGTGCCTAATTCAAATTTGAGCTACATGCACATCCTCCGGTGCATATAAATTGGTGTAAAAATCAAATCTTTTGTCCTTGGGTGCATGCTTAGGTCCCATGCAAGAAATGGGAATGAATGCCAAGCACCCTGCCACCCTCACTCGGCCGCAAACATTGAGATACCTGCTTTTTAAATTCTAATAAATCCAAAACTCGTCTGAAATTCAAGAAACTTGGCATGCTATCATGGAGCGGCATCACCATATTGTGGTAAATTTTTTGTCCAATTTGGGGCAGGTTTGGGTATATGCTTCTCACAAACCAGAGCTTCTCACACAAAGCATGATGGTTTCAGTAGGGAACACCCAAACTTTGGGGACGAAACAATATCCATTATCTCTTATTGCTGTCGAATTTTTTCTCATGTCAACATAGAACAACAGGAGTGCTGTGTTATTTCTTGTGATTTTTTGGGGTTCGTCTTGACATTTTATGCATTTAGTGAGGTTTCAATGCATTTATGTGCATAATTCAAATTTGAGCTACATGCATATGCTCCAGTGCATATAAGTTGGTTGAAAAATCAAATCTTTTGTCCTTGGCTGCATGCTTAGGTCCAATGCAAGAAATGGGATCGAATGTCAAACACCCTGCCACCGTCACTCGGCCGCAAACATTGAGATACCAGGTTTTTAAATTCTAGTAAATCCAAAACTTGTCTGAAATTCAAGAAACTTGGAATGCTATCATGGAGCGGCATCAACATGACGTCGTAAATTTTTTGTCCCATTTGGGGCAGGTTTGGGTGTATGCTTCTCCCAAACCAGAGCTTCTCACAACAAGCATGATGGTTTCGGTAGGGAACGCCCCAACTTTGGGGACGAAGCGATATCCATTGCCTCTTATTTCTTCAATTTTTTTCTCGTGTCAACATCGAACAATAGGAGTGTTGTGTTATTTATTGTGATTTTTCGGGTTCGTTTGATATTTTTATATTAAGTGAGTTTTCAATGTATTTAATGTGCATAATTCAAATTTGAACTAACATACACATGCTCTGGTGCATATAAATTGGTGTAAAAATCAAATCTTTTGTCCTTGGTGCATCCTAGTTCCCATGCAAGAAATGGGAATGAATGCCAAGCACCCTGCCACCATCACTCGGCCGCCAAACATTGAGATACCTGCTTTTCTCGTGTCAACATCGAACAATAGGACGTTGTGTTATTTTTTGAGATTTTACGGGTTCGCTTGGACATTTTTATGCATTAAGTTATTTTCAATGCACTTATGTGCATAATTCAAAGAACTACATGCACAGCTCCGGTGCATATAAATTGGTTGAAGAATGAAATTCTTTGTCCTTGGGTGCATGCTTAGGTCCCATGCAAGAAATGGGAATGAATGCCAAGCACCGTGCCACCGTCACTCGACCGCAAACATTGAGATACCTAGTTTTCAAATTCTAGTAAATCCAAAACTCGTCTGAAATTCATGAAACTTGGCATGCTATCATGGAGCGGCAGCAACATGTCGTGGTATATTTTTTGTCCCAGTTGGGGCAGATTTGGGTATATGCTTCTCACAAAGCAGAGCTTCTCACAACAAGTATGATGGTTTCGGTAGGGAACTGCCCAACTTTGGGGACGAAACTATATCCATTGCCTCTTATTGCTTTCAAAAATTTTCTCGTGTCAACATAGAACAATAGGAGTGGTTGTGTTATTTTTTGTGATTTTTCAGGGTTCCTTTCGACGTTTTTATGCATTAAGTCAGTTTTCAATGCATTTATGTGTAGTGTTCAAATTTGAACTACATGCACATGCTCTGGTGCATATAAATGGTGTAAAAATCAAATATTTTGTCCTTGGGTGCATGCTTAGGTCCCATGCAAGAAACGGGAATGAATGTCAAACACCCTGCCACCGTCACTCGGCCGCAAACATTGAGATACCTGGTTTTTTAAATTCTAGTAAATCCAAAACTTGTCTGAAATTCATGAAACTTGGCATGCTATCATGGAGCGGCATCAAACATGCGTGGTAAATTTTTGTCCATTTGGGGCAGGTTTGGTATAAGCTTCTCACAAACCAGAGCTTCTCACAACAAGCGTGATGGTTTCGGTAGGGAACGTGCCACCTTTGGGGACGAAACGATATCCGTTGCCTCTTATTGCTTTCAAAATTTTCTAGTGTCAACATAGAAAACAGGAGTGTTGTGTTTAATTTTGAATTCTTCGGGGTTCGTTTGGACATTTTTATACATTAACTGGGTTTTCTAGGCATTTTATGTGCATAATTCAAATTTGAACTACATGCACTGCTCTAGTGCATATAAATTGGTTCAAAAATCAAATCCTTGTCCTTGGTTGCATGCTTAGGTCCCCATGCAGAAACGGAATGAATGTCAAACACCCTGCCACCGTCACTCGGCGCACAACATTGAGATACCTGGTTTTTAAATTCTAGTAAATCCAAAACTCGTCTGAAATTCATGAAACTTGGCATGCTATCATGGAGCGGCATCAACATGCCGTGGTAAATTTTTTGTCCCATTTGGGGCAGGTTTGGGTATAAGCTTCTCACAAACCAGAGCCTTCTCACAACAAGCGTGATGGTTTCGGTAGGGAACGTGCCACCTTTGGGGACGAAACGATATCCGTTGCCTCTTATTGCTTTCAAAAATTTTCTAGTGTCAACATAGAACAACAGGAGTGTTGTGTTTAATTTTGGAATTTTTCGGGGTTCGTTTGGACATTTTTATACATTAACTGGGTTTTCTAGGCATTTTATGTGCATAATTCAAATTTGAACTACATGCACATGCTCTGTGCATATAAATTGGTTCAAAAATCAATCTGTGTCCTTGGTTGCATGCTTAGGTCCCATGCAAGAAATGGGATGAATGTCAAACACCCTGCCACCGCGTCACTCGGGCGCAACATTGAGATACCTGTTTTTAAATTCTTGTAATCCAAAACTCGTCTGAAATTCATGAAACTTGGCATGCTATCATGAGCGGCATCAACATGCCGTGGTAAAATTTTTGTTCCCATTTGGGGCAGGTTTGGGTATAAGCTTCTCACAAACCAGAGCTTCTCACAACAAGCGTGATGGTTTCTGTAGGGAAACGTGCCACTTTGGGGACGAAATGATATCCGTTGCCTTCTTATGCTTTCCAAAATTTTCTAGTGTCAACATAGAACAACAGGAGTGTTGTGTTTAATTTTGAATTTTTCGGGGTTCGTTTGGACATTTTTATACATTAACTGGGTTTCTAGGCATTTTATGTGCATAATTCAAATTTGAACTACATGCACATGCTCTAGTGCATATAAATTGGTTGAAAAATCAAATCTTGTGTCCTTGGTTGCATGCTTAGGTCCCATGCAAGAAATGGGAATGAATGTCAAACACCTGCCACCGTCACTCGGCCGCAAACATTGAGATACCTGGTTTTTAAATTCTAGTAAATCCAAAACTCGTCTAAATTCATGAAACTTGGCATGCTATCATGGAGCGGCATCAACATGCCGTGGTAAATTTTTGTCCCATTTGGGGCAGGGTTTGGGTATAAGCTTCTCACAAACCAGAGCTTCTCACAACAAGCGTGATGGTTTCGGTAGGGAACGTGCCACCTTTGGGGACGAAACGATATCCGTTGCCTCTTATTGCTTTCAAAATTTTCTATGTCAACATAGAACAACAGGAGTGTTGTGTTTAATTTTGGAATTTTCGGGGTTCGTTGGACATTTTTATACATTAACTGGTTTTCTAGGCATTTTATGTGCATAATTCAAATTTGAACTACATGCACATGCTCCAGTGCATATAAATTGGTTGAAAAATCGAATCTTTGTCCTTGGGAGCATGCTTAGGTCCCATGCAAGAAATGAGAATGAATGTCAAACACCCTGCCACCGTCACTCGGCCGCAAACATTGAGATACTAGGTTTTTAAATTCTAGTAAATCCAAAACTTGTCTGAAATTCAAGAAACTTGGAATGCTATCATGGAGCGGCAACAACATGCCGTCGTAAATTTTTGTCCCATTTGGGGCAGGTTTGGTTATATGCTTCTCACAAACCAGAGCTTCTCACAACAAGCATGATGGTTTCGGTAGGGAACCCCCACTTTGGGGACGAAACGATATCCGTTGCCTCTTATTGCTTTCAAATTTTTCTCGTGTCAACATAGAACAATAGGAGTGTTGTGTTATTTATTGGATTTTTCGGGGTTCGTTTGGATATTTTTATGCATTAAGTGACATTTCAATGTATTTATGTGCATAATTAAAATTTGAACTACATGCACATGCTCTGGTGCATATAAATTGGTTGAAAAATCAAATCTTTGTCCTTGGGTTGCATGCTTATGTCCCATGCAAGAAATGGGATGAATGTCAAAACACCCTGCCACCGTCACTCGGCGCAAACATTGAGATACCTGGTTTTAAATTCTAGTAAATCCAAAACTCGTCTGAAATTCATGAAACTTGGCATGCTATCATGGAGCGGCATCAACATGCCGTGGTATAATTTTTTGTCCCATTTGGGGCATGTTTGGGTCTAAGCTTCTCACAAAACCAGAGCTTCTCACAACAAGCATGATGGTTTCGGTAGGGAAACGTGCCACCTTTGGGACGAAACGATATCCGTTGCCTCTTATTGCTTTCAAAAATTTCTAGTGTCAACATAGAACAACAGGAGTGTTGTGTTAATTTTGGAATTTTTCGGGGTTCGTTCGCACATTTTTATACATTAACTTGGTTTTCTAGCATTTTATGTGCATAATTCAAATTTGAAGTACACGCACATGCTCCGGTGCATATAAATTGGTTGAAAAATCAAATCTGTTGTCCTTGGTTGCATGCTTAGGTCCCATGCAAGAAATGGGAATGAATGTCAAACACCCTGCCACCGTCACTCGGCCGCAAACATTGAGATACTGGTTTTTAAATTCTAGTAAATCCAAAACTCGTCTGAAATTCATGAAACTTGGCATGCTATCATGGAGCGGCATCAACATGCCGTGGTATAATTTTTGTCCCATTTGGGGCAGTTTGGGTATAAGCTTCTCACAAACCAGAGCTTCTCACAACAAGCGTGATGGTTTCGGTAGGGAACGTGCCACCTTTGGGGACGAAACGATATCCGTTGCCTCTTATTGCTTTCAAAAATTTCTAGTGTCAACATAGAACAACAGGAGTGTTGTGTTAATTTTGGAATTTTTCGGGGTTCGTTCGACATTTTTATACATTAACTGGTTTCTAGGCATTTATGTGCATAATTCAAATTTGAACTACACGCACATGCTCCGGTGCATATAAATTGGTTGAAAAATCAAATTGTGTCCTTGGTTGCATGCTTAGGTCCCATGCAAGAAACGGGAATGAATGTCAAAACCCTGCACCGTCACTCGGCCGCAAACATTGAGATACTGGTTTTTTAAATTCTAGTAAATCCAAAACTCGTCTGAAATTCATGAAACTTGGCATGCTATCATGGAGCGGCATCAACATGCCGTGGTAAATTTTTGTCCCATTTGGGCATGTTTGGGTATAAGCTTCTCACAAACCAGAGCTTCTCACAACAAGCGTGATGGTTTCGGTAGGGAACGTGCCACCTTTGGGGACGAAACGATATCCGTTGCCTCTTATTGCTTTCAAAAATTTCTAGTGTCAACATAGAACAACAGGAGTGTTGTGTTAATTTTGGAATTTTTCGGGGTTCGTTCGCACATTTTTATACATTAACTTGGTTTTCTAGGCATTTATGTGCATAATTCAAATTTGAACTACATGCACATGCTCCGGTGCATATAAATTGGTTGAAAATCAAATATGTGTCCTTGGTTGCATGCTTAGGTCCCATGCAAGAAATGGGAATGAATGTCAAAAACCCTGCCACCGTCACTCGGCCGCAAACATTGAGATACCTGGTTTTTAAATTCTAGTAAATCCAAAACTCGTCTAAATTCATGAAACTTGGCATGCTATCATGGAGCGGCATCAACATGCCGTGGTATAATTTTTGTCCCAATTTGGGGCATGTTTGGGTATAAGCTTCTCACAAACCAGAGCTTCTCACAACAAGCGTGATGGTTTCGGTAGGGAACGTGCCACCTTTGGGGACGAAACGATATCCGTTGCCTCTTATTGCTTTCAAAAATTTCTAGTGTCAACATAGAACAACAGGAGTGTTGTGTTAATTTTGGAATTTTCGGGGTTCGTTTCGCACATTTTTATACATTAACTTGGTTTTCTAGGCATTTATGTGCATAATTCAAATTTGAACTACATGCACATGCTCCGGTGCATATAAATTGGTTGAAAAATCAAATCATGTGTCCTTGGTTGCATGCTTAGGTCCCATGCAAGAAATGGGAATGAATGTCAAAACCCTGCCACCGTCACTCGGCCGCAAACATTGAGATACCTGGTTTTTAAATTCTAGTAAATCCAAAACTCGTCTGAAATTCATGAAACTTGGCATGCTATCATGGAGCGGCATCAACATGCCGTGGTATAATTTTGTCCCAATTTGGGGCAGGTTTGGGTATAAGCTTCTCACAAACCAGAGCTTCTCACAACAAGCGTGATGGTTTCGGTAGGGAACGTGCCACCTTTGGGACGAAACGATATCCGTTGCCTCTTATTGCTTTCAAAAAATTTCTAGTGTCAACATAGAACAACAGGAGTGTTGTGTTTAATTTTGGAATTTTTCGGGGTTCGTTCGCACATTTTTATACATTAACTGGTTTTCTAGGCATTTTATGTGCATAATTCAAATTTGAACTACACGCACATGCTCCGGTGCATATAAATTGGTTGAAAAATCAAATATGTGTCCTTGGTTGCATGCTTAGGTCCCATGCAAGAAATGGGAATGAATGTCAAAAACCCTGCCACCGTCACTCGGCCGCAAACATTGAGATACCTGGTTTTTAAATTCTAGTAAATCCAAAACTCGTCTGAAATTCATGAAACTTGGCATGCTATCATGGAGCGGCATCAACATGCCGTGGTAAATTTTTGTCCCAATTTGGGGCATGTTTGGGTATAAGCTTCTCACAAACCAGAGCTTCTCACAACAAGCGTGATGGTTTCGGTAGGGAACGTGCCACCTTTGGGGACGAAACGATATCCGTTGCCTCTTATTGCTTTCAAAAAATTTCTAGTGTCAACATAGAACAACAGGAGTGTTGTGTTAATTTTGGAATTTTTCGGGGTTCGTTCGCACATTTTTATACATTAACTTGGTTTTCTAGGCATTTTATGTGCATAATTCAAATTTGAACTACATGCACATGCTCCAGTGCATATAAATTGGTTGAAAAATCAAATATGTGTCCTTGTTTGCATGCTTAGGTCCCATGCAAGAATTGGGAATGAATGTCAAAACCCTGCCACCGTCACTCGGCCGCAAACATTGAGATACCTGGTTTTTAAATTCTAGTAAATCCAAAACTCGTCTAAAATTCATGAAACTTGGCATGCTATCATGGAGCGGCATCAACATGCCGTGGTATAATTTTTGTCCCAATTTGGGCATGTTTGGGTCTAAGCTTCTCACAAACCAGAGCTTCTCACAACAAGCGTGATGGTTTCGGTAGGGAACGTGCCACCTTTGGGGACGAAACGATATCCGTTGCCTCTTATTGCTTTCAAAAAATTTCTAGTGTCAACATAGAACAACAGGAGTGTTGTGTTAAATTTTGGAATTTTTCGGGGTTCGTTCGCACATTTTTATACATTAACTTGGTTTTCTAGGCATTTTATGTGCATAATTCAAATTTGAACTACATGCACATGCTCCGGTGCATATAAATTGGTTGAAAAATCAAATATGTGTCCTTGTTTGCATGCTTAGGTCCCATGCAAGAAATGGGAATGAATGTCAAAAACCCTGCCACCGTCACTCGGCCGCAAACATTGAGATACCTGGTTTTTAAATTCTAGTAAATCCAAACTCGTCTAAATTCATGAAACTTGGCATGCTATCATGGAGCGGCATAACATGCCGTGGTATAATTTTGTCCCAATTGGGGCATGTTTGGGTACTAAGCTTCTCACAAACCAGAGCTTCTCACAACAAGCGTGATGGTTTCGGTTAGGGAACGTGCCACCTTTGGGACGAAACGATATCCGTTGCCTCTTATTGCTTTCAAAAATTTCTAGTGTCAACATAGAACAACAGGAGTGTTGTGTTAAATTTTGGAATTTTTCGGGGTTCGTTCGCACATTTTATACATTAACTTGGTTTTCTAGGCATTTATGTGCATAATTCAAATTTGAACTACATGCACATGCTCCGGTGCATATAAATTGGTTGAAAAATCAAATATGTGTCCTTGGTTGCATGCTTAGGTCCCATGCAAGAAATGGGAATGAATGTTCAAAAACCCTGCCACCGTCACTCGGCCGCAAACATTGAGATACCTGGTTTTAAATTCTAGTAAATCCAAAACTCGTCTGAAATTCATGAAACTTGGCATGCTATCATGGAGCGGCATCAACATGCCGTGGTATAATTTTTGTCCCATTGGGGCATGTTTGGGTCTAAGCTTCTCACAAACCAGAGCTTCTCACAACAAGCGTGATGGTTTCGGTAGGGAACGTGCCACCTTTGGGGACGAAACGATATCCGTTGCCTCTTATTGCTTTCAATAAATTTCTAGTGTTAACATAGAACAACAGGAGTGCTGTGTCAAATTTTGGAATTTTTCGGGGTTCGTTTGCACATTTTTATACAGTAACTTGGTTTTCTAGGCATATTATGTGCATAATTCAAATTTGAACTACATGCACATGCTCCGGTGCATATAAATTGGTTGAAAAATCAAATATGTGTCCTTGGTTGCATGCTTAGGTCCCATGCATGAAATGGGAATGAATGTCAAAAACCCTACCACCGTCACCTGGCCGCAAACATTGAGATACATGGTTTTTAAATTCTAGTAAATCCAAAACTCGTCTGAAATTCATGAAACTTGGCATGCTATCATGGAGCGGCATCAACATGCCGTGGTAAATTTTTGTCCCATTTGGGGCAGGTTTGGGTATAAGCTTCTCACAAACCAGAGCTTCTCACAACAAGCGTGATGGTTTCGGTAGGGAACGTGCCACCTTTGGGGACGAAACGATATCCGTTGCCTCTTATTGCTTTCAAAAATTTTCTAGTGTCAACATAGAACAACAGGAGTGTTGTGTTAATTTTGGAATTTTCGGGGTTCGTTTGGACATTTTTATACATTAACTGGGTTTTCTAGGCATTTTATGTGCATAATTCAAATTTGAACTACATGCACATGCTCCGGTGCATATAAATTGGTTGAAAAATCAAATATGTGTCCTTGGTTGCATGCTTAGGTCCCATGCAAGAAATGGGAATGAATGTCAAACACCCTACCACCGTCACTCGGCCGCAAACATTGAGATACCTGGTTTTTAAATTCTAGTAAATCCAAAACTCGTCTGAAATTCATGAAACTTGGCATGCTATCATGGAGCGGCATCAACATGCCGTGGTATAATTTTTGTCCCAATTTGGGGCATGTTTGGGTCTAAGCTTCTCACAAACCAGAGCTTCTCACAACAAGCGTGATGGTTTCGGTAGGGAACGTGCCACCTTTGGGGACGAACGATATCCGTTGCCTCTTATTGCTTTCAAAAAATTTCTAGTGTCAACATAGAACAACAGGAGTGTTGTGTTAAATTTTGGAATTTTTCGGGGTTCGTTCGCACATTTTTATACATTAACTTGGTTTTCTAGGCATTTTATGTGCATAATTCAAATTTGAACTACATGCACATGCTCCGGTGCATATAAATTGGTTGAAAAATCAAATATGTGTCCTTGGTTGCATGCTTAGGTCCCATGCAAGAAATGGGAATGAATGTCAAAAACCCTGCCACCGTCACTCGGCCGCAAACATTGAGATACCTGGTTTTTAAATTCTAGTAAATCCAAAACTCGTCTGAAATTCATGAAACTTGGCATGCTATCATGGAGCGGCATCAACATGCCGTGGTATAATTTTTGTCCCAATTGGGGCATGTTTGGGTCTAAGCTTCTCACAAACCAGAGCTTCTCACAACAAGCGTGATGGTTTCGGTAGGGAACGTGCCACCTTTGGGGACGAAACGATATCCGTTGCCTCTTATTGCTTTCAAAAAATTTCTAGTGTCAACATAGAACAACAGGAGTGTTGTGTTAAATTTTGGAATTTTCGGGGTTCGTTCGCACATTTTTATACATTAACTTGGTTTTCTAGGCATTTTATGTGCATAATTCAAATTTGAACTACACGCACATGCTCCGGTGCATATAAATTGGTTGAAAAATCAAATATGTGTCCTTGGTTGCATGCTTAGGTCCCATGCAAGAAATGGGAATGAATGTCAAAACCCTGCCACCGTCACTCGGCCGCAAACATTGAGATACCTGGTTTTAAAATTCTAGTAAATCCAAAACTCGTCTGAAATTCAGGAAACTTGGCATGCTATCATGGAGCGGCATCAACAAGCCGTGGTATAATTTTTGTCCCAATTTGGGCATGTTTGGGTCTAAGCTTCTCACAAACCAGAGCTTCTCACAACAAGCGTGATGGTTTCGGTAGGGAACGTGCCACCTTTGGGGACGAAACGATATCCGTTGCCTCTTATTGCTTTCAAAAATTTCTAGTGTCAACATAGAACAACGGGAGTGTTGTGTTAATTTTTGGAATTTTTCGGGGTTCGTTCGCACATTTTTATACATTAACTTGGTTTTCTAGGCATTTTATGTGCATAATTCAAATTTGAACTACACGCACATGCTCCGGTGCATATAAATTGGTTGAAAAATCAAATATGTGTCATTGGTTGCATGCTTACGTCCCATGCAAGAAATGGGAATGAATGTCAAAAACCCTGCCACCGTCACTCGGCCGCAAACATTGAGATACCTGGTTTTTAAATTCTATTAAATCCAAAACTCGTCTAAAATTCATGAAACTTGGCATGCTATCATGGAGCGGCATCAACATGCCGTGGTATAATTTTTGTCCCAATTGGGGCATGTTTGGGTCTAAGCTTCTCACAAACCAGAGCTTCTCACAACAAGCGTGATGGTTTCGGTAGGGAACGTGCCACCTTTGGGGACGAAACGATATCCGTTGCCTCTTATTGCTTTCAAAAAATTTCTAGTGTCAACATAGAACAACAGGAGTGTTGTGTTAAATATTGGAATTTTCCGGGGTTCGTTCGCACATTTTTATACATTAACTTGGTTTTCTAGGCATTTTATGTGCATAATTCAAATTTGAACTACACGCACATGCTCCGGTGCATATAAATTGGTTGAAAAATCAAATATGTGTCCTTGGTTGCATGCTTAGGTCCCATGCAAGAAATGGGAATGAATGTCAAAAACCCTACCACCGTCACTCGGCCGCAAACATTGAGATACCTGGTTTTTAAATTCTAGTAAATCCAAAACTCGTCTGAAATTCATGAAACTTGGCATGCTATCATGGAGCGGCATCAACATGCCGTGGTATAATTTTTGTCCCAATTGGGGCATGTTTGGGTCTAAGCTTCTCACAAACCAGAGCTTCTCACAACAAGCGTGATGGTTTCGGTAGGGAACGTGCCACCTTTGGGGACGAAACGATATCCGTTGCCTCTTATTGCTTTCAAAAAAATTCTAGTGTCAACATAGAACAACAGGAGTGTTGTGTTAATTTTTGGAATTTTCGGGGTTCGTTTGCACATTTTTATACATTAACTTGGTTTTCTAGGCATTTATGTGCATAAATTCAAATTTGAACTACATGCACATGCTCCGGTGCATATAAATTGGTTGAAAAATCAAATATGTGTCCTTGGTTGCATGCTTAGGTCCCATGCAAGAAATGGGAATGAATGTCAAAAACCCTGCCACCGTCACTCGGCCGCAAACATTGAGATACCTGGTTTTTAAATTCTAGTAAATCCAAAACTCGTCTGAAATTCATGAAACTTGGCATGCTATCATGGAGCGGCATCAACATGCCGTGGTATAATTTTTGTCCCAATTGGGGCATGTTTGGGTCTAAGCTTCTCACAAACCAGAGCTTCTCACAACAAGCGTGATGGTTTCGGTAGGGAACGTGCCACCTTTGGGACGAAACGATATCCGTTGCCTCTTATTGCTTTCAAAAAATTTCTAGTGTCAACATAGAACAACAGGAGTGTTGTGTTAATTTTGGAATTTTCGGGGTTCGTTCGCACATTTTTATACATTAACTTGGTTTTCTAGGCATTTATGTGCATAATTCAAATTTGAACTACATGCACATGCTCCGGTGCATATAAATTGGTTGAAAAATCAAATATGTGTCCTTGGTTGCATGCTTAGGTCCCATGCAAGAAATGGGAATGAATGTCAAAAACCCTGCCACCGTCACTCGGCCGCAACATTGAGATACCTGGTTTTTAAATTCTAGTAAATCCAAAACTCGTCTGAAATTCATGAAACTTGGCATGCTATCATGGAGCGGCATCAACATGCCGTGGTATAATTTTTGTCCCAATTGGGGCATGTTTGGGTCTAAGCTTCTCACAAACCAGAGCTTCTCACAACAAGCGTGATGGTTTCGGTAGGGAACGTGCCACCTTTGGGGACGAAACGATATCCGTTGCCTCTTATTGCTTTCAAAAAATTTCTAGTGTCAACATAGAACAACAGGAGTGTTGTGTTTAATTTTGGAATTTTCGGGTTCGTTCGCACATTTTTATACATTAACTTGGTTTTCTAGGCATTTTATGTGCATAATTCAAATTTGAACTACACGCACATGCTCCGGTGCATATAAATTGGTTGAAAAATCAAATATGTGTCCTTGTTGCATGCTTACGTCCCATGCAAGAAATGGGAATGAATGTCAAAAACCCTGCCACCGTCACTCGGCCGCAAACATTGAGATACCTGGTTTTTAAATTCTAGTAAATCCAAAACTCGTCTAAAATTCATGAAACTTGGCATGCTATCATGGAGCGGCATCAACATGCCGTGGTATAATTTTTGTCCCAATTGGGGCATGTTTGGGTCTAAGCTTCTCACAAACCAGAGCTTCTCACAACAAGCGTGATGGTTTCGGTAGGGAACGTGCCACCTTTGGGGACGAAACGATATCCGTTGCCTCTTATTGCTTTCAAAAAAATTCTAGTGTCAACATAGAACAACAGGAGTGTTGTGTTAATTTTGGAATTTTTCGGGGTTCGTTCGCACATTTTTATACATTAACTTGGTTTTCTAGGCATTTATGTGCATAATTCAAATTTGAACTACATGCACATGCTCCGGTGCATATAAATTGGTTGAAAAATCAAATATGTGTCCTTGGTTGCATGCTTAGGTCCCATGCAAGAAATGGGAATGAATGTCAAAAACCCTGCCACCGTCACTCGGCCGCAAACATTGAGATACCTGGTTTTTAAATTCTAGTAAATCCAAAACTCGTCTGAAATTCATGAAACTTGGCATGCTATCATGGAGCGGCATCAACATGTCGTGGTAAATTTTTTGTCCCATTTGGGGCAGGTTTGGGTATATGCTTCTCACAAACCAGAGCTTCTCACAACAAGCATGATGGTTTCGGTAGGGAACGCCCACCTTTGGGGACGAAACGATATCCATTGCCTCTTATTGCTTTCAAAATTTTTCTCAGTGTCAACATAGAACAACAGGAGTGTTGTGTTATTTTTGTGATTTTTCGGGGTTCGTTTCGACATTTTTATGCATTAAATGGTTTTCAATGCATTTATGTGCATAATTCAAATTTGAACTACATGCACATGCTCCGGTGCATATAAATTGGTTGAAAAATCAAATCTTTGTCCTTGGTGCATGCTTAGGTCCCATGCAAGAAATGGGAATGAATGTCAAACACCCTGCCACCGTCACTCGGCCGCAAACATTGAGATACCTGGTTTTTAAATTCTAGTAAATCCAAAACTCGTCTGAAATTCATGAAACTTGGCATGCTATCATGGAGCGGCATCAACATGCCGTGGTATAATTTTTGTCCCAATTGGGGCATGTTTGGGTCTAAGCTTCTCACAAACCAGAGCTTCTCACAACAAGCGTGATGGTTTCGGTAGGGAACGTGCCACCTTTGGGGACGAAACGATATCCGTTGCCTCTTATTGCTTTCAAAAAATTTCTAGTGTCAACATAGAACAACAGGAGTGTTGTGTTAAATTTTGGAATTTTTCGGGGTTCGTTCGCACATTTTTATACATTAATTGGTTTTCTAGGCATTTATGTGCATAATTCAAATTTGAACTACATGCACATGCTCCGGTGCATATAAATTGGTTAAAAAATCAAATATGTGTCCTTGGTTGCATGCTTAGGTCCCATGCAAGAAATGGGAATGAATGGCAAAAACCCTGCCACTATCACTCGGCCGCAAACATTGAGATACCTGGTTTTAACTTGTAGTAAATCCAAAACTCGTCTGAAATTCATGAAACTTGGCATGCTATCATGGAGCGGCATCAACATGCCGTGGTAAATTTTTGTCCCAATTGGGGCAGGTTTGGGTATAAGCTTCTCACAAACCAGAGCTTCTCACAACAAGCGTGATGGTTTCGGTAGGGAACGTGCCACCTTTGGGGACGAAACGATATCCATTGCCTCTTATTGCTTTCAAAAATTTTCTAGTGTCAACATAGAACAACAGGAGTGTTGTGTTAATTTTGGAATTTTTCGGGGTTCGTTTGGACATTTTTATACATTAACTTGGTTTTCTAGGCATTTATGTGCATAATTCAAATTTGAACTACATGCACATGCTCCGGTGCATATAAATTGGTTGAAAAATCAAATATGTGTCCTTGGTTGCATGCTTAGGTCCCATGCAAGAAATGGGAATGAATGTCAAAACCCTGCCACCGTCACTCGGCCGCAAACATTGAGATACCTGGTTTTAAATTCTAGTAAATCCAAAACTCGTCTGAAATTCATGAAACTTGGCATGCTATCATGGAGCGGCATCAACATGCCGTGGTAAATTTTTTGTCCCATTTGGGCAGGTTTGGGTCTAAGCTTCTCACAAACCAGAGCTTCTCACAACAAGCATGATGGTTTCGGTAGGAACGTGCCACTTTGGGGACGAAACGATATCCATTGCCTCTTATTGCTTTCAAAAAATTTCTAGTGTCAACATAGAACAACAGGAGTGTTGTGTTATTTTTGGAATTTTTCGGGGTTCGTTCGCACATTTTTATACATTAAGTGGTTTTCTAGGCATTTATGTGCATAATTCAAATTTGAACTACATGCACATGCTCCGGTGCATATAAATTGGTTGAAAAATCAAATCTTTGTCTTGGTTGCATGCTTAGGTCCCATGCAAGAAATGGGAATGAATGTCAAAAACCCTGCCACCGTCACTCGGCCGCAAACATTGAGATACCTGGTTTTTAAATTCTAGTAAATCCAAACTCGTCTGAAATTCAAGAAACTTGGAATGCTATCACGGAGCGGCATCCACATGACGTCGTAAATTTTTTGTCCTATTTGGGGCAGTTTTGGGTATATGCTTCTCACAAACTAGAGCTTCTCACAACAAGCATGATGGCTTCGGTAGGGAACATCCCAACTTTGGGGACGAAGCGATATCCATTGCCTCTTATTGCTTTCAAATATTTTTCTCAGGTCAACATAGAACAACAGGAGTGTTGTGTTATTTTTTGTGATTTTTCGGGGTTTGTTTGGAAATTTTTATGCATTAAGGGAGTTTTCAATGCAGTTATGTGCAGAATTCAAATTTGAACTACTTGCACATGCTCCCGTGCATATAAATTGGTGTAAAAATAAAATCTTTTGTCCTTGGGTGCATGCTTAGGTCCCGTGCAAGAAATGGGAATGAATGTCAAACACAATGAAACCATCACTCGGCCGCAAACATTGAGATACCAGGTTTTTTAATTCTAGTAATCCCAAACTTTTCTGAAATTCATGAAACTTGGCATGCTATCATGGAGCGGCATCAACATGTCGTGGTAAATTTTTTGTCCAATTTAGGGCAGGTTTGGGTATATGCTTCTCACAAACCAGAGCTTCTCACAACAAGCATTATTGTTTCGGTAGGGAACGCCCCAACTTTGGGGACGAAGCGATATCCATTGCCTCTTCGTGCTTTCAAATATTTTTCTCATGTCAACCTAGAACAACAGGAGTGTTGTGGTATTTTTTTGTGATTTTTCGGGCTTCCTTTCGACATTTTTACGCATTAAGTGAGTTTTCAATGCAGTTATGTGCATAATTCAAATTTGAACTACATGCACATGCTCCGGTGCATATAAATTGCTTGAAAACTCAAATCTTTTGTCCTTGGGAGCACGCATAGGAACCATGCAAGAAATGGGAATAAATGTCAAACACCCTGCCACCATCACTCGGCCACAAACATTGAGATACCAGGTTTTTAAGTTCTAGTAAATCCAAAACTTGTCTGAAATTCAAGAAACTTGGAATGCTATCACGGAGCGGCATCCACATGACGTCGTAATTTTTTTGTCCCATTTGGGGCAGGTTTGGGTATATGCTTCTCACAAACTGGAGCTTCTCATAACAAGCATGATGGTTTCGGTAGGGAACACCCCAACATTGGGGACGAAGCGATATCCATTGCCACTTATTGCCTTCAAATATTTTTCTCGGGTCAACATGGAACAACAGGAGTGTTGTGTTATTTATTTTGATTTTTCGGGGTTTGTTTGGACATTTTTATGCATTAAGGGAGTTTTCAATGCAGTTATCTGCAGAATTCAAATTTGAACTACATGCACATGCTCCGATGCATATAAATTGGTGTAAAAATCAAATCTTTTTTCCTTGGGTGCATGCTTAGGTCCCATGCAAGAAATGGGAATGAATGTCAAACACAATGCCACCATCACTCGGCCGCAAACATTGAGATACCAGGTTTTTAAATTCTAGTAAATCCAAAACTTGTCTGAAATTCAAGAAACTTGGAATGCTATCACGGAGCGGCATCCACATGACGTCGTAATTTTTTTGTCCCATTTGGGGCAGGTTTGGGTATATGCTTCTCACAAACCAGAGCTTCTCATAACAAGCATGATGGTTTCGGTAGGAACGCCCCACTTTGGGGACGAAGCGATATCCGTTGCCTCTTATTGCTTTCAAAATTTTCTCGTGTCAACATAGAACAACAGGAGTGTTGTGTTAATTTTTGGATTTTTCGGGGTTTGTTTGGACATTTTTATGCATTAAGGGAGTTTTCAATGCAGTTATCTGCAGAATTCAAATTTGAACTACATGCACATGCTCCGGTGCATATAAATTGGTGTAAAAATCAAATCTTTTTTCCTTGGGTGCACGCTTAGGTCCCATGCAAGAAATGGGAATGAATGTCAAACACAATGCCACCATCACTCGGCTGCAAACATTGAGATACCAGGTTTTTAAATTCTAGTAAATCCAAAACTTGTCTGAAATTCATGAAACTTGGCATGCTATCGTGGAGCGGCATCCACATGTCGTGGTAAATGTTTTGTCCCATTTGGGGCAGGTTTGGGTATATGCTTCTCACAAACCAGAGCTTCTCACAACAAGCATTATGGTTTCAGTAGGGAACGCCCCAACTTTGGGGATGAAGCGATATCCATTGCCTCTTATTGCTTTCAATTTTTTTCTCATGTCAACATAGAACAACAGGAGTGTTTTGTCATTTTTTGTGATTTTTCGGGGTTCCTTTCGACATTTTTATGCATTAAATGAGTTTTCAATGCATTTATGTGCATAATTCAAATTTGAACTACATGCACATGCTCCGGTGCATATAAATTGGTGTAAAAATCAAATCTTTTGTCCTTGGGTGCATGCTTAGTTCCCATGCAATAAATGGGAATGAATGTCAAACACCCTGCCACCGTCACTTGGCCACAAACATTGAGATACCTGGTTTTTAAATTCTAGTAAATCCAAAACTCATCTGAAATTCATGAAACTTGGCATGCTATCATGGAGCGGCATCGACATGGCATGGTAAATTTTTTATCCCATTTGGGGCACGTTTGGGTATATGCTTCTCACAAACCAGAGCTTCTCACAACAAGCATGATGGTTTCGGTAGGGACGTGCCCACTTTGGGGACGAAACGATATCCGTTGCTCTTATTGCTTTCAAAATTTTTCTCGTGTCAACATAGAACAACAGGAGTGTTGTGTTAATTTTGGAATTTTTCGGGGTTCGTTTGGACATTTTTATGCATTAAGTGAGTTTTCTAGGCATTTATGTGCATAATTCAAATTTGAACTACATGCACATGCTCCGGTGCATATAAATTGGTTGAAAAATCAAATCTTTGTCCTTGGTTGCATGCTTAGGTCCCATGCAAGAAATGGGAATGAATGTCAAACACCCTGCCACCGTCACTCGGCCGCAAACATTGAGATACACGGTTTTTAAATTCTAGTAAATCCAAAACTCGTCTGAAATTCATGAAACTTGGCATGCTATCATGGAGCGGCATCAACATGCCGTGGTAAATTTTTGTCCCATTGGGGCAGGTTTGGGTCTAAGCTTCTCACAAACCAGAGCTTCTCACAACAAGCGTGATGGTTTCGGTAGGGAACGTGCCACCTTTGGGGACGAAACGATATCCGTTGCCTCTTATTGCTTTCAAAAAATTTCTAGTGTCAACATAGAACAACAGGAGTGTTGTGTTAATTTTGGAATTTTTCGGGGTTCGTTCGCACATTTTTATACATTAACTTGGTTTTCTAGGCATTTATGTGCATAATTCAAATTTGAACTACATGCACATGCTCCGGTGCATATAAATTGGTTGAAAAATCAAATATGTGTCCTTGGTTGCATGCTTAGGTCCCATGCAAGAAATGGGAATGAATGTCAAAACCCTGCCACCGTCACTCGGCCGCAAACATTGAGATACCTGGTTTTAAATTCTAGTAAATCCAAAACTCGTCTGAAATTCATGAAACTTGGCATGCTATCATGGAGCGGCATCAACATGCCGTGGTAAATTTTTGTCCCATTTGGGGCAGGTTTGGGTATAAGCTTCTCACAAACCAGAGCTTCTCACAACAAGCGTGATGGTTTCGGTAGGGAACGTGCCACCTTTGGGGACGAAACGATATCCGTTGCCTCTTATTGCTTTCAAAAATTTTCTAGTGTCAACATAGAACAACAGGAGTGTTGTGTTAATTTTGGAATTTTTCGGGGTTCGTTTGGACATTTTTATACATTAACTGGTTTTCTAGGCATTTATGTGCATAATTCAAATTTGAACTACATGCACATGCTCCGGTGCATATAAATTGGTTGAAAAATCAAATATGTGTCCTTGGTGCATGCTTAGGTCCCATGCAAGAAATGGGAATGAATGTCAAACACCCTGCCACCGTCACTCGGCCGCAAACATTGAGATACCTGGTTTTTAAATTCTAGTAAATCCAAAACTCGTCTGAAATTCAAGAAACTTGGAATGCTATCACGGAGCGGCATTCACATGACGTCATAATTTTTTTGTCCCATTTGGGGCAGGTTTGGGTATATGCTTCTCACAAACTAGAGGTTCTCACAACAAGCATGATGGTTTCGGTAGGGAACATCCCAACTTTGGGGACGAAGCAATATCCATTGCCTCTTATTGCTTTCAAATATTTTCTCGGTCAACATAGAACAACAGGAGTGTTGTGTTATTTTTGTGATTTTTCGGGATTTGTTTCTACATTTTTATGCATTAAGGGAGTTTTCAGTGCAGTTATGTGCAGAATTCAAATTTGAACTACATGCACATGCTCCGGTGCATATAAATTGCTGTAAAAATCAAATCTTTTGTCCTTGGGTGCATGCTTAGGTCCCATGCAAGAAATGGGAATGAATGTCAAACACAATGCCACCATCACTCGGCCGCAAACATTGAGATACCAGGTTTTTAAATTCTAGTAAATCCAAAACTTGTCTGAAATTCATGAAACTTGGCATGCTATCATGGAGCGGCATCAACATGCCGTGGTAAATTTTTGTCCCATTTGGGGCATGTTTGGGTATAAGCTTCTCACAAACCAGAGCTTCTCACAACAAGCGTGATGGTTTCGGTAGGGAACGTGCCACCTTTGGGGACGAAACGATATCCGTTGCCTCTTATTGCTTTCAAAAATTTCTAGTGTCAACATAGAACAACAGGAGTGTTGTGTTAAATTTTGGAATTTTTCGGGGTTCGTTTGCACATTTTTATACATTAACTGGTTTTCTAGGCATTTTATGTGCATAATTCAAATTTGAACTACATGCACATGCTCCGTGCATATAAATTGGTTGAAAAATCAAATATGTGTCCTTGGTTGCATGCTTAGGTCCCATGCAAGAAATGGGAATGAATGTCAAAAACCCTGCCACCGTCACTCGGCCGCAAACATTGAGATACCTGGTTTTAAATTCTAGTAAATCCAAAACTCGTCTGAAATTCATGAAACTTGGCATGCTATCATGGAGCGGCATCAACATGCCGTGGTAAATTTTTGTCCCATTTGGGGCAGGTTTGGGTATAAGCTTCTCACAAACCAGAGCTTCTCACAACAAGCGTGATGGTTTCGGTAGGGAACGTGCCACCTTTGGGGACGAAACGATATCCGTTGCCTCTTATTGCTTTCAAAAAATTTCTAGTGTCAACATAGAACAACAGGAGTGTTGTGTTAATTTTGGAATTTTTCGGGGTTCGTTTGGACATTTTTATACATTAACTGGTTTTCTAGGCATTTTATGTGCATAATTCAAATTTGAACTACATGCACATGCTCCGTGCATATAAATTGGTTGAAAAATCAAATATGTGTCCTTGGTTGCATGCTTAGGTCCCATGCAAGAAATGGGAATGAATGTCAAACACCCTGCCACCGTCACTCGGCCGCAAACATTGAGATAACTGGTTTTTAAATTCTAGTAAATCCAAAACTCGTCTGAAATTCATGAAACTTGGCATGCTATCATGGAGCGGCATCAACATGCCGTGGTATAATTTTTGTCCCAATTGGGGCATGTTTGGGTCTAAGCTTCTCACAAACCAGAGCTTCTCACAACAAGCGTGATGGTTTCGGTAGGGAACGTGCCACCTTTGGGACGAAACGATATCCGTTGCCTCTTATTGCTTTCAAAAATTTCTAGTGTCAACATAGAACAACAGGAGTGTTGTGTTAAATTTTGGAATTTTTCGGGGTTCGTTCGCACATTTTTATACATTAACTTGGTTTTCTAGGCATTTTATGTGCATAATTCAAATTTGAACTACACGCACATGCTCCGGTGCATATAAATTGGTTGAAAAATCAAATATGTGTCATTGGTTGCATGCTTAGGTCCCATGCAAGAAATGGGAATGAATGTTCAAAAACCCTGCCACCGTCACTCGGCCGCAAACATTGAGATACCTGGTTTTTAAATTCTAGTAAATCCAAAACTCGTCTAAATTCATGAAACTTGGCATGCTATCATGGAGCGGCATCAACATGGCGTGTAAGATTTTTGTCCCATTTGGGCATGGTTTGGGTATAAGCTCTCACAAACCAGAGCTTCTCACAACAAGCGTGATGGTTTCGGTAGGGAACGTGCCCAACTTTCGGGGACGAAACGATATCCGTTGCCTCTTATTGCTTTCAAAATTTTCTAGTGTCAACATAGAACAAAGGAGTGTTGTGTTAATTTTGGAATTTTTTCGGGGTTTCGTTGGACATTTATTTATACATTAACTTGGTTTCTATGCATTTTATGTGCATAATTCAAATTTGAACTACATGCACATGCTCCGTGCATATAAAATTGTTGAAAAATCAAATTGTGTCCTTGGTGCATGCTTAGGTCCATGCAAGAAATGGGAATGAATGTCAACACCTGCGCACCGTCACTCGGCCGCAAACATTGAGATACCTGGTTTTTAAATTCTAGTAAATCCAAAACTCGTCGAGAATTCATGAAACTTGGCATGCTATCATGGAGCGGCATCAACATGCCGTGGTAAATTTTTGTCCCATTTGGGGCAGGTTTGGGTATAAGCTTCTCACAAACCAGAGCTTCTCACAACAAGCGTGATGGTTTCGGTAGGGAACGTGCCACCTTTGGGGACGAAACGATATCCGTTGCCTCTTATTGCTTTCAAAAATTTCTAGTGTCAACATAGAACAACAGGAGTGTTGTGTTAATTTTGGAATTTTTCGGGGTTCGTTGGACATTTTTATACATTAACTGGTTTTCTAGGCATTTTATGTGCATAATTCAAATTTGAACTACATGCACATGCTCCAGTGCATATAAATTGGTTGAAAAATCAAATATGTGTCCTTGGTTGCATGCTTAGGTCCCATGCAAGAAATGGGAATGAATGTCAAACACCCTGCCACCGTCACTCGGCCGCAAACATTGAGATACCTGGTTTTAAATTCTAGTAAATCCAAAACTCGTCTGAAATTCATGAAACTTGGCATGCTATCATGGAGCGGCATCAACATGCCGTGGTAAATTTTTGTCCCATTGGGGCAGGTTTGGGTATAAGCTTCTCACAAACCAGAGCTTCTCACAACAAGCGTGATGGTTTCGGTAGGGAACGTGCCACCTTTGGGGACGAAACGATATCCGTTGCCTCTTATTGCTTTCAAAAATTTTCTAGTGTCAACATAGAACAACAGGAGTGTTGTGTTAATTTTTGGAATTTTTCGGGGTTCGTTTGGACATTTTTATACATTAACTTGGTTTTCTAGGCATTTTATGTGCATAATTCAAATTTGAACTACATGCACATGCTCCGGTGCATATAAATTGGTTGAAAAATCAAATATGTGTCTTGGTTGCATGCTTAGGTCCCATGCAAGAAATGGGAATGAATGTCAAAACCCTGCCACCGTCACTCGGCCGCAAACATTGAGATACCTGGTTTTTAAATTCTAGTAAATCCAAAACTCGTCTGAAATTCATGAAACTTGGCATGCTATCATGGAGCGGCATCAACATGCCGTGGTATAATTTTTTGTCCCATTTGGGGCAGGTTTGGGTATATGCTTCTCACAAACCAGAGCTTCTCACAACAAGCATGATGGTTTCGGTAGGGAACATCCCAACTTTGGGGACGAAGCAATATCCATTGCCTCTTATTGCTTTCAAATATTTTTCTCGGGTCAACATAGAACAACAGGAGTGTTGTGTTATTTATTGTGATTTTTCGGGATTTGTTTCTACATTTTTATGCATTAAGGGAGTTTTCAGTGCATTTATGTGCATAATTCAAATTTGAACTACATGCACATGCTCCGGTGCATATAAATTGCTGTAAAAATCAAATCTTTTGTCCTTGGGTGCATGCTTAGGTCCCATGCAAGAAATGGGAATGAATGTCAAACACAATGCCACCATCACTCGGCCGCAAACATTGAGATACCAGGTTTTTAAATTCTAGTAAATCCAAAACTTGTCTGAAATTTCATGAAACTTGGCATGCTATCATGGAGCGACATCAACATGTCGTGGTAAATTTTTGTCCCAATTTGGGGCAGGTTTGGGTATATGCTTCTCACAAACCAGAGCTTCTCACAACAAGCGTGATGGTTTCGGTAGGGAACGGCCCACCTTTGGGGACGAAACGATATCCGATTGCCTCTTATTGCTTTCAAAATTTTTCTAGTGTCAACATAGAACAACAGGAGTGTTGTGTTATTTTTGGAATTTTTCGGGGTTCGTTTCGACATTTTTATACATTAAGTGGTTTTCAATGCATTTATGTGCATAATTCAAATTTGAACTACATGCACATGCTCCGGTGCATATAAATTGGTTGAAAAATCAAATCTGTGTCCTTGGTGCATGCTTAGGTCCCATGCAAGAAATGGGAATGAATGTCAAACACCCTGCCACCGTCACTCGGCCGCAAACATTGAGATACCTGGTTTTTAAATTCTAGTAAATCCAAAACTCGTCTGAAATTCATGAAACTTGGCATGCTATCATGGAGCGGCATCAACATGCCGTCGGTAAATTTTTTGTCCCATTTGGGGCAGGTTTGGGTATAAGCTTCTCACAAACCAGAGCTTCTCACAACAAGCATGATGGTTTCGGTAGGGAACACGCCAACTTTGGGGACGAAACGATATCCATTGCCTCTTATTGCTTTCAAAATTTTCTTGTGTCAACATAGAACAACAGGAGTGTTGTGTTAATTTTGTGATTTTTCGGGTTCGTTTGGACATTTTTATGCATTAAGGGGTTTTCATGCATTTATGTGCATAATTCAAATTTGAACTACATGCACATGCTCCGGTGCATATAAATTGGTTGAAAAATCAAATCTTTGTCCTTGGTGCATGCTTAGGTCCCATGCAAGAAATGGGAATGAATGTCAAACACCATGCCACCGTCACTCGGCCGCAAACATTGAGATACCTGGTTTTTAAATTCTAGTAAATCCAAAACTTGTCTGAAATTCATGAAACTTGGCATGCTATCATGGAGCGGCATCAACATGCCGTGGTAAATTTTTTGTCCCATTTGGGGCAGGTTTGGGTATATGCTTCTCACAAACCAGAGCTTCTCACAACAAGCATGATGGTTTCGGTAGGGAACGCCCACCTTTGGGGACGAAACGATATCCGTTGCCTCTTATTGCTTTCAAAATTTTCTAGTGTCAACATAGAACAACAGGAGTGTTGTGTTATTTTTGGAATTTTTCGGGGTTCGTTTCGACATTTTTATACATTAAGTGGTTTTCAATGCATTTATGTGCATAATTCAAATTTGAACTACATGCACATGCTCCAGTGCATATAAATTGGTTGAAAAATCAAATCTGTGTCCTTGGTTGCATGCTTAGGTCCCATGCAAGAAATGGGAATGAATGTCAAACACCCTGCCACCGTCACTCGGCCGCAAACATTGAGATACCTGGTTTTTAAATTCTAGTAAATCCAAAACTCGTCTGAAATTCATGAAACTTGGCATGCTATCATGGAGCGGCATCAACATGCGTGGTAAATTTTTGTCCCATTTGGGGCAGGTTTGGGTATATGCTTCTCACAAACCAGAGCTTCTCACAACAAGCGTGATGGTTTCGGTAGGGAACGTGCCACCTTTGGGGACGAAACGATATCCGTTGCCTCTTATTGCTTTCAAAAATTTCTAGTGTCAACATAGAACAACAGGAGTGTTGTGTTAATTTTGGAATTTTTCGGGGTTCGTTTGGACATTTTTATACATTAACTGGTTTTCTAGGCATTTATGTGCATAATTCAAATTTGAACTACATGCACATGCTCCGGTGCATATAAATTGGTTGAAAAATCAAATATGTGTCCTTGGTTGCATGCTTAGGTCCCATGCAAGAAATGGGAATGAATGTCAAACACCCTGCCACCGTCACTCGGCCGCAAACATTGAGATACCTGGTTTTTAATTCTAGTAAATCCAAAACTCGTCTGAAATTCATGAAACTTGGCATGCTATCATGGAGCGGCATCAACATGCCGTGGTAAAATTTTTGTCCCATTTGGGGCAGGTTTGGGTATAAGCTTCTCACAAACCAGAGCTTCTCACAACAAGCGTGATGGTTTCGGTAGGGAACGTGCCACCTTTGGGGACGAAACGATATCCGTTGCCTCTTATTGCTTTCAAAAATTTCTAGTGTCAACATAGAACAACAGGAGTGTTGTGTTAATTTTGGAATTTTTCGGGGTTCGTTTGGACATTTTTATACATTAACTGGGTTTTCTAGGCATTTATGTGCATAATTCAAATTTGAACTACATGCACATGCTCCAGTGCATATAAATTGGTTGAAAAATCAAATCTTGTGTCCTTGGTTGCATGCTTAGGTCCCATGCAAGAAATGGGAATGAATGTCAAACACCCTGCCACCGTCACTCGGCCGCAAACATTGAGATACCTGGTTTTAAATTCTAGTAAATCCAAAACTCGTCTGAAATTCATGAAACTTGGCATGCTATCATGGAGCGGCATCAACATGCCGTGGTAAATTTTTGTCCCATTTGGGGCAGGTTTGGGTATAAGCTTCTCACAAACAGAGCTTCTCACAACAAGCGTGATGGTTTCGGTAGGGAACGTGCCACCTTTGGGGATGAAACTATATTTGTTACCTCTTATTGCTTTCAAAAAATTTCTAGTGCCAACATAGAACAACAGGAGTGTTGTGTTTAATTTTGGAATTTTTCGGGGTTCGTTTGGACATTTTTATACATTAACTTGGTTTTCTAGGCATTTTATGTGCATAATTCAAATTTGAACTACATGCACATGCTCCGGTGCATATAAATTGGTTGAAAAATCAAATATGTGTCCTTGGTTGCATGCTTAGGTCCCATGCAAGAAATGGGAATGAATGTCAAACACCCTGCCACCGTCACTCGGCCGCAAACATTGAGATACCTGGTTTTTAAATTCTAGTAAATCCAAAACTCGTCTGAAATTCATGAAACTTGGCATGCTATCATGGAGCGGCATCAACATGCCGTGGTAAATTTTTGTCCCATTTGGGGCATGTTTGGGTATAAGCTTCTCACAAACCAGAGCTTCTCACAACAAGCGTGATGGTTTCGGTAGGGGAACGTGCCACCTTTGGGGACGAAACGATATCCGTTGCCTCTTATTGCTTTCAAAAATTTTCTAGTGTCAACATAGAACAACAGGAGTGTTGTGTTAATTTTTGGAATTTTTCGGGGTTCGTTTGGACATTTTTATACATTAACTGGGTTTTCTAGGCATTTATGTGCATAATTCAAATTTGAACTACATGCACATGCTCCGGTGCATATAAATTGGTTGAAAAATCAAATTTGTGTCCTTGGTTGCATGCTTAGGTCCCATGCAAGAAATGGGAATGAATGTCAAACACCCTGCCACCGTCACTCGGCCGCAAACATTGAGATACCTGGTTTTAAATTCTAGTAAATCCAAACTCGTCTGAAATTCATGAACTTGGCATGCTATCATGGAGCGGCATCAACATGCCGTGGTAAATTTTTGTCCCAATTTGGGCAGGTTTGGGTATAAGCTTCTCACAAACCAGAGCTTCTCACAACAAGCGTGATGGTTTCGGTAGGGACCATGCCACCTTTGGGGACAAAACGATATCCGTTGCCTCTTATTGCTGTAAAAAAAATTCTAGTGTCAACATAGAACAACAGGACTGTTGTGTTAATTTTGGAATTTTTCGGGGTTCGTTTCGGACATTTTTATACATTAACTTGGTTTTCTAGGCATTTTATGTGCATAATTCAAATTTGAACTACATGCACATGCTCCGTGCATATAAATTGGTTGAAAAATCAAATCTGTGTCCTTGGTTGCATGCTTAGGTCCCATGCAAGAAATGGGAATGAATGTTAACAACCCTGCCACCGTCACTCGGCCGCAAACATTGAGATACCTGGTTTTTAAATTCTAGTAAATCCAAAACTCGTCTGAAATTCATGAAACTTGGCATGCTATCATGGAGCGGCATCAACATGCCGTGGTAAATTTTTGTCCCATTTGGGGCAGGTTTGGGTATAAGCTTCTCACAAACCAGAGCTTCTCACAACAAGCGTGATGGTTTCGGTAGGGAACGTGCCACCTTTGGGGACGAAACGATATCCGTTGCCTCTTATTGCTTTCAAAAATTTTCTAGTGTCAACATAGAACAACAGGAGTGTTGTGTTAATTTTGGAATTTTCGGGGTTCGTTTGGACATTTTTATACATTAACTGGGTTTTCTAGGCATTTATGTGCATAATTCAAATTTGAACTACATGCACATGCTCCGGTGCATATAAATTGGTTGAAAAATCAAATATGTGTCCTTGGTTGCATGCTTAGGTCCCATGCAAGAAATGGGAATGAATGTCAAACACCGAGCCACTGTCACTCGGCTGCAAACATTGAGGTACCTGGTTTTTAAATTCTAGTAAATCCAAAACTCGTCTGGAATTCATGAAACTTGGCATGCTATCATGGAGCGGCATCAACATGCCGTGGTAAATTTTTGTCCCATTTGGGGCAGGTTTGGGTATAAGCTTCTCACAAACCAGAGCTTCTCACAACAAGCGTGATGGTTTCGGTAGGGAACGTGCCACCTTTGGGGACGAAACGATATCCGTTGCCTCTTATTGCTTTCAAAATTTTCTAGTGTCAACATAGAACAACAGGAGTGTATTTTTAAGTTTTGGAATTTTTTGGGGTTCGTTTGGACATTTTTATACATTAACTTGGTTTTCTAGGCATTTTATGTGCATAATTCAAATTTGAACTACATGCACATGCTCCAGTGCATATAAATTGGTTGAAAAATCAAATATGTGTCCTTGGTTGCATGCTTAGGTCCCATGCAAGAAATGGGAATGAATGTCAAACACCCTGCCACCGTCACTCGGCCGCAAACATTGAGATACCTGGTTTTTAAATTCTAGTAAATCCAAAACTCATCTGAAATTCATGAAACTTGGCATGCTATCATGGAGCGGCATCAACATGCCGTGGTAAATTTTTTGTCCCATTTGGGGCAGGTTTGGGTATAAGCTTCTCACAAACCAGAGCTTCTCACAACAAGCGTGATGGTTTCGGTAGGGCACGCCCCAGATTTTGGGACGAAACGGTATCCATTGTCTCTTATTGCTTTCAAATTTTTTGCTCGTGTCAACATAGAAGAACAGGAGTGTTGTGTTAGTTATTGTGATTTTTTGGGGTTCGTTTGGACATTTTTATGCATTAAGTGAGTTTTCAATGCAGTTATGTGCAAAATTCAAATTTGAACTACATGCATATGCTCCGGTGCATATAAATTGGTTGAAAAATCAAATCTTTTTCCTTGGGTGCACGCTTAGGTCCCATGCAAGAAATGGGAATAAATGTCAAACACCCTGCCACCGTCACTCGGCCACAAACATTGAGATACACGGTTTTTAAGTTCTAGTAAACCAAAACTTGTCTGAAATTCAAGAAACTTGGAATGCTATCATGGAGCGGCATCCACATGACGTCATAAATTTTTTGTCCCATTTGGGGCAGGTTTGGGTATATGCTTCTCACAAACCAGAGCTTCTCACAACAAGCGTGATGGTTTCGGTAGGGAACGTCCACCTTTGGGGACGAAACGATATCCGTTGCCTCTTATTGCTTTCAAAATTTTCTAGTGTCAACATAGAACAACAGGAGTGTTGTGTTAATTTTGGAATTTTTCGGGGTTCGTTTGGACATTTTTATACATTAACTGGGTTTTCTAGGCATTTATGTGCATAATTCAAATTTGAACTACATGCACATGCTCTAGTGCATATAAATTGGTTGAAAAATCAAATCTGTGTCCTTGGTTGCATGCTTAGGTCCCATGCAAGAAATGGGAATGAATGTCAAACACCCTGCCACCGTCACTCGGCCGCAAACATTGAGATACCTGGTTTTAAATTCTAGTAAATCCAAAACTCGTCCGAAATTCATGAAACTTGGCATGCTATCATGGAGCGGCATCAACATGCCGTGGTAAATTTTTGTCCCATTTGGGGCAGGTTTGGGTATAAGCTTCTCACAAACCAGAGCTTCTCACAACAAGCGTGATGGTTTCGGTAGGGAACGTGCCACCTTTGGGGACGAAACGATATCCGTTGCCTCTTATTGCTTTCAAAATTTCTAGTGTCAACATAGAACAACAGGAGTGTTGTGTTAATTTTGGAATTTTTCGGGGTTCGTTTGCACATTTTTATACATTAACTTGGGTTTTCTAGGCATTTTATGTGCATAATTCAAATTTGAACTACATGCACATGCTCCGGTGCATATAAATTGGTTGAAAAATCAAATATGTGTCCTTGGTTGCATGCTTAGGTCCCATGCAAGAAATGGGAATGAATGTCAAACACCCTGCCACCGTCACTCGGCCGCAAACATTGAGATACCTGGTTTTTAAATTCTAGTAAATCCAAAACTCGTCTGAAATTCATGAAACTTGGCATGCTATCATGGAGCGGCATCAACATGCCGTGGTAAAATTTTTGTCCCATTTGGGGCAGGTTTGGGTATAAGCTTCTCACAAACCAGAGCTTCTCACAACAAGCATGATGGTTTCGGTAGGGAACGTGCCACCTTTGGGGACGAAACGATATCCATTGCCTCTTATTGCTTTCAAAATTTTCTAGTGTCAACATAGAACAACAGGAGTGTTGTGTTAATTTTGGAATTTTTCGGGGTTCGTTTGGACATTTTATACATTAACTGGGTTTTCAAGGCATTTATGTGCATAATTCAAATTTGAACTACATGCACATGCTCCGGTGCATATAAATTGGTTGAAAAATCAAATCTTTGTCCTTGGTTGCATGCTTAGGTCCCATGCAAGAAATGGGAATGAATGTCAAACACCCTGCCACCGTCACTCGGCCGCAAACATTGAGATACCGGTTTTTAAATTCTAGTAAATCCAAAACTTGTCTGAAATTCATGAAACTTGGCATGCTATCATGGAGCGGCATCAACATGCCGTGGTAAATTTTTGTCCCATTTGGGGCAGGTTTGGGTATAAGCTTCTCACAAACCAGAGCTTCTCACAACAAGCGTGATGGTTTCGGTAGGGAACACGCCACCTTTGGGGACGAAACGATATCCGTTGCCTCTTATTGCTTTCAAAATTTTCTCAGTGTCAACATAGAACAACAGGAGTGTTGTGTTAATTTTTGGAATTTTTCGGGGTTCGTTTGGACATTTTTATACATTAACTGGGTTTTCTAGGCATTTTATGTGCATAATTCAAATTTGAACTACATGCACATGCTCTGGTGCATATAAATTGGTTAAAAATCAAATCTTGTGTCCTTGGTTGCATGCTTAGGTCCCATGCAAGAAATGGGAATGAATGTCAAACACCCTGCCACCGTCACTCGGCCGCAAACATTGAGATACCTGGTTTTAAATTCTAGTAAATCCAAAACTCGTCTGAAATTCATGAAACTTGGCATGCTATCATGGAGCGGCATCAACATGCCGTGGTAAATTTTTGTCCCATTTGGGGCAGGTTTGGGTATAAGCTTCTCACAAACCAGAGCTTCTCACAACAAGCGTGATGGTTTCGGTAGGGAACGCCCAACTTTGGGGACGAACGATATCCGTTGCCTCTTATTGCTTTCAAAATTTTTCTAGTGTCAACATAGAACAACAGGAGTGTTGTGTTATTTTTGGATTTTCGGGGTTCGTTTGGACATTTTTATACATTAACTGAGTTTTCTAGGCATTTATGTGCATAATTCAAATTTGAACTACATGCACATGCTCCAGTGCATATAAATTGGTTGAAAAATCAAATCTGTGTCCTTGGTTGCATGCTTAGGTCCCATGCAAGAAATGGGAATGAAATGTCAAACACCCTGCCACCGTCACTCGGCCGCAAACATTGAGATACCTGGTTTTTAAATTCTAGTAAATCCAAAACTTGTCTGAAATTCATGAAACTTGGCATGCTATCATGGAGCGGCATCAACATGCCGTGGTAAATTTTTGTCCCATTTGGGGCAGGTTTGGGTATAAGCTTCTCACAAACTAGAATTCTCACAACAAGCATGATGGTTTCGGTAAGGAACATCCCAACTTTGGGGACGAAGCGATATCCATTGCCTCTTATTGCTTTCAAATATTTTTCTTGGGTCAACATGGAACAACAGGAGTGTTGTGTTATTTATTGTGATTTTTCGGGTTTGTTTGGTCATTTTTATGCATTAAGGGAGTTTTCAATGCAGTTATGTGCAGAATTCAAATTTGAACTACATGCACATGCTCCGGTGCATATAAATTGGTGTAAAAATCAAATCTTTGTCCTTGGTTGCATGCTTAGGTCCCATGCAAGAAATGGGAATGAATGTCAAACACAATGCCACCATCACTCGGCCGCAAACATTGAGATACCAGGTTTTTAAATTCTAGTAAATCCAAAACTTGTCTGAAATTCATGAAACTTGGCATGCTATCGTGGAGCGGCATCAACATGTCGTGGTAAATTTTTGTCCAATTTAGGGCAGGTTTGGGTATATGCTTCTCACAAACCAGAGCTTCTCACAACAAGCGTGATGGTTTCGGTAGGGAACGTGCCACCTTTGGGGACGAAACGATATCCGTTGCCTCTTATTGCTTTCAAAAATTTCTAGTGTCAACATAGAACAACAGGAGTGTTGTGTTAATTTTGGAATTTTTCGGGGTTCGTTTGGACATTTTTATACATTAACTTGGTTTTCTAGGCATTTATGTGCATAATTCAAATTTGAACTACATGCACATGCTCCAGTGCATATAAATTGGTTGAAAAATCAAATATGTGTCCTTGGTTGCATGCTTAGGTCCCATGCAAGAAATGGGAATGAATGTCAAACACCCTGCCACCGTCACTCGGCCGCAAACATTGAGATACCTGGTTTTTAAATTCTAGTAAATCCAAAACTCGTCTAAAATTCATGAAACTTGGCATGCTATCATGGAGCGGCATCAACATGCCGTGGTAAATTTTTGTCCCATTTGGGGCAGGTTTGGGTATAAGCTTCTCACAAACCAGAGCTTCTCACAACAAGCATGATGGTTTCGGTAGGGAACCTGCCACCTTTGGGGACGAACGATATCCGTTGCCTCTTATTGCTTTCAAAATTTTTCTAGTGTCAACATAGAACAACAGGAGTGTTGTGTTAATTTTGGAATTTTTCGGGGTTCGTTTGGACATTTTTATACATTAACTGGGTTTTCTAGGCATTTTATGTGCATAATTCAAATTTGAACTACATGCACATGCTCCGGTGCATATAAATTGGTTAAAAATCAAATCTGTGTCCTTGGTTGCATGCTTAGGTCCCATGCAAGAAATGGGAATGAATGTCAAACACCTGCCACCGTCACTCGGCCGCAAACATTGAGATACCTGGTTTTTAAATTCTAGTAAATCCAAAACTCGTCTGAAATTCATGAAACTTGGCATGCTATCATGGAGCGGCATCAACATGCCGTGGTAAATGTTTTGTCCCATTTGGGGGCAGGTTTGGGTATATGCTTCTCACAAACCAGAGCTTCTCAGAACAAGCATTATGGTTTCGGTAGGGAACGCACCAACTTTGGGGATGAAGCGATATCCATTGCCTCTTATTGCTTTCACATTTTTTTCTCATGTCAACATAGAACAACAGGAGTGTTGTGTTATTTTTTGTGATTTTTCGGGGTTCCTTTCGACATTTTTATGCATTAAGTGAGTTTTCAATGCATTTATGTGCAGAATTCAAATTTTAACTACATGCACATGCTCTGGTGCATATAAATTGGTGTAAAAATCAAATCTTTTGTCCTTGGGTGCATGCTTAGGTCCCATGCGAGAAATGGGAATGAATGTCAAACACCCCGCCACCGTCACTCGGCCGCAAACATTGAGATACCTGGTTTTTAAATTCTAGTAAATCCAAAACTTGCCTGAAATTCATGAAACTTGGCATGCTATCATGGAGCGGCATCAACATGTTGTGGTAAATTTTTGTCCCATTTGGGGCAGGTTTGGGTATATGCTTCTCACAACAAGCATTATGGTTTCGGTAGGGAACGCCCCAACTTTGGCGACGAAGCGATATCCATTGCCTCTTCTTGCTTTCAATTTTTTTCTCATGTCAACATAGAACAACAGTAGTGTTGTGTTATTTTTTGTGATTTTTCGGGGTTCCATTCGACATTTTTATGCATTAAGTGAGTTTTCAATGCAGTTATGTGCATAATTCAAATTTGAACTACATGCACATGCTCCGGTGCATATAAATTGGTTGAAAAATCAAATGTTTTGTCCTTGGGTGCACGCTTAGGTCCCATGCAAGAATTGGGAATCAATGTCAAACACCCTGCCACCGTCACTCGGCCACAAACATTGAGAAACCAGGTTTTTAAGTTCTAGTAAATCCAAAACTTGTCTGAAATTCAAGAAACATGGAATGCTATCATGGAGCGGCATCCACATGACGTCGTATTTTTTTTGTCCCATTTGGGGCAGGTTTGGGTATATGCTTCTCACAAACTAGAGCTTCTCACAACAAGCAATATGGTTTCGGTAGGGAACTCCCAAACTTTGGGGATGAAGCGATATCCATTGCCTCTTCTTGCTTTCAAATTTTTTTCTCATGTCAACATAGAAAAACAGAAGTGTTGTGTTATTGTTTGTGATTTTTCGGGGTTCCTTTCGACATTTTTATGCATTAAGTGAGTTTTCAATGCATTGATGTGCATAATTCAAATTTGAACTACATGCGCAAGCTCTGGTTTTTAAATTCTAGTAAATCAAAACTCGTCTAAAATTCATGAAACTTGGCATGCTTTCATGGAGCGGCATCAACATGGAGTGGTAAATTTTTTGTCCCATTTCGGGCAGGTTTGCTTATATTCTTCTCAGAAACCAGAGCTTCTCACAACAAGCATGATGGTTTCGGTAGGGAACACCCCAACTTTGGGACGAAGCGATATCCATTGCCTGTTATTACTTTCAATATTTTTCTCGTGTCAACATAGAACAACACGAGTGTTGTGTTATTTATTGTGATTTTTCGGGGTTTGTTTGGACATTTTTATGCATTAAGTGAGTTTTCAATGCAGTTATGTGCATAATTCAAATTTGAACTACATGCATATGCTCCGGTGCATATAAATTGGTTGAAAAATCAAATCTTTTGTCCTTGGGTGCACGCTTAGGTCCCATGCAAGAAATGGGAATAAATGTGAAACACCCTGCTACCGTCACTCGGCCACAAACATTGAGATACACGGTTTTTAAGTTCTAGTAAATCCAAAACTTGTCTGAAATTCAAGAAACTTGGAATGCTATCATGGAGCGGCATCCACATGACGTCGTAAATTTTTTGTCCCATTTGGGGCAGGTTTGGGTATATGCTTCTCACAAACGAGAGCTTCTCACAACAAGCATGATGGTTTCGGTACGGAACACCCCAACTTTGGGGATGCAGCGATATCCATTGCCTCTTATTGCTTTCAAATTTTTTCTCATGTCAACATAGAACAACAGGAGTGTTGTGTTATTTATTGTGATTTTTCGGGGTTCCTTTGGACATCTTTATGCATTAAGTGAGTTTTCAATGCATTTATGTGCAGAATTCAAATTTGAACTACATACATATGCTCTGGTGCATATAAATTGGTGTAAAAATCAAATCTTTTGTCCTTGGGTGCATGCTTAGGTCCCATGCAAGAAATGGGAATGAATGTCAAACACCCTGCCACCGTCACTCGGCCTCAAACATTGAGATACCTGGTTTAAATTGTAGTAAATCGAAAACTTGTCTGAAATTCATGAAACTTGGCATGCTGTCATGGAGCGACATCAACATGTCGTGGTAAATATTTTGTCCCATTTAGGGCAGGTTTGGGTATATGCTTCTCACAAACCAGAGCTTCTCACAACAAGCATTATGGTTTCGGTAGGGAACGCCCCAACTTTGGGGACGAAGCGATATCCATTGCCTCTTCTTGCTTTCAATTTTTTTCTCATGTCAACATAGAACAACAGGAGTGTTGTGTTATTTTTTGTGATTTCTCGGGGTTCCTTTCGACATTTTTATGCATTAAGTGAGTTTTCAATGCAGTTATGTGCGTAATTCAAATTTGAACTACATGCACATGCTCCGGTGCATATAAATTGGTTGAAAAATCAAATCTTTTGTCCTTGGGTGCACGCTTAGGTCCCATGCAAGAAATGGGAATAAATGTCAAACACCCTGCCACCGTCACTCGGCCACAAACATTGAGATACCAGGTTTTTAAGTTCTAGTAAATCCAAAACTTGTCTGAAATTCAAGAAACTTGGAATGCTATCACGGAGCGGCATCCACATGACGTCGTAAATTTTTTGTCCCATTTGTGGCAGGTTTGGGTATATGCTTCTCACAAACTAGAATTCTCACAACAAGCATGATGGTTTCGGTAAGGAACATCCCAACTTTGGGGACGAAGCGATATCCATTGCCTCTTATTGCTTTCAAATATTTTTCTCGGGTCAACATAGAACAACAGGAGTGTTGTGTTATTTATTGTGATTTTTCGGGGTTTGTTTGGACATTTTTATGCATTAAGGGAGTTTTCAATGCAGTTATGTGCAGAATTCAAATTTGAACTACATGCACATGCTCCGGTGCATATAAATTGGTGTAAAAATCAAATCTTTTGTCCTTGGGTGCATGCTTAGGTCCCATGCAATAAATGGGAATGAATGTCAAACACAATGCCACCATTACTCGGCCGCAAACATTGAGATACCAGGTTTTTAAATTCTAGTAAATCCAAAACTTGTCTGAAATTCATGAAACTTGGCATGCTATCATGGAGCGGCATCAACATGTCGTGGTAAATTTTTTGTCCAATTTAGGGCAGGTTTGGGTATATGCTTCTCACAAACCAGAGCTTCTCACAACAAGCATTATGGTTTCGGTAGGGAACGCCCCAACTTTGGGGACGAAGCGATATCCATTGCCTCTTCTTGCTTTCAATTTTTTTCTCATGTCAACATAGAACAACAGGAGTGTTGTGTTAATTTTGGAATTTTTCGGGGTTCGTTTGGACATTTTTATACATTAACTGGGTTTTCTAGGCATTTTATGTGCATAATTCAAATTTGAACTACATGCACATGCTCCGGTGCATATAAATTGGTTGAAAAATCAAATCTGTGTCCTTGGTTGCATGCTTAGGTCCCATGCAAGAAACGGGAATGAATGTCAAACACCCTGCCACCGTCACTCGGCCGCAAACATTGAGATACCTGGTTTTTAAATTCTAGTAAATCCAAAACTCGTCTGAAATTCATGAAACTTGGCATGCTATCATGGAGCGGCATCAACATGCCGTGGTAAATTTTTGTCCCATTTGGGGCAGGTTTGGGTATAAGCTTCTCACAAACCAGAGCTTCTCACAACAAGCGTGATGGTTTCGGTAGGGAACGTGCCACCTTTGGGGACGAAACGATATCCGTTGCCTCTTATTGCTTTCAAAAATTTCTAGTGTCAACATAGAACAACAGGAGTGTTGTGTTTAATTTTGGAATTTTTCGGGGTTCGTTTGGACATTTTTATCATTAACTGGGTTTTCCTAGGCATTTTATGTGCATAATTCAAATTTGAACTACATGCACATGCTCCAGTGCATATAAATTGGTTGAAAAATCAAATCTGTGTCCTTGGTTGCATGCTTAGGTCCCATGCAAGAAATGGGAATGAATGTCAACAACCCTGCCACGTCACTTCGGCCACAAACATTGAGATACCTGGTTTTTAATTCTAGTAAATCCAAAACTCGTCTGAAATTCATGAAACTTGGCATGCTATCATGGAGCGCATCAACATGCCGTGGTAAATTTTTGTCCCAATTTGGGGGCAGGTTTGGGTATAAGCTTCTCACAAACCAGAGCTTCTCACAACAAGCGTGATGGTTTCGGTAGGGAACGTGCCACCTTTGGGGACGAACGATATCCGTTGCCTCTTATTGCTTTCAAAATTTCTAGTGTCAACATAGAACAACAGGAGTGTTGTGTTATTTTTTGTGATTTTTCGGGGTTCCTTTCGACATTTTTATGCATTAAGTGAGTTTTCAATGCATTTATGTGCAGAATTCAAATTTTAACTACATGCACATGCTCTGGTGCATATAAATTGGTGTAAAAATCAAATCTTTTGTCCTTGGGTGCATGCTTAGGTCCCATGCGAGAAATGGGAATGAATGTCAAACACCCCGCCACCGTCACTCGGCCGCAAACATTGAGATACCTGGTTTTAAATTCTAGTAAATCCAAAACTTGCCTGAAATTCATGAAACTTGGCATGCTATCATGAGCGGCATCAACATGTTGTGGTAAATTTTGTCCCATTTGGGGCAGGTTTGGGTATATGCTTCTCACAACAAGCATTATGGTTTCGGTAGGGAACGCCCCAACTTTGGCGACGAAGCGATATCCATTGCCTCTTCTTGCTTTCAATTTTTTCTCATGTCAACATAGAACAACAGTAGTGTTGTGTTATTTTTGTGATTTTTCGGGGTTCGTTTGGACATTTTTATACATTAACTGGTTTTCTAGGCATTTTATGTGCATAATTCAAATTTGAACTACATGCACATCTCTAGTGCATATAAATTGGTTGAAAAATCAAATATGTGTCCTTGGTTGCATGCTTAGGTCCCATGCAAGAAATGGGAATGAATGTCAAACACCCTGCCACCGTCACTCGGCCGCAAACATTGAGATACCTGGTTTTTAAATTCTAGTAAATCCAAAACTCGTCTGAAATTCATGAAACTTGGCATGCTATCATGGAGCGGCATCAACATGCCGTGGTAAATTTTTGTCCCATTTGGGGCAGGTTTGGGTATAAGCTTCTCACAACCAGAGCTTCTCACAACAAGCGTGATGGTTTCGGTAGGGAACGTGCCACCTTTGGGGACGAAATGATATCCGTTGCCTCTTATTGCTTTCAAAATTTCTAGTGTCAACATAGAACAACAGGAGTGTTGTGTTTAATTTTGGAATTTTTCGGGTTCCTTTCGACATTTTTATGCATTAAGTGAGTTTTCAATGCATTGATGTGCATAATTCAAATTTGAACTACATGCGCAAGCTCTGGTTTTTAAATTCTAGTAAATCAAAACTCGTCTAAAATTCATGAAACTTGGCATGCTTTCATGGAGCGGCATCAACATGGAGTGGTAAATTTTTTGTCCCATTTCGGGCAGGTTTGCTTATATTCTTCTCAGAAACCAGAGCTTCTCACAACAAGCATGATGGTTTCGGTAGGGAACACCCCAACTTTGGGACGAAGCGATATCCATTGCCTGTTATTACTTTCAATATTTTTCTCGTGTCAACATAGAACAACACGAGTGTTGTGTTATTTATTGTGATTTTTCGGGGTTTGTTTGGACATTTCTATGCATTAAGTGAGTTTTCAATGCATTTATGTGCAGAATTCAAATTTGAACTACAGGCACATGCTCTGGTGCATATAAATTGGTGTAAAAATCAAATCTTTTGTCCTTGGTGCATGCTTAGGTCCCATGCAAGAAATGGGAATGAATGTCAAACACCCTGCCACCGTCACTCGGCCACAAACATCGAGATACCTGGTTTTTAAATTCTAGTAAATCCAAAACTCGTCTGAAATTCATGAAACTTGGCATGCTATCATGGAGCGGCATCAACATGCCGTGGTAAATTTTTGTCCCATTTGGGGCAGGTTTGGGTATAAGCTTCTCACAAACCAGAGCTTCTCACAACAAGCGTATGGTTTCGGTAGGGAACGTGCCACCTTTGGGGACGAAACGATATCGTTGCCTCTTATTGCTTTCAAAATTTTCCTCAGTGTCAACATAGAACAACAGGAGTGTTGTGTTAATTTTGGAATTTTTCGGGGTTCGTTTCGACATTTTTTATACATTAACTGGTTTTCTAGGCATTTATGTGCATAATTCAAATTTGAACTACATGCACATGCTCCGGTGCATATAAATTGGTTGAAAAATCAAATCTTTGTCCTTGGGTGCATGCTTAGGTCCCATGCAAGAAATGGGAATGAATGTCAAACACCCTGCCACCGTCACTCGGGCGCAAACATTGAGATACCTGGTTTTTAAATTCTAGTAAATCAAAACTCGTCTGAAATTCATGAAACTTGGCATGCTATCATGGAGCAGCATCAACATTGCGTGGTAAATTTTTTGTCCCATTTCGGGCAGGTTTGGGTTATATGCTTCTCACAAACCTGAGCTTCTCACAACAAGCATGATGGTTTCGGTAGGGAACGCCCCAACTTTGGGGACGAAACGATATCCATTGCCTCTTATTGCTTTCAAATTTTTCTCGTGTCAACATAGAACAACAGGAGTGTTGTGTTATTTTTGGAATTTTTCGGGGTTCGTTTGGACATTTTTATGCATTAAGTTGGTTTTCAAGGCATTTATGTGCATAATTCAAATTTGAACTACATGCACATGCTCCAGTGCATATAAATTGGTTGAAAATCAAATCTTTGTCCTTGGGTTGCATGCTTAGGTCCCATGCAAGAAATGGGAATGAATGTCAAACACCCTGCCACCGTCACTCGGCCGCAAACATTGAGATACCTGGTTTTTAAATTCTAGTAAATCCAAAACTCGTCTGAAATTCATGAAACTTGGCATGCTATCATGGAGCGGCATCAACATGCCGTGGTAAATTTTTGTCCCATTTGGGGCAGGTTTGGGTATAAGCTTCTCACAAACCAGAGCTTCTCACAACAAGCGTGATGGTTTCGGTAGGGAACGTGCCACCTTTGGGGACGAAACGATATCCGTTGCCTCTTATTGCTTTCAAAAATTTCTAGTGTCAACATAGAACAACAGGAGTGTTGTGTTAATTTTGGAATTTTCGGGGTTCGTTTGGACATTTTTATACATTAACTTGGGTTTTCTAGGCATTTTATGTGCATAATTCAAATTTGAACTACATGCACATGCTCCAGTGCATATAAATTGGTTGAAAAATCAAATATGTGTCCTTGGTTGCATGCTTAGGTCCCATGCAAGAAATGGGAATGAATGTCAAACACCCTGCCACCGTCACTCGGCCGCAAACATTGAGATACCTGGTTTTTAAATTCTAGTAATCCAAAACTCGTCTGAAATTCATGAAACTTGGCATGCTATCATGGAGCGGCATCAACATGCCGTGGTAAAATTTTGTCCCATTTGGGGCAGGTTTGGGTATAAGCTTCTCACAAACCAGAGCTTCTCACAACAAGCGTGATGGTTTCGGTAGGGAACGTGCCACCTTTGGGGACGAAACGATATCCGTTGCCTCTTATTGCTTTCAAAATTTTCTAGTGTCAACATAGAACAACAGGAGTGTTGTGTTTAATTTTGGAATTTTTCGGGGTTCGTTGGACATTTTTATACATTAACTTGGTTTTCTAGGCATTTTATGTGCATAATTCAAATTTGAACTACATGCACATGCTCTAGTGCATATAAATTGGTTGAAAAATCAAATTTGTGTCCTTGGTTGCATGCTTAGGTCCCATGCAAGAAATGGGAATGAATGTCAAACACCCTGCCACCGTCACTCGGCCGCAAACATTGAGATACCTGGTTTTTAAATTCTAGTAAATCCAAACTCGTCTGAAATTCATGAAACTTGGCATGCTATCATGGAGCGGCATCAACATGCCGTGGTAAATTTTTGTCCCATTTGGGGCAGGTTTGGGTATAAGCTTCTCACAAACCAGAGCTTCTCACAACAAGCGTGATGGTTTCGGTAGGGAACGTGCCACCTTTGGGGACGAAACGATATCCGTTGCCTCTTATTGCTTTCAAAAATTTCTAGTGTCAACATAGAACAACAGGAGTGTTGTGTTTAATTTTGGAATTTTTCGGGGTTCGTTTGGACATTTTATACATTAACTGGGTTTTCTAGGCATTTTATGTGCATAATTCAAATTTGAACTACATGCACATGCTCTAGTGCATATAAATTGGTTGAAAAATCAAATCTGTGTCCTTGGTTGCATGCTTAGGTCCCATGCAAGAAATGGGAATGAATGTCAAACACCCTGCCACCGTCACTCGGCCGCAAACATTGAGATACCTGGTTTTTAAATTCTAGTAAATCCAAAACTCGTCTGAAATTCATGAAACTTGGCATGCTATCATGGAGCGGCATCAACATGCCGTGGTAAATTTTTGTCCCATTTGGGGCAGGTTTGGGTATAAGCTTCTCACAAACCAGAGCTTCTCACAACAAGCGTGATGGTTTCGGTAGGGAACGTGCCACCTTTGGGGACGAAACGATATCCGTTGCCTCTTATTGCTTTCAAAAATTTCTAGTGTCAACATAGAACAACAGGAGTGTTGTGTTAATTTTGGAATTTTCGGGGTTCGTTTGGACATTTTTATACATTAACTGGGTTTTCTAGGCATTTATGTGCATAATTCAAATTTGAACTACATGCACATGCTCTAGTGCATATAAATTGGTTGAAAAATCAAATATGTGTCCTTGGTTGCATGCTTAGGTCCCATGCAAGAAATGGGAATGAATGTCAACACCCTGCCACCGTCACTCGGCCGCAAACATTGAGATACCTGGTTTTTAAATTCTAGTAAATCCAAAACTCGTCTGAAATTCATGAAACTTGGCATGCTATCATGGAGCGGCATCAACATGCCGTGGTAAATTTTTTGTCCCATTTGGGGCAGGTTTGGGTATATGCTTCTCACAAACCAGAGCTTCTCACAACAAGCATGATGGTTTCGGTAGGGAACGTGCCACCTTTGGGGACGAAACGATATCCGTTGCCTCTTATTGCTTTCAAAATTTTCTAGTGTCAACATAGAACAAAAGGAGTGTTGTGTTAATTTTGGATTTTTCGGGGTTCGCTTGGACATTTTTATACATTAATTGGTTTTCAAGGCATTTTATGTGCATAATTCAAATTTGAACTACATGCACATGCTCCAGTGCATATAAACTGGTTGAAAAATCAAATCTGTGTCCTTGGTTGCATGCTTAGGTCCCATGCAAGAAATGGGAATGGAATGTCAAACACCCTGCCACCGTCACTCGGCCGCAAACATTGAGATACCTGGTTTTTAAATTCTAGTAAATCCAAAACTCGTCTGAAATTCGTGAAACTTGGCATGCTATCATGGAGCGGCATCAACATGCCGTGGTAAAATTTTTGTCCCATTTGGGGCAGGTTTGGGTATAAGCTTCTCACAAACCAGAGCTTCTCACAACAAGCGTGATGGTTTCGTTAGGGAACGTGCCACCTTTGGGGACGAAACGATATCCGTTGCCTCTTATTGCTTTCAAAATTTTCTAGTGTCAACATAGAACAACAGGAGTGTTGTGTTTAATTTTGGAATTTTCGGGGTTCGTTTGGACATTTTTATACATTAACTGGGTTTTCTAGGCATTTTATGTGCATAATTCAAATTTGAACTACATGCACATGCTCCAGTGCATATAAATTGGTTGAAAAATCAAATCTGTGTCCTTGGTTGCATGCTTAGGTCCCATGCAAGAAATGGGAATGAATGTCAAACACCCTGCCACCGTCACTCGGCCGCAAACATTGAGATACCTGGTTTTTAAATTCTAGTAAATCCAAAACTCGTCTGAAATTCATGAAACTTGGCATGCTATCATGGAGCGGCATCAACATGCCGTGGTAAATTTTTGTCCCATTTGGGGCAGGTTTGGGTATAAGCTTCTCACAAACCAGAGCTTCTCACAACAAGCGTGATGGTTTCGGTAGGGAACGTGCCACCTTTGGGGACGAAACGATATCTGTTGCCTCTTATTGCTTTCAAAAATTTTCTAGTGTCAACATAGAACAACAGGAGTGTTGTGTTAATTTTGGAATTTTTCGGGGTTCGTTTGGACATTTTTATACATTAACTGGTTTTCTAGGCATTTTATGTGCATAATTCAAATTTGAACTACATGCACATGCTCCAGTGCATATAAATTGGTTGAAAAATCAAATATGTGTCCTTGGTTGCATGCTTAGGTCCCATGCAAGAAATGGGAATGAATGTCAAACACCCTGCCACCGTCACTCGGCCGCAAACATTGAGATACCTGGTTTTTAAATTCTAGTAAATCCAAAACTCGTCTGAAATTCATGAAACTTGGCATGCTATCATGGAGCGGCATCAACATGCCGTGGTAAATTTTTGTCCCATTTGGGGCAGGTTTGGGTATAAGCTTCTCACAAACCAGAGCTTCTCACAACAAGCGTGATGGTTTCGGTAGGGAACGTGCCACCTTTGGGGACGAAACGATATCCGTTGCCTCTTATTGCTTTCAAAATTTTCTAGTGTCAACATAGAACAACAGGAGTGTTGTGTTTAATTTTGGAATTTTTCGGGGTTCGTTTGGACATTTTTATACATTAACTGGGTTTTCTAGGCATTTTATGTGCATAATTCAAATTTGAACTACATGCACATGCTCTAGTGCATATAAATTGGTTGAAAAATCAAATATGTGTCCTTGGTTGCATGCTTAGGTCCCATGCAAGAAATGGGAATGAATGTCAAACACCCTGCCACCGTCACTCGGCCGCAAACATTGAGATACCTGGTTTTTAAATTCTAGTAAATCCAAAACTCGTCTGAAATTCATGAAACTTGGCATGCTATCATGGAGCGGCATCAACATGCCGTGTAAATTTTTTGTCCCATTTGGGGCAGGTTTGGGTATAAGCTTCTCACAAACCAGAGCTTCTCACAACAAGCGTGATGGTTTCGGTAGGGAACGTGCCCACCTTTGGGGACGAAACGATATCCGTTGCCTCTTATTGCTTTCAAAAATTTCTAGTGTCAACATAGAACAACAGGAGTGTTGTGTTAATTTTGGAATTTTTCGGGGTTCGTTTGGACATTTTTATACATTAACTGGTTTTCTAGGCATTTATGTGCATAATTCAAATTTGAACTACATGCACATGCTCCAGTGCATATAAATTGGTTGAAAAATCAAATATGTGTCCTTGGTTGCATGCTTAGGTCCCATGCAAGAAATGGGAATGAATGTCAAACACCCTGCCACCGTCACTCGGCCGCAAACATTGAGATACCTGGTTTTTAAATTCTAGTAAATCCAAAACTCGTCTGAAATTCATGAAACTTGGCATGCTATCATGGAGCGGCATCAACATGCCGTGGTAAATTTTTGTCCCATTTGGGCAGGTTTGGGTATAAGCTTCTCACAAACCAGAGCTTCTCACAACAAGCGTGATGGTTTCGGTAGGGAACGTGCCACCTTTGGGGACGAAACGATATCCGTTGCCTCTTATAGCTTTCAAAATTTTCTAGTGTCAACATAGAACAACAGGAGTGTTGTGTTTAATTTTGAAATTTTTCGGGGTTCGTTTGGACATTTTTATACATTAACTGGGTTTTCTATGCATTTATGTGCATAATTCAAATTTGAACTACATGCACATGCTCTAGTGCATATAAATTGGTTGAAAATCAAATATTTGTCCTTGGGTGCATGCTTAGGTCCCATGCAAGAAATGGGAATGAATGTCAAACACCCTGCCACCGTCACTCGGCCGCAAACATTGAGATACCTGGTTTTAAATTCTAGTAAATCCAAAACTCGTCTGAAATTCATGAAACTTGGCATGCTATCATGGAGCGGCATCAACATGCCGTGGTAAAATTTTTGTCCCATTTGGGGCAGGTTTGGGTATAAGCTTCTCACAAACCAGAGCTTCTCACAACAAGCGTGATGGTTTCGTTAGGGAACATGCCACCTTTGGGGACGAAACGATATCCGTTGCCTCTTATTGCTTTCAAAATTTTCTAGTGTCAACATAGAACAACAGGAGTGTTGTGTTTAATTTTGGAATTTTTCGGGGTTCGTTTGGACATTTTTATACATTAACTGGGTTTTCTAGGCATTTTATGTGCATAATTCAAATTTGAACTACATGCACATGCTCCTAGTGCATATAAATTGGTCGAAAAATCAAATCTGTGTCCTTGATTGCATGCTTAGGTCCCATGCAAGAAATGGGAATGAATGTCAAACACCCTGCCACCGTCACTCGGCCGCAAACATTGAGATACCTAGTTTTTAAATTCTAGTAAATCCAAAACTCGTCTGAAATTCATGAAACTTGCATGCTATCATGGAGCGGCATCAACATGCCGTGGTAAATTTTTGTCCCATTTGGGGCAGGTTTGGGTATAAGCTTCTCACAAACCAGAGCTTCTCACAACAAGCGTGATGGTTTCGGTAGGGAACGTGCCCACCTTTGGGGACGAAACGATATCCATTGCCTCTTATTGCTTTCAAAATTTTCTAGTGTCAACATAGAACAACAGGAGTGTTGTGTTAATTTTTGGATTTTTCGGGGTTCGTTTGGACATTTTTATGCATTAACTGAGTTTTCAAGGCATTTATGTGCATAATTCAAATTTGAACTACATGCACATGCTCTGGTGCATATAAATTGGTTGAAAAATCAAATCTTGTGTCCTTGGTTGCATGCTTAGGTCCCATGCAAGAAATGGGAATGAATGTCAAACACCCTGCCACCGTCACTCGGCCGCAAACATTGAGATACCTGGTTTTTAAATTCTAGTAAATCCAAAACTCGTCTGAAATTCATGAAACTTGGCATGCTATCATGGAGCGGCATCAACATGCCGTGGTAAATTTTTGTCCCAATTTGGGGCAGGTTTGGGTATATGCTTCTCACAAACCAGAGCTTCTCACAACAAGCGTGATGGTTTCGGTAGGGAACGTGCCCACCTTTGGGGACGAAACGATATCCATTGCCTCTTATTGCTTTCAAAATTTTCTAGTGTCAACATAGAACAACAGGAGTGTTGTGTTAATTTTGGAATTTTTCGGGGTTCGTTGGACATTTTTATACATTAACTGAGTTTTCAATGGCATTTTATGTGCATAATTCAAATTTGAACTACATGCACATGCTCCAGTGCATATAAATTGGTTGAAAATCAAATCTTTTGTCCTTGGGTGCATGCTTAGGTCCCATGCAAGAAATGGGAATGAATGTCACACCCTGCCACCGTCACTCGGACGCAAACATTGAGATACCTGGTTTTTAAATTCTAGTAAATCCAAAACTCGTCTGAAATTCATGAAACTTGGCATGCTATCATGGAGCGGCATCAACATGGCATGGTAAAATTTTGGTCCCATTTGGGGCAGGTTTGGGTATATGCTTCTCACAAACAAGAGCTTCTCAGAACAAGCATGATGATTTCGGTAGGGAACGCCCAACTTTTGGGGCGATGTGATATCCATTGCCTCTTCTTGCTTTCAAATTTTTTTCTCGTGTCAACATAGAACAACACGAGTGTTGTGTTATTTTTTGTGATTTTTCGAGGTTCGTTTGGACCTTTTTATGCATTAAGTAAGTTTTTAATGCATTTATGTGCATAATTCAAATTTGAAGTATATGCACATGCTCCGGTGCATATAAATTGGTTGAAAAATCAAATCTTCTGTCGTTGGGTGGATGCTTAGGTCCCATGCAAGAAATAGGAATGAATGTCAAACACCCTACCACCTTCACTATGCCGCAAACATTGAGAATCCTAGTTTTTAAATTCTAGTAAATCAAAACTCCTCTGAAATTCATGAAACTTGACATGCTATCATGGAGCGGCATCAACATGGCATGGTAAATTTTTTGTCCCATTTGGGGCAGGTTTGGTTACATGCTTCTCACAAACCAGAGCTTCTCACAACAAGCATGATGGTTTCGGTAGGAAACGCCCCAACTTTGGGGAAGAAACGATATCCATTGCCTCTTATTGCTTTCAAATTTTTTCTCATGTCAACATCGAACAATAGGAGTGTTGTGTTATTTATTGTGATTTTTCAAGGTTCGTTTGGACATTTTTATGCATTAAGTGAGTTTTCAAAGCATTTATGTGCATAATCCAAATTTGAACTACATGAACATGCTCAGGTGCAAATAAATTGGTTGAAAAATCAAATCTTTTGTCCTTGGGTGCATGCTTAGGTAACATGCAAGGAATGGGAATGAATGTCAAACACCCTGCCACCGTCACTCGACCGCGAACATTGAGATACCTGGTTTTCAAATTCTAGTAAATCCAAAACTCATCTAAAATTCATGAAACTTGGCATGCTATCATGGAGCGGCATCACCATGTTGTGCTAAACTATTTGTCCAATTTGGGGCAGGTTTGGGTATATGCTTCTCACAAACCAGAGCTTCTCACAACAAGCATGATGGTTTCGGTAGGGAACACCCAAACTTTGGGTACGAAACAATATCCATTGTCTCTTATTGCTTGAATTTTTTTTCTCGTATCAACATAGAACAACATGAGTCATGTGTTATTTTTTGTGATTTTTAGGGGTTCGTCTGGACATTTTTATGCATTAAGTGAGTTTTCAATGCATTTATGTGCATAATTCAAATTTGAACTACATGCACATGCTCTGGTGCATATAAATTGGTTGAAAATTCAAATCTTTTTTCCTTGGGTGCATTCTTAGGTCCCATGCAAGAAATGGGAATGAATGTCACACCCTGCAACCATCACTCGGCCGCAAACATTGAGATACCTGGTTTTTAAATTCTAGTAAATCCAAAACTCGTCTGAAATTCATGAAACTTGGCATGCTATCATGGAGCGGCATCAACATGGCATGGTAAATTTTTTGTCCCATTTGGGGCAGGTTTGGGTATATGCTTCTCACAAACAAGAGCTTCTCAGAACAAGCATGATGATTTCGGTAGGGAACGCCCCAACTTTTGGGGCGATGCGATATCCATTGCCTCTTCTTGCTTTCAATTTTTTTCTCGTGTCAACATAGAACAAAACGAGTGTTGTGTTATTTTTTGTGATTTTTCGGGGTTCGTTTGGACCTTTTTATGCATTAAGTAAGTTTTTAATGCATTTATGTGCATAATTCAAATTTGAACTATATGCACATGCTCCGGTGCATATAAATTTTTGAAAAATCAAATCTTTTGTCCTTGGGTGCATGCTTAGGCCCCATGCAAGAAATGGGAATGAATGTCAAACACCCTACAGCCGTCACTCGGCCGCAAACATTGAGAATCCTAGTTTTTTAAATTCTAGTTAATCAAAACTCCTCTGAAATTCATGAAACTTTACATGCTATCATGGAGCGGCATCAACATGGCATGGTAAATTTTTTGTCCCATTTGGGGCAGGTTTGGTTATATGCTTCTCACAAACCAGAGCTTCTCACAACAAGCATGATGGTTTCGGTAGGAAACGCCCCAACTTTGGGGACGAAACGATATCCATTGCCTCTTATTGCTTTCAAATTTTTTCTCGTGTCAACATCGAATAATAGGAGTGTTGTGTTATTTATTGTGATTTTTCGTGGTTCGTTTGGACATTTTTATGCATTAAGTGACTTTTCAAAGCATTTATGTGCATAATTCAAATTTGAACTACATGAACATGCTCTGGTGCAAAGAAATTGGTTGAAAAATCAAATATTTTGTCCTTGGGTGCATGCTTAGGTCCCATGCAAGAAATGGGAATGAATGTCAAACACCCTGCCACCGTCACTCGGCCGCAAACATTGAGATACCTGGTTTTCAAATTCTAGTAAATCCAAAACTCGTCCGAAATTCATGAAACTTGGCATGCTATCATGGAGCGGCATCAACATGGCATGGTAAATTTTTTGTCCCATTTCGGGCAGGTTTGGTTATATACTTATCACAAACCAGAGCTTCTCACAACAAGCATGATGGTTTCGGTAGGGAACGCCCCAACTTTGGGTACGAAGCGATATCCATTGCCTCTTATTGCTTCAAAAAAAAATTCTCGTGTCACCATCGAACAATAGGAGTGTTGTGTTTTTTATTGTGATTTTTCGGGGTTCGCTTGGAAATTTTTATGCATTAAGTGAGTTTTCAATGTATTTATGTGCATAATTCAAATTTGAACTACATGCACATGCTCTGGTGCATATAAATTGGTTGAAAAATCAAATCTTTTGTCCTTGGGTGCATGCTTAGGTCCCATGCAAGAAATGGGAATGAATGTCAAACACCCTGCCATTGTCACTCGGCCGCAAACATTGAGATACCTGGTTTTTAAATTCTTGTAACTCCAAAACTCGTCTGAAATTCATGAAACTTGGCATGCTATCATGGAGCGGCATCAACATGCCGTCGTAAATTGTTTGTCCCATTTGGGGCAGGTTTCGTATATGCTTCTCACAAACTAGAGCATCTCACAACAAGCATGATGTTTTTGGTAGGGAACACCCAAACTTTGGGGAAAAAACAATATCCATTGTCTCTTATTGCTTTCAATTTATTTCTCATGTCAACATAGAACAACAAGAGTGATCTGTTATTTTTTTTGATTTTTCGGGGGTCGTCTGGACATTTTTATGCATTAAGTGAGTTTTCAATGCATTTATGTGCATAATTCGAATTTGAACTACATGCACATGCTCCGGTGCATATAAATTGGTTGACAAATCAAATCTTTTGTCCTTGGGTGCATGCTTAGGTCCCATGCAAGAAATGGGAATGAATGTCAAAAACCCTGCCACCGTCACTCGGCCGCAAACATTGAGATACATGGTTTTCAAATTCTAGTAAGTCCAAAACTCGTCTGAAATTCATGAAACTTGGCATGCTATCATGGAGAGGCATCACCATGTTGTGGTAAATTATTTGTCCAATTTGGTGCAGGTTTGGGTATATGCTTCTCACAAACCAGAGCTTCTCACAACAAGCATGATGGTTTCGGTAGGGAACACCCAAACTTTGGGGACGAAACAATATCCATTGTCTCTTATTGCTTTCAATTTTTTTCTCGTGTCAACATAGAACAACAGGAGTGTTATGTTATTTTTTGTGATTTTACAGGGTTCGTCTGGATATTTTTATGCATTAAGTGAGTTTTCAATGCATTGGTGTGCATAATTCAAATTTGAACTACATGCACATGCTCCGGTGCATATAAATTGGTTGAAAAATCAAATCTTTTGTCCTTGGGTGCATGCTTAGGTCCCATGCAAGAAATGGGAATGAATGTCAAACACCCTGCCACCATCACTCGGCCGCAAACATTGAGATACCTAGTTTTTAAATTCTAGTAAATCAAAACTCGTCTGAAATTCATGAAACTTGGCATGCTATCATGGAGCGGAATCAACATGGCGTGGTAATTTTTTTTCCCATTTCGGGCAGGTTTGGTTATATGCTTCTCACAAACCAGAGCTTCTCACAACAAGCATGATGGTTTCGGTAGGGAATGCCGCAACTCTGGGGACGAAGCGATATCCATTGCCTCTTATTGCTTCAAATTTTTTTCTCATGTCAACATCGAACAATAGGAGTGTTGTGTTTTTTATTGTGATTTTTCGGGGTTCGCTTGGACATTTTTATGCATTAAGTGAGTTTTCAATGTATTTATGTGCATAATTCAAATTTGAACTACATGCACATGCTCTGGTGCATATAAATTGGTTGAAAAATCAAATCTTTTGTCCTTGGGTGCATGCTTAGGTCCCATGCAAGAATGGGAATGAATGTGAAACACCCTGCCACCGTCACTCGGCCGCAAACATTGAGATACCTGGTTTTCAAATTCTAGTAAATCCAAAACTCGTCCGAAATTCATGAAACTTGCCATGCTATCATGGAGCGGCATCAACATGGCATGGTAAATTTTTTGTCCCATTTCGGGCAGGTTTGGTTATATACTTATCACAAACCAGAGCTTCTCACAACAAGCATGATGGTTTCGGTAGGGAACGCCCCAACTTTGGGTACGCAGCGATATCCATTGCCTCTTATTGCTTCAAAAAAATTTTCTCATGTCACCATCGGACAATAGGAGTGTTGTGTTTTTTATTGTGATTTTTCGGGGTTCGCTTGGAAATTTTTATGCATTAAGTGAGTTTTCAATGTGTTTATGTGCATAATTCAAATTTGAACTACATGCACATGCTCTGGTGCATATAAATTGGTTGAAAAATCAAATCTTTTGTCCTTGGGTGCATGCTTAGGTCCCATGCAAGAAATGGGAATGAATGTCAAACACCCTGCCATTGTCACTCGGCCGCAAACATTGAGATACATGGTTTTTAAATTCTTGTAACTCCAAAACTCGTCTGAAATTCATGAAACTTGGCATGCTATCATGGAGCGGCATCAACATGCCGTCGTAAATTTTTTGTCCCATTTGGGGCAGGTTTCGTATATGCTTCTCACAAACTAGAGCATCTCACAACAAGCATGATGTTTTTTGTAGGGAACACCCAAACTTTGGGGACGAAACAATATCCATTGTCTCTTATTGCTTTCAATTTATTTCTCGTGTCAACATAGAACAACAGGAGTGATGTGTTATTTTTTGTGATTTTTTGGGGGTCGTCTGGACATTTTTATGCATTAAGTGAGTTTTCAATGCATTTATGTGCATAATTGGAATTTGAACTACATGCACATGCTCCGGTGCATATAAATTGGTTGATAAATCAAATATTTTGTCCTTGGGTGCATGCTTAGGTCCCATGCAAGAAATGGGAATGAATGTCAAAAACCCTGCCACCGTCACTCGGCCGCAAACATTGAGATACATGGTTTTCAAATTCTAGTAAGTCCAAAACTCGTCTGAAATTCATGAAACTTGGCATGCTATCATGGAGAGGCATCACCATGTTGTGGTAAATTATTTGTCCAATTTGGTGCAGGTTTGGGTATATGCTTCTCACAAACCAGAGCTTCTCACAACAAGCATGATGGTTTCGGTAGGGAACACCCAATCTTTGGGGACGAAACAATATCCATTGTCTCTTATTGCTTTCAATTTTTTTCTCGTGTCAACATAGAACAACAGGAGTGTTGTGTTATTTTTTGTGATTTTTGGGGTTCGTCTGGATAGTTTTATGCATTAAGTGAGTTTTCAATGCATTGGTGTGCATAATTCAAATTTGAACTACATGCACATGCTCCGGTGCATATAAATTGGTTGAAAAATCAAATCTTTTGTCCTTGGGTGCATGCTTAGGTCCCATGCAAGAAATGGGAATGAATGTCAAACACCCTGCCACCATCACTCGGCCGCAAACATTGAGATACCTAGTTTTTAAATTCTAGTAAATCAAAACTCGTCTGAAATTCATGATACTTGGCATGATATCATGGAGCGGAATCAACATGGCGTGGTAATTTTTTTTCCCATTTCGGGCAGGTTTGGTTATATGCTTCTCACAAACCAGAGCTTCTCACAACAAGCATGATGGTTTCGGTAGGGAATGCCGCAACTCTGGGGACGAAGCGATATCCATTGCCTCTTATTGCTTCAAATTTATTTCTCATGTCAACATCGAACAATAGGATTGTTGTGTTTTTTATTGTGATTTTTCGGGGTTCGCTTGGACATTTTTATGCATTAAGTGAGTTTTCAATGTATTTATGTGCATAATTCAAATTTGAACTACATGCACATGCTCTGGTGCATATAAATTGGTTGAAAAATCAAATCTTTTGTCCTTGGGTGCATGCTTAGGTCCCATGCAAGAATGGGAATGAATGTCAAACACCCTGCCACCGTCACTCGGCCGCAAACATTGAGATACCTGGTTTTTAAATTCTAGTAAATCCAAAACTTGTCTGAAATTCATGAAACATGGCATGTTATCATGGAGCGGCATCAACATGTCGTGGTATATTTTTTGTCCCATTTGGGGTAGGTTTGGGTATATGCTTCTCACAAACCAGAGCTTCTCACTACAAGCATGATGGTTTCGGTAGGGAATGCCCCAACTTTGGGGACGAAACGATATCCATTGCCTCTTATTGCTTTCAAATTTTTTCTCATGTACACATTGAACAACAGGAGTGTTGGGTTATTTTTTGTGATTTTTCGGGGTTCATTTGCACATTTTTATGCATTAAGTGAGTTTTCAATGCATTTATGTGCATAACTGAAATTTGAACTACATGCACATGCTCCAGTGCATATAAATTGGTTGAAAAATAAAATATTTGTCCTTGGGTGCATGCTTAGGTCCCATGCAAGAAATGGGAATGAATGTCGCACCCTGCCACCGTCACTCGGACGCAAACATTGAGATACCTGGTTTTTAAATTCTAGTAAATCAAAAACTCGTCTGAAATTCATGAAACTTGGCATGCTATCATGGAGCGGCATCAACACGGCATGGTAAAATTTTTGTCCCATTTAGGGCAGGTTTGGGTATATGTATCTCACAAACAAGAGCTTCTCAGAACAAGCATGATGGTTTCGGTAGGGAACGCCCCAACTTTTGGGGCGATGCGATATCCATTGCCTCTTCTTGCTTTCAAATTTTTTTCTCATGTCAACCTAGAACAACACGAGTGTTGTGTTATTTTTTGTGATTTTTCGGGGTTCGTTTGGACCTTTTTATGCATTAAGTGAGTTTTTAATGCATTTATGTGCATAATTCAAATTTGAACTATATGCACATGCTTCGGTGCATATAAATTGGATGAAAAATCAAATCTTTTGTCCTTGGGTGCATGCTTAGGTTCCATGCAAGAAATGGGAATGAATGTCAAACACCCTGCCACCGTCACTTGGCCGGAAACATTGAGAATCCTAGGTTTTAAATTCTGGTGAATCAAAACTCCTCTGAAATTCATGAAACTTGGCATGCTATCATGGAGCGGCATCAACATGGCATGGTAAATTTTTTGTCCCATTTGGGGCAGGTTTGGTTATATGCTTCTCACAAACCAGAGCTTCTCACAACAAGCATGATGGTTTCGGTAGGAAACGCCCCAACTTTGGGGATGAAACGATATCCATTGCCTCTTATTGCTTTCAAATTTTTTTCTCATGTCAACATTGAACAATAGGAGTGTTGTGTTATTTATTGTGATATTTCGGGGTTCGTCTGGACATTTTTCTGCATTAAGTTTGTTTTCAATGCATTTATGTGCATAATTCAAATTCGAACTACATGCACATGCTCCGGTGCATATAAATTGGTTGATAAATCAAATCTTTTGTCCTTGGGTGCATGCTTAGGTGCCATGCAAGAAATGGGAATGAATGTCAAACACCCTGCCACCGTCACTCGGCCGCAAACATTGAGATACCTGGTTTTCAAATTCTAGTAAATCCAAAACGCTTCTGAAATTCATGAAACTTGGCATGCTATCATGGAGTGGCATCACCATGTTGTGGTAAATTATTTGTCCAATTTGGGGCATGTTTGGGTATATGATTCTCACAAACCAGAGCTTCTCACAACAAGCATGATGGTTTCGGTAGGGAACACCCAAACTTGGGGGACGAAACAATATCCATTGTCTCTTATTGCTTTGAAAATTTTCCTCGTGTCAACATAGAACAACAGGAGTGTGGTGTTATTTTTTGTGATATTTCGGGGTTCGTCTGGACATTTTTATGCATTAAGCGAGTTTTCAATGCATTTATGTGCATAATTCTAATTTGAACTACATGCACATCCTCCAGTGCATATAAATTGGTTGAAAATCAAATCTTTTGTCCTTGGGTGCATGCTTAGGTCCCATGCAAGAAATGGGAATGAATGTCACACCCTGCCACCGTCACTCGGACGCAAACATTGAGATACCAGGTTTTTAAATTAAAGTAAATCCAAAACTCATCTGAAATTCATGAAACTTGGCATGCTATCATGGAGCGGCATCAACATGCTATGGTAAAAAATTTGTCCCATTAAGGGCAGGTTTGGGTATATGCTTCTCACAAACAAGAGCTTCTCAGAACAAGCATGATGGTTTCGGTAGGGAACGCACCAACTTTTGGGGCGATGAGATATCCATTGCCTCTTCTTGCTTTCAAATTTTTTTCTCATGTCAACCTAGAACAAGCATGTTGTGTTATTTTTTCTGATTTTTCGGGGTTCGTTTGGACATTTTTATGCATTAAGTGAGTTTTTAATGCATTTATGTGCATAATTCAAATTTGAACTATATGCACATGCTTCGGTGCATATAAATTGGTTAAAAATCAAATCTTTTGTCCTTGGGTGCATGCTTAGGTCCCATGCAAGAAATGGGAAATAATGTCAAACTCCCTGCCACCGTCACTCAGCCGCAAACATTGAGATACCAGGTTTTTAAATTCTAGTAAATCCAAAACTCCTCTGAAATTCATGAAACTTGACATGCTATCATGGAGCGGCATCCACATGGCATGGTAAATTTTTTGTCCCATTTGGGGCAGGTTTGGTTATATGCTTCTCACAAACCAGAGCTTCTCACAAACCAGAGCTTCTCACAACAAGCATGATGGTTTCGGTAGGAAACGCCCCAACTTTGGGGACGAAACGATATCCATTGCCTCTTATTGCTTTCAAATTTTTTCTCGTGTCAACATCGAACAACAGGAGTGTTGTGTTATTTATTGTGATTTTTCGGGGCTCGCTTGGACATTTTTATGCATTAAGTGAGTTTTCAATGCATTTATGTGCATAATTCAAATTTGAACTACATGCACATGCTCCGGTGCATATAAATTGGTTGAAAAATCAAATCTTTTGTCCTTGGGTGCATGCTTAGGTCCCATGCAAGAAATGGGAATGAATGTCAAACACCCTGCCACCGTCACTCAGCCGCAAACATTGAGATACGTGGTTTTTAAATTCAAGTAATCCAAAACTTGTGTGAAATTCATGAAACTTGGCGTGCTATCATGGAGCGGCATCAACGTGCCGTGGTAAATTTTTGTCCCATTTGGGGTAGGTTTGGGTATATGCTTCTCAAAAACCAGAGCTTCTCACAACAAGCATGATGGTTTCGGTAGCTAACGCCCCAACTTTGGGGATGAAACGATATCCATTGCCTCTTATTGCGTTCAAATTTTTTCTCGTGTCAACATTGAACAACAGGAGTGTTGTGTTATTTTTTGTGATTTTTTGGGGTTCGTCTGGACATTTTTATGCATTAAGTGAGTTCTCAATGTATTTAGGTGCATAATTCAAATTTGAACTACATGCACATGCTCCGATGCATATAAATTGGTTGAAAAATCAAATCTTTCTTCCTTGGGTGCATGCTTAGGTCTCATGCAAGAAATGGGAATGAATGTCAAACACCCTACCACCGTCACTCGGCCGCAAACATTGAGATACCTAGTTTTTTAATTCTAGTAAATCAAAACTCCTCTGAAATTCATTAAACTTGACATGCTATCATGGAGCGGCATCAACATGGCGTGGTAAAAATTTTGTCCCATTTGGGGCAGGTTTGGTTATATGCTTCTCACAATATCGAGCTTCTCACAACAAGCATGATGGTTTCGGTAGGGAACGCCCCAACATTGGGGACGAAACGATATCCATTGCCTCTTTTTGCTTTCAAATTTTTCTCGTGTCAACATAGGACAACAGGAGTGTTGTGTTATTTTTTGTGATTTTTCAGGGCTCGCTTGGACATTTTTATGCATTAAGTGAGTTTTCAATGCATTTATGTGCATAATTCAAATTTGAACTACATGCACATGCTCCGGTGCATATAAATTGGTTGAAAAATCAAATCTTTTGTCCTTGGGTGCATGCTTAGGTCCCATGCAAGAAATGGGAATGAATGTCAAACACCCTGCCACCGTCACTCAGCCGCAAACATTGAGAAACCTAGTTTCTAAATTCAAGTAATCCAAAACTTCTCTGAAATTCATGAAACTTGGCATGCTATCATGGAGCGGCATCAACATGGCGTGGTAAATTTGTGTCCCATTTGGGGCAGGTTTGGGTATATGCTTCTCACAAACCAGAGCTTCTCAGAACAAGCATGATGGTTTCGGTAGGGAACGCACCAACTTTTGGGGCGATGAGATATCCATTGCCTCTTCTTGCTTTCAAATTTTTTTCTCATGTCAACCTAGAACAAGCATGTTGTGTTATTTTTTCTGATTTTTCGGGGTTCGTTTGGACATTTTTATGCATTAAGTGAGTTTTTAATGCATTTATGTGCATAATTCAAATTTGAACTATATGCACATGCTTCGGTGCATATAAATTGGTTAAAAATCAAATCTTTTGTCCTTGGGTGCATGCTTAGGTCCCATGCAAGAAATGGGAAATAATGTCAAACTCCCTGCCACCGTCACTCAGCCGCAAACATTGAGATACCAGGTTTTTAAATTCTAGTAAATCCAAAACTCCTCTGAAATTCATGAAACTTGACATGCTATCATGGAGCGGCATCCACATGGCATGGTAAATTTTTTGTCCCATTTGGGGCAGGTTTGGTTATATGCTTCTCACAAACCAGAGCTTCTCACAAACCAGAGCTTCTCACAACAAGCATGATGGTTTCGGTAGGAAACGCCCCATCTTTGGGGACGAAACGATATCCATTGCCTCTTATTGCTTTCAAATTTTTTCTCGTGTCAACATCGAACAACAGGAGTGTTGTGTTATTTATTGTGATTTTTCGGGGCTCGCTTGGACATTTTTATGCATTAAGTGAGTTTTCAATGCATTTATGTGCATAATTCAAATTTGAACTACATGCACATGCTCCGGTGCATATAAATTGGTTGAAAAATCAAATCTTTTGTCCTTGGGTGCATGCTTAGGTCCCATGCAAGAAATGGGAATGAATGTCAAACACCCTGCCACCGTCACTCAGCCGCAAACATTGAGATACCTGGTTTTTAAATTCAAGTAATCCAAAACTTGTGTGAAATTCATGAAACTTGGCGTGCTATCATGGAGCGGCATCAATGTATTTAGGTGCATAATTCAAATTTGAACTACATGCACATGCTCCGATGCATATACATTGGTGGAAAAATCAAATCTTTCTTCCTTGGGTGCATGCTTAGGTCTCATGCAAGAAATGGGAATGAATGTCAAACACCCTACCACCGTCACTCGGCCGCAAACATTGAGATACCTAGTTTTTAAATTCTAGTAAATCAAAACTCCTCTGAAATTCATTAAAGTGGACATGCTATCATGGAGCGGCATCAACATGGCGTGGTAAAATTTTTGTCCCATTTGGGGCAGGTTTGGTTATATGCTTCTCACAATATCGAGCTTCTCACAACAAGCATGATGGTTTCGGTAGGGAACGCCCCAACATTGGGGACGAAACGATATCCATTGCCTCTTTTTGCTTTCAAATTTTTTCTCGTGTCAACATAGGACAACAGGAGTGTTGTGTTATTTTTTGTGATTTTTCAGGGCTCGCTTGGACATTTTTATGCATTAAGTGAGTTTTCAATGCATTTATGTGCATAATTCAAATTTGAACTACATGCACATGCTCCGGTGCATATAAATTGGTTGAAAAATCAAATCTTTTGTCCTTGGGTGCATGCTTAGGTCCCATGCAAGAAATGGGAATGAATGTCAAACACCCTGCCACCGTCACTCAGCCGCAAACATTGAGAAACCTAGTTTCTAAATTCAAGTAATCCAAAACTTGTCTGAAATTCATGAAAGTTGGCATGGTATCATGGAGCGGCATCAACGTGTCGTGGTAAATTTTTGTTCCATTTGGGGCAGGTTTGGGTATATGCTTCTCACAAACCAGAGCTTCTCACAACAAGCATGAAGGTTTCGGTAGGGAACGCCCCAACTTTGGGGATGACACGATATCCATTGCCTCTTATTGCGTTCAAATTTTTTCTCGTGTCAACATTGAACAACAGGAGTGTTGTGTTATTTTTTGTGATTTTTTGGGGTTCGTCTGGACATTTTTATGCATTAAGTGAGTTCTCACTGCATTTATGTGCATAATTCAAATTTGAACTACATGCACATCCTGCATTGCAGATAAATTCGTTGAAAATCAAATCTTTTGTCCTTGGGTGCACGCTTAGGTCCCATGCAAGAAATGGGAATGAATGTCAAACTCCCTGCCACCGTCACTCAGCCGCAAACATTGAGATACCATGTTTTTAAATTCTAGTAAATCCAAACTTGTCGAAAATTCAAGAAACTATGAATGCTATCATGGAGCGGCATCAACATGCCCTCATAATTTTTTTATCCCATTTGGGGCAGGTTTGGGTATATGCTTCTCACAAACAAGATCTTCTCAGGACAAGCATGATGGTTTTGGTAGGGAACGCCCCAACTTTGGGGACGAAGCGATATCCATTGCCTCTTATTGTTTCAATTTTTTTTCTCATGTCAACATCGAACAATAGGAGTGTGGTGTTATTGATTGTGATTTTTCGGGGTTCATTTGGACATCTTTATGCATTAAGTGAGTTTTCAATGTATTTATGTGCATAATTCAAATTTGAACTACATGCACATGCTCTGGTGCATATAAATTGGTTGAAAAATCAAATCTTTTGTCCTTGGGTGCATGCTTAGGTCCCATGCAAGAAATGGGAATGAATGTCAAACACCCTGCCACCGTCACTCGGCCGCAAACATTGAGATACCTGGTTTTTATATTCTAGTAAATCCAAAACTCGTTTGAAATTCATGAAACTTGGCATGCTATCATGGAGCGGCATCAACATGCCGTCGTAAATTTTTTTGCCCATTTGGGGTAGGTTTGGGTATATGCTTCTCACAAGCCAGAGCATCTCACAACAAGCATGATGGTTTCGGTAGGGAACGCCCCAATTTTGGGGACGAAGTGATATCCATTGCCTCTTATTGCTTTCAAATTTCCTTCTCGTGTCAACATCGAACAATAGCAGTGTTGTTTTAGTTATTGTGATTTTTCGCGGTTCGTTTGGACATTTTTATGAATTAAGTCAGTTTTCAATGCATGTATGTGCATAATTCAAATTTGAACTACATGCACATGCTCTGGTGCATATAAATTGGTTGAAAAATCAAATCTTTTGTCCTTTTGTGCATGCTTAGGACCCATGCAAGAAATGGGAATGAATGTCAAACACCCTGCCACCGTCACTCGGCCGCAAACATTGAGATACCTGGTTTTTAAATTCTAGTAAATCCAAAACTTGTCTAAAATTCATGAAACTTGGCATGCTATCATGGAGCGGCATCAACATGTCATGGTATATTTTTTGTCCCATTTGGGGTAGTTTTGGGTATATGCTTCTCACAAACCAGAGCTTCTCACAACAACCATGATGGTTTCGGTAGGGAATGCCCCAACTTTGGGGACGAAACGATATCCATTGCCTCTTATTGATTTATAATTTTTCTCATGTCAACATAGAACAAGAGGAGTGTTGTGTTATTTTTTGTGATTTTTCGGGGTTCATTTGCACATTTTTATGCATTAAGTGAGTTTTCAATGCATTTATGTGCATAACTCAAATTTGAACTACATGCACATGCTCCAGTGCATATAAATTGGTTGAAAAATCAAATCTTTTGTCCTTGGGTGCATGCTTAGGTCCCATGCAAGAAATGGGAATGAATGTCAAACACCCTGCCACCGTCACTCGGCCGCAAACATTGAGATACCTGGTTTTTATATTCTAGTAAATCCAAAACTCGTTTGAAATTCATGAAACTTGGCATGCTATCATGGAGCGGCATCAACATGCCGTCGTAAATTTTTTGTCCCATTTGGGGCAGGTTTGGGTATATGCTTCTCACAAGCCAGAGCATCTCACAACAAGCATGATGGTTTCGGTAGGGAACGCCCCAATTTTGGGGACGAAGCGATATCCATTGCCTCTTATTGCTTTCAAATTTCCTTCTCGTGTCAACATCGAACAATAGCAGTGTTGTATTAGTTATTGTGATTTTTCGCGGTTCGTTTGGACATTTTTATGAATTAAGTCAGTTTTCAATGCATGTATGTGCATAATTCAAATTTGAACTACATGCACATGCTCTGGTGCATATAAATTGGTTGAAAAATCAAATCTTTTGTCCTTTTGTGCATGCTTAGGACCCATGCAAGAAATGGGAATGAATGTCAAACACCCTGCCACTGTCACTCGGCCGCAAACATTGAGATACCTGGTTTTTAAATTCTAGTAAATCCAAAACTTGTCTAAAATTCATGAAACTTGGCATGCTATCATGGAGCGGCATCAACATGTCATGGTATATTTTTTGTCCCATTTGGGGTAGTTTTGGGTATATGCTTCTCACAAACCAGAGCTTCTCACAACAACCATGATGGTTTCGGTTGGGAATGCCCCAACTTTGGGGACGAAACGATATCCATTGCCTCTTATTGATTTCAAAATTTTTCTCATGTCAACATAGAACAACAGGAGTGTTGTGTTATTTTTTGTGATTTTTCGGGGTTCATTTGCACATTTTTATGCATTAAGTGAGTTTTCAATGCATTTATGTGCATAACTCAAATTTGAACTACATGCACATGCTCCAGTGCATATAAATTGGTTGAAAAATCAAATATTTGTCCCTGGGTGCATGCTTAGGTCCCATGCAAGAAATGGGAATGAATGTCAAACACCCTGCCACCGTCACTCGGCCGCAAACATTGAGATACCTGGTTTTTATATTCTAGTAAATCCAAAACTGGTTTGAAATTCATGAAACTTGGCATGATATCATGGAGCGGCATCAACATGCCGTCGTAAACTTTTTGTCCCATTTGGGGCAGGTTTGGGTATATGCTTCTCACAAGCCAGAGCATCTCACAACAAGCATGATGGTTTCGGTAGGGAACGCCCCAATTTTGGGGACGAAGCGATATCCATTGCCTCTTATTGCTTTCAAATTTCCTTCTCGTGTCAACATCGAACAATAGCAGTGTTGTTTTAGTTATTGTGATTTTTCGCGGTTCGTTTGGACATTTTTATGAATTAAGTCAGTTTTCAATGCATGTATGTGCATAATTCAAATTTGAACTACATGCACATGCTCTGGTGCATATAAATTGGTTGAAAAATCAAATCTTTTGTCCTTTTGTGCATGCTTAGGACCCATGCAAGAAATGGGAATGAATGTCAAACACCCTGCCACCGTCACTCGGCCGCAAACATTGAGATACCTGGTTTTTAAATTCTAGTAAATCCAAAACTTGTCTAAAATTCATGAAACTTGGCATGCTATCATGGAGCGGCATCAACATGTCATGGTATATTTTTTGTCCCATTTGGGGTAGTTTTGGGTATATGCTTCTCACAAACCAGAGCTTCTCACAACAACCATGATGGTTTCGGTAGGGAATGCCCCAACTTTGGGGACGAAACGATATCCATTGCCTCTTATTGATTTCAAAATTTTTCTCATGTCAACATAGAACAACAGGAGTGTTGTGTTATTTTTTGTGATTTTTCGGGGTTCATTTGCACATTTTTATGCATTAAGTGAGTTTTCAATGCATTTATGTGCATAACTCAAATTTGTACTACATGCACATGCTCTAGTGCATATAAATTGGTTGAAAAATCAAATATTTGTCCCTGGGTGCATGCTTAGGTCCCATGCAAGAAATGGGAATGAATGTCAAACACCCTGCCACCGTCACTCGGCCGCAAACATTGAGATACCTGGTTTTTATATTCTAATAAATCCAAAACTCGTTTGAAATTCATGAAACTTGGCATGCTATCATGGAGCGGCATCAACATGCCGTCGTAAATTTTTTGTCCCATTTGGGGCAGGTTTGGGTATATGCTTCTCACAAGCCAGAGCATCTCACAACAAGCATGATGGTTTCGGTAGGGAACGCCCCAATTTTGGGGACGAAGCGATATCCATTGCCTCTTATTGCTTTCAAATTTCCTTCTCGTGTCAACATCGAACAATAGCAGTGTTGTTTTAGTTATTGTGATTTTCGCGGTTCGTTTGGACATTTTTATGAATTAAGTCAGTTTTTAATGCATGTATGTGCATAATTCAAATTTGAACTACATGCACATGCTCTGGTGCATATAAATTGGTTGAAAAATCAAATCTTTTGTCCTTTTGTGCATGCTTAGGACCCATGCAAGAAATGGGAATGAATGTCAAACACCCTACCACCGTCACTCGGCCGCAAACATTGAGATACCTGGTTTTTAAATTCTAGTAAATCCAAAACTTGTCTAAAATTCATGAAACTTGGCATGCTATCATGGAGCGGCATCAACATGTCATGGTATATTTTTTGTCCCATTTGGGGTAGTTTTGGGTATATGCTTCTCACAAACCAGAGCTTCTCACAACAACCATGATGGTTTCGGTAGGGAATGCCCCAACTTTGGGGACGAAACGATATCCATTGCCTCTTATTGATTTCAAAATTTTTCTCATGTCAACATAGAACAACAGGAGTGTTGTGTTATTTTTTGTGATTTTTCGGGGTTCATTTGCACATTTTTATGCATTAAGTGAGTTTTCAATGCATTTATGTGCATAACTCAAATTTGTACTACATGCACATGCTCTAGTGCATATAAATTGGTTGAAAAATCAAATATTTGTCCCTGGGTGCATGCTTAGGTCCCATGCAAGAAATGGGAATGAATGTCAAACACCCTACCACCGTCACTCGGCCGCAAACATTGAGATACCTGGTTTTTATATTCTAATAAATCCAAAACTCGTTTGAAATTCATGAAACTTGGCATGCTATCATGGAGCGGCATCAACATGCCGTCGTAAATTTTTTGTCCCATTTGGGGCAGGTTTGGGTATATGCTTCTCACAAGCCAGAGCATCTCACAACAAGCATGATGGTTTCGGTAGGGAACGCCCCAATTTTGGGGACGAAGCGATATCCATTGCCTCTTATTGCTTTCAAATTTCCTTCTCGTGTCAACATCGAACAATAGCAGTGTTGTTTTAGTTATTGTGATTTTTCGCGGTTCGTTTGGACATTTTTATGAATTAAGTCAGTTTTCAATGCATGTATGTGCATAATTCAAATTTGAACTACATGCACATGCTCTGGTGCATATAAATTGGTTGAAAAATCAAATCTTTTGTCCTTTTGTGCATGCTTAGGACCCATGCAAGAAATGGGAATGAATGTCAAACACCCTGCCACCGTCACTCGGCCGCAAACATTGAGATACCTGGTTTTTAAATTCTAGTAAATCCAAAACTTGTCTAAAATTCATGAAACTTGGCTTGCTATCATGGAGCGGCATCAACATGTCATGGTATATTTTTTGTCCCATTTGGGGTAGTTTTGGGTATATTCTTCTCACAAACCAGAGCTTCTCACAACAACCATGATGGTTTCGGTAGGGAATGCCCCAACTTTGGGGACGAAACAATATCCATCGCCTCTTATTGATTTCAAAAATTTTCTCATGTCAACATAGAACAACAGGAGTGTTGTGTTATTTTTTGTGATTTTTCGGGGTTCATTTGCACATTTTTATGCATTAAGTGAGTTTTCAATGCATTTATGTGCACAACTCAAATTTGAACTACATGCACATGCTCCAGTGCATATAAATTGGTTGAAAAATCAAATATTTGTCCTTGGGTGCATGCTTAGGTCCCATGCAAGAAATGGGAATGAATGTCACACCCTGCCACCGTCACTCGGCCGCAAACATTGAGATACCTGGTTTTCAAAATAAAGTAACACCAATACTCGTCTGAAATTCATGAAACTTGGCATGCTATCATGGAGCGGTATCAACATGGCATGGTAAAAATTTTGTCCCATTTGGGGCAGGTTTGGGTCTATGCTTCTCACAAACAAGAGCTTCTCAGAACAAGCATGATGGTTTCGGTAGGGAACGCCCCAACTTTGGGGGCGATGCGATATCCATTGCCTCTTCGTGCTTTCAAATTTTTTTCTCGTGTCAACATAGAACAATAGGAGTGTTGTGTTATTTTTTGTGATTTTTCGGGGTTCGTTTGGACATTTTTATGCATTAAGTGAGTTTTTAATGCATTTATGTGCATAATTCATATTAGAACTATATGCACATGCTCCGGTGCATATAAGTTGGTTGAAAAATCAAATCTTTTGTCCTTGGGTGCATGCTTAGGTCCCATGCATGAAATGGGAATGAATGTCAAACACCCTGCTACCGTCACTCGACCGCTAACATTGAGAATCCTAGTTTTTAAATTCTAGTAAATCAAAACACCTCTGAAAATCATGAAACTTGACATGCATCATGGAGCAACATCAACATGGCATGGTAAATTTTTTGTCCCATTTGGGGCAGGTTTGGGTATATGCTTCTCACAAGCCAGAGCATCTCACAACAAGCATGATGGTTTCGGTAGGGAACGCCCCAACTTTGGGGACGAAGCGATATCCATTGCCTCTTATTGCTTTCAAATTTTCTTCTCGTGTCAACATCGAACAATAGCAGTGTTGTGTTATTTATTGTGATTTTTCGCGGTTCGTTTGGACATTTTTATGAATTAAGTGAGTTTTCAATGCATGTATGTGCATAATTCAAATTTGAACTACATGCACATGCTCTGGTGCATATAAATTGGTTGAAAAATCAAATCTTTGGTCCTTGGGTGCATGCTTAGTACCCATGCAAGAAATGGGAATGAATGTCAAACACCCTGCCACCATCACTCGGCCGCAAACATTGAGATACCTGGTTTTCAAATTCTAGTAAACCCAGTACTCGTCTGAAATTCATGAAACTTGGCATGCTATCATGGAGTGGCATCAACATGGCATGGTAAAAAATTTGTCCCATTTGGGGCATGTTTGGGTATATGCTTCTTACAAACAAGAGCTTCTCAGAACAAGCATGATGGTTTTGGTAGGGAACGCCCCAACTTTGGGGGCGATGTGATATCCCTTGCCTCTTCTTGCTTTCATATTTTTTTCTCGTGTCAACATAGAACAACAGGAGTGTTGTGTTATTTTTTGTCATTTTTCGGGGTTCGTTTGGACATTTTTATGCATTAAGTGAGTTTTTAATACATTTATGTGCATAATTCATATTTGAACTATATGCACATGCTCCGGTGCATATAAGTTGGTTGAAAAATCAAATATTTGTCCTTGGGTGAATGATTAGGTCCCATGTAAGAAATGGGAATGAATGTCACACCCTGCCACCGTCACTCGGCCGCAAACATTGAGATACCTGGTTTTTAAATTGTAGTAAATCCAAAACTCGTCTTAAATTCATGAAACTTGGCATGCTATCATGGAGCGTCATCAAAATGTGGTCGTACAATTTTTGTCCCATTTGGGGCAGGTTTGGGTATATGCTTCTCACAAACCAGAGATTCCCACAACAAGCATGATGGTTTCGGTAGGGAATGCCCCAACTTTGGGGACGAAACGATATCCACTGCCTCTTATTGCGTTCAAATTTTTTCTCGTGTCAACATTGAACAACAGGAGTGTTGTGTTATTTTTTGTGATTTTTCAGGGCTCGCTTGGACATTTTTATGCATTAATTGAGTTTTCAATGCATTTATGTGCATAATTCAAATTTGAACTACATGCACTGCTCCGGTGCATATAAATTGGTTGAAAAATCAAATCTTTTGTCCTTGGGTGCATGCTTAGGACCCATGCAAGAAATGGGAATGAATGTCAAACACCCTACCACCGTCACTCGGCCGCAAACATTGAGATACCTGGTTTTTAAATTCAAGTAATCCAAAACTTGTGTGAAATTCATGAAACTTGGCGTGCTATCTTGGAGCGGCATCAACGTGCCGTGGTAAATTTTTGTCCCATTTGGGGCAGGTTTGGGTATATGCTTCTCACAAACCAGAGCTTCTCACAACAAGCATGATGGTTTCGGTAGGGAACGCCCCAACTTTGGGGATGAAACGATATCCATTGCCTCTTATTGCGTTCAAATTTTTTCTCGTGTCAACATTGAACAACAGGAGTGTTGTGTTATTTTTTGTGATTTTTCAGGGCTCGCTTGGACATTTTTATGCATTAAGTGAGTTTTTAATGCATTTATGTGCATAATTCAAATTTGAACTACATGCACATGCTCCGGTGCATATAAATTGGTTGAAAAATCAAATCTTTTGTCCTTGGGTGCATGCTTAGGTCTCATGCAAGAAATGGGAATGAATGTCAAACACCCTACCGCCGTCACTCGGCCGCAAACATTGTGATACCTAGTTTTTAAATTCTAGTAAATCAAAACTCCTCTGAAATGTATTAAACTTGACGTGCTATCATGGAGCGGCATCAACATGGCGTGGTAAAATTTTTGTCCCATTTGGGGCAGGTTTGGTTATATGCTTCTCACAATATCGAGCTTCTCACAACAAGCATGATGGTTTCGGTAGGGAACACCCCAACATTGGGGACGAAACGATATCCATTCCCTCTTTTTGCTTTCAAATTTGTTCTCGTGTCAACATAGAACAACAGGAGTGTTGTGTTATTTTTTGTGATTTTTCAGGGCTCGCTTGGACATTTTTATGCATTAAGTGAGTTTTCAATGCATTTATGTGCATAATTCAAATTTGAACTACATGCACATGCTCCGGTGCATATAAATTGGTTGAAAAATCAAATCTTTTGTCCTTGGGTGCATGCTTAGGTCCCATGCAAGAAATGGGAATGAATGTCAAACGCCCTGCCACCGTCACTCAGCCGCAAACATTGAGAAACCTAGTTTTTAAATTCAAGTAATCCGAAACTTGTCTGAAATTCATGAAACTTGGCATGCTATCATGGAGCGGCATCAATGTGCCGTGGTAAATCTTTGTCCCATTTGGGGCAGGTTTGGGTATATGCTTCTCACAAACCAGAGCTTCTCACAACAAGCATGATGGTTTCGGTAGGGAACGCCCCAACTTTGGGGATCAAACGATATCCATTGCCTCTTATTGCGTTCAAATTTTTTCTCGTGTTAACATTGAACAACAGGAGTGTTGTGTTATTTTTTGTGATTTTTTGGGGTTCGTCTGGACATTTTTATGCATTAAGTGAGTTCTCAATGCATTTATGTGCATAATTCAAATTTGAACTACATGCACATCCTCCAGTGACGATAAATTGGTTGAAAATCAAATCTTTTGTCCTGGGGTGCATGCTTAGGTCCCATGCAAGAAATGGGAATGAATGTCAAACTCCCTGCCACCGTCACTCAGCCGCAAACATTGAGATACCAGGTTTTTAGATTCTAGTAAATCCAAAACTTGTCAGAAATTCAAGAAACTAGGAATGCTATCATGGAGCGGCATCAACATGCCGTCATAATTTTTTTGTCCCATTTGGGGCAGGTTTAGGTATATGCTTCTCACAAACCAGAGCTTCTCACATCAAGCATGATGGTTTTGGTAGGGAATGCCCCAACTTTGGGACGAAGCGATATCCATTGCCTCTTATTGTTTCAATTTTTTTTTCTCATGTCAACATCGAACAATAGGAGTGTGGTGTTTTTTGTTGTGATTTTTCGGGGTTCGTTTGGACATTTTTATGCATTAAGTGAGTTTTCAATGTATTTATGTGCATAATTCAAATTTGAACTACATGCACATGCTCTGGTGCATATAAATTGGTTGAAAAATCAAATCTTTTGTCCTTGGGTGCATGCTTAGGTCCCATGCAAGAAATGGGAATGAATGTCAAACACCCTGCCACCGTCACTCGGCCGTAAACATTGAGATACCTGGTTTTTAAATTCTAGTAAATCCAAAACTCGTCTGAAAGTCATGAAACTTGGCATGCTATCATGGAGCGGCATCAACATGCCGTCGTAAATTTTTTGTCCCATTTGGGGCAGGGTTGGGTATATGCTTCTCACAACCAAAGCATCTCACAACAAGCATGATGGTTTCGGTAGGGAACGCCCCAACTTTGGGGACGAAGCGATATCCATTGCCTCTTATTGCTTTCAAATTTTCTTCTCGTGTCAACATCGAACAATAGCAGTGTTGTGTTATTTATTGTGATTTTTCGCGGTTCGTTTGGACATTTTTATGAATTAAGTGAGTTTTCAATGCATGTATATGCATAATTCAAATTTGAACTAAATGCACATGCTCTGGTGCATATAAATTGGTTGAAAAATCAAATCTTTTGTCCTTGGGTGCATGCTTAGGACCCATGCAAGAAATGGGAATGAATGTCAAACACCCTACCACCGTCACTCGGCCGCAAACATTGAGATACCTGGTTTTTAAATTCTAGTAAATCCAAAACTTGTCTGAAATTCATGAAACTTGGCATGCTATCATGGAGCGGCATCAACATGTCATGGTATATTTTTGTCCCATTTGGGGTAGGTTTGGGTATATGCTTCTCACAAACCAGAGCTTCTCACAACAACCATGATGCTTTCGGTAGGGAATGCCCCAACTTTGGGGACGAAACGATATCCATTGCCTCTTATTGATTTCAAAAATTTTCTCATGTCAACATAGAACAACAGGAGTGTTGTGTTATTTTTTGTGATTTTTCGGGGTTCATTTGCACATTTTTATACATTAAGTGAGTTTTCAATACATTTATGTGCATAACTCAAATTTGAACTACATGCACATGCTCCAGTGCATATAAATTGGTTGAAAAATCAAATATTTGTCCTTTGGGTGCATGCTTAGGTCCCATGCAAGAAATGGGAATGAATGTCACACCCTACCACCGTCACTCGGCCGCAAACATTGAGATACCTGGTTTTCAAATTCTAGTAAATCCAAAACTCGTCTGAAATTCACGGAACTTGGCATGCTATCATGGAGCGGCATCAACATGGCATGGTAAAATTTTTGTCCCATTTGGGGCAGGTTTTGGTATATGCTTCTCACAAACAAGAGCTTTTCAGAACAAGCATGATGGTTTCGGTAGGGAACACCCCAACTTTGGGGGCGATGCGATATCCATTGCCTCTTCTTGCTTTCAAATTTTTTTCTCGTGTCAACATAGAACAACAGGAGTGTTGTGTTATTTTTTGTGATTTTTCGGGGTCCGTTTGGACATTTTTATGCATTAAGTAAGTTTTTTATGCATTTATGTGCATAATTCATATTTGAACTATATGCACATGCTCCGGTGCATATAAGTTGGTTGAAAAATCAAATCTTTTGTCCTTGGGTGCATGCTTAGGTCCCATGCAAGAAATGGGAATGAATGTCACACCCTGCCACCGTCACTCGGCCGCAAACATTGAGAATCCTAGTTTTTAAATTCTAGTAAATCAAAACACCTCTGAAAATTATGAAACTTGACATGCATCATGGAGCGGCATCAACATGGCATGGTAAATTTTTTGTACCATTTGGGGCAGGTTTGGTTATATGCTTCTCACAAACCAGAGCTTCTCACAACAAGCATGATGGTTTCGGTAGGAAACGCCCCAACTTTGGGGACGAAACAATATCCATTACCTCTTAGTGCTTTCAAATTTTCCTCGTGTCAACATTGAACAATAGGAGTGTTGTGTTATTTATTATGATTTTTAAGGTTCGTTTGGACATTTTTATGCATTGAGTGAGTTTTCAAAGCATTTATGTGCATAATTCAAATTTGAACTACATCAACATGCTCTGGTGCATATAAATTGGTTGAAAAATCAAATCTTTTGTCCTTGGGTGCATGCTTAGGTCCGATGCAAGAAATGAGAATGAATGTCAAACACCCTGCCACCGTCAGTCGGCCGCAAACATTGAGATACCTGGTTCTCAAATTCTAGTAAATCCATAACTCGTCTGAAATTCAGGAAACTTGGCATGCTATCATGGAGCGGCATCAACATGTCGTGCTACATTTTTGTCCCATTTGGGGCAGGTTTGAGTATATCCTTCTCACAAACCAGAGCTTCTCACAACAAGCATGATGGTTTCGGTAGGGAACGCCCCAACTTTGGGGATGAAACGATATCCATTGCCTCTTATTGCGTTCAAATTTTTTCTCGTGTCAACATTGAACAACATGAGTGTTGTGTTATTTTTTGTGATTTTTTGGGGTTCGTCTGGACATTTTTATGCATTAAGTGAGTTCTCAATGTATTTAGGTGCATAATTCAAATTTGAACTACATGCACATGCTTCGGTGCATATAAATTGGTTGTAAAATCAAATCTTTCGTCCTTGGGTGCATGCTTAGGTCTCATGCAAGAAATGGGAATGAATGTCAAACACCCTACCACCGTCACTCGGCCGCAAACATTGAGATACCTAGTTTTTAAATTCTAGTAAATCAAAACTCCTCTGAAATTCATTAAACTTGACATGCTATCATGGAGCGGCATCAACAAGGCGTGGTAAATTTTTTGTCCCATTTGGGGCAGGTTTGGTTATATGCTTCTCACAATATCGAGCTTCTCACAACAAGCATGATGGTTTCGGTAGGGAACGCCCCAACATTGGGGACGAAACGATATCCATTGCCTCTTTTTGCTTTCAAATTTTTTCTCGTGTCAACATAGGACAACAGGAGTGTTGTGTTATTTTTTCTGATTTTTCAGGGCTCGCTTGGACATTTTTATGCATTAAGTGAGTTTTCAATGTATTTATGTGCATAATTCAAATTTGAACTACATGCACATGCTCCGGTGCATATAAATTGGTTGAAAAATCAAATCTTTTGTCCTTGGGTGCATGCTTAGGTCCCATGCAAGAAATGGGAATGAATGTCAAACACCCTGCCACCGTCACTCAGCCGCAAACATTGAGAAACCTAGTTTTTAAATTCAAGTAATCCAAAACTTGTCTGAAATTCATGAAAGTTGGCATGCTATCATGGAGCGGCATCAACGTGTCGTGGTAAATTTTTGTCCCATTTGGGGCAGGTTTGGGTATATGCTTCTCACAAACCAGAGCTTCTCACAACAAGCATGAAGGTTTCGGTAGGGAGCGCCCCAACTTTCGGGACAAAACGATACCCATTGCCTCTTATTGATTTCAAATTTTTCTCATGTCAACAAAGAACAACAGGAGTGTTATGTAATTTTTTTTGATTTTTCGGGGTTTATTAGGACATTTTTATGCATTAAGTGAGTTTTCAATGCATTTATGTGCATAACTCAAACTTCAACTACATGCACATGCTCCAGTGCATATAAATTGGTTGAATAATCAAATATTTGTCCTTTGGTGCATGCTTAGGTCCCATGCAAGAAATGGGAATGAATGTCACACCCTGCCACCGTCACTCGGCCGCAAACATTGAGATACCTGGTTTTTAAATTGTAGTAAATCCAAAACTCGTCTGAAATTCATGAAACTTGGCATGCTATCATGGAGCGGCATCAACATGTCGTGGTACATTTTTGTCCCATTTGGGGCAGGTTTGGGAATATGCTTCTCACAAACCAGAGCTTCTCACAACAAGCATGATGGTTTCGGTAGGGAACGCCCCAGGTTTGGGGATGAAATGATATCCATTGCCTCTTATTGCTTTCAAATTTTTTGTGATTTTTCGGGGTTCATTTGGACATTTTTATGCATTAAGTGAGTTTTCAATATATTTATGTGCATAACTCAAATTTGAACTACATGCACATGCTGCAGTGCATATAAATTGATTGAAAAATCAAATATTTGTCCTTGGGTGCCTGCTTAGGTCCCATGCAAGAAATGGGAATGAATGTCACACCCTGCCACCGTCACTCGGCCGCAAACATTGAGATACCTGGTTTTTAAATTGTAGTAAATCCAAAACTCATCTGAAATTCATGAAACTTGGCATGCTATCATGGAGCGTCATCATCATGTCGTGGTACATTTTTTGTCCCATTTGGGGCAGGTTTGTGTATATGCTTCTCACAAACCAGAGCTTCCCACAAAAAGCATGATGGTTTCGGTAGGGAACACCCCAACTTTGGGGACGAAACGATATCCATTGCCTCTTATTGCGTTCAAATTTTTCTCGTGTCAACATTGAACAACAGGAGTGTTGTGTTATTTTTTGTGATTTTTCAGGGCTCGCTTGGACATTTTTATGGATGAAGTGAGTTTTCAATGCATTTATGTGCATAATTCAAATTTGAACTACATGCACATGCTCCGGTGCATATAAATTGGTTGAAAAATCAAATCTTTTGTCCTTGGGTGCAAGCTTAGGTCCCATGCAAGAAATGGGAATGAATGTCAAACACCCTGCCACCGTCACTCAGCCGCAAACATTGAGATACCTAGTTTTTAAATTCAAGTAATCCAAAACTTGTCTGAAATTCATGAAACTTGGCATGCTATCATGGAGCGGCATCAACGTGCCGTGGTAAATTTTTGTCCCATTTGGGGCAGGTTTGGGTATATGCTTCTCACCGACCAGAGCTTCTCACAACAAGCATGATGGTTTCGGTAGGGAACGCCCCAACTTTGGGGATGAAACGATATCCATTGCCTCTTGTTGTGTTCAAATATTTTCTCGTGTCAACATTGAACAACAGGAGTGTTGTGTTATTTTTTGTGATTTTTCAGGGCTCGCTTGGACATTTTTATGCATTAATTGAGTTCTCAATGCATTTATGTGCATAATTCAAATTTGAACTACATGCACATCCTGCGGTGCATATAAATTGGTTGAAAAATCAAATATTTTGTCCTTGGGTGCATGCTTAGGTCCCATGCAAGAAATGGGAATGAATGTCAAACACCCTGCCACCGTCACTCAGCCGCAAACATTGAGATACCTAGTTTTTAAATTCAAGTAATCCAAAACTTGTCTGAAATTCATGAAACTTGGCATGCTATCATGGAGCGGCATCAACGTGCCATGGTAAATTTTTGTCCCATCTGGGGCAGGTTTGGGTATATGCTTCTCACAAACCAGAGCTTCTCACAACAAGCATGATGGTTTCGGTAGGGAACGCCCCAACTTTGGGGATGAAACGATATCCATTGCCTCTTATTGTGTTCAGATTTTTTCTCGTGTCAACATTGAACAACAGGAGTGTTGTGTTATTTTTTGTGATTTTTTGGGGTTCGTCTGGACATTTTTATGCATTAAGTGAGTTCTCAATGCATTTATGTGCATAATTCAAATTTGAACTACATGCACATGCTCCGGCGCATATAAATTTGTTGAAAAATCAAATCTTTCGTCCTTGGGTGCATGCTTAGGTCTCATGCAAGAAATGGGAATGAATGTCAAACACCCTACCACTGTCACTCGGCCGCAAACATTGAGATACCTAGTTTTTAAATTCTAGTAAATCAAAACTCCTCTGAAATTCATTATACTTGACATGCTATCATGGAGCGGCATCAACATGGCGTGGTAAAATATTTGTCCCATTTGGGGCAGGTTTGGTTATATGCTTCTCACAATATCGAGCTTCTCACAACAAGCATGATGGTTTCGGTAGGGAACGCCCCAACATTGGGGACGAAACGATATCCATTGCCTCTTTTTGCTTTCAAATTTTTTCTCGTGTCAACATAGAACAACAGGAGTGTTGTGTTATTTTTCGTGATTTTTAAGGGCTTGCTTGGACATTTTATGCATTAAGTGAGTTTTCAATGCATTTATGTGCATAATTCAAATTTGAACTGCATGCACGTGCTTCGGTGCATATAAATTGGTTGAAAAATCAAATCTTTTGTCCTTGGGTGCATGCTTAGGTCACATGCAAGAAATAGGAATGAATGTCAAACACCCTGCCACCGTCACTCAGCCGCAAACATTGAGAAACCTAGTTTTTAAATTCAAGTAATCCAAAACTTGTCTGAAATTCATGAAACTTGGCATGCTATCATGGAGCGGCATCAACGTGCCGTGGTAAATTTTTGTCCCATTTGGGGTAGGTTTGGGTATATGCTTCTCACAAACCAGAGCTTCTCACAACAAGCATGATGGTTTCGGTAGGGAACGCCCCAACTCTGGGGTCGAAACAATATGCATTGCCTCTTATTGCTTTCAAATTTGTTCTCGTGTCAACATAGATCTACAGGAGTGTTGTGTAATTTTTTGTGATTTTTCTCGCTTGGACATTTTTATGCAGTAAGTGAGTTTTCAATGCATTTATGTGCATAATTCAAATTTTAACTACATGCACATGCTCCGGTGCATATAAATTCGTTGTAAAATCAAATCTTTGTCCTTGGGTGCATGCTTAGGTCCCATGCAAGAAATGGGAATTAATGTCACACCCTGCCACCGTCACTCGGCCGCAAACATTGAGATACCTGGTTTTTAAATTCTAGTAAATCCAAAACTCGTCAGAAATTCATGAAACTTGGCATGCTATCATGGAGCGACATCAACATGGCGTGGTAAAATTTATGTCCCATTTGGGGCAGGTTTGGGTATATGCTTCTCACAAACCAGAGCTTCTCACAACAAGCATGATGGTTTCGGTAGGGAATGACCCAACATTGGGGACGAAGTGATATCCATTGCCTCTTATTACTTTCAAATTTTTTTCTCGTGTCAACATAGAACAACAGGAGTGTTCTGTTATTTTTTGTGATTTTTCGGGGTTCTTCTCGACATTTTTATGCATTAAGTGAGTTTTCAATGCATTTATGTGCATAATTCAAATTTGAACTACATGCACATGCTCCAGTGCATATAAATTGGTTGAAAAATCAAATCTTTTGTCCTTGTGTGCATGCTTAGGTCCCATGCAAGAAATGGGAATGAATGTCAAACACCCTGCCACCGTCACTCGGCCGCAAACATTGAGATACCAGGTTTTTAAATTCTAGTAAATCTAAAACTAGTCTGAAATTCATGAAACTTGGCATGCTATCATGGAGCGGCATCAACATGCCGTGGTAATTTTCTTGTCCCATTTGGGGCAGGTTTGGATATATGCTTCTGACAAACCAGAGCTTCTCACAACAAGCATGATTGTTTCTGTAGGGAACGCCCCAACTTTGGGGACGAAACGATATCCATTGCCTCTTATTGCTTTCAAATTTTTTTCTCGTGTCAACATAGAACAACAGGAGTGCTGTGTTATTTTTTGTGATTTTTCGGGGTTTGTCTGGACATTTTTATGCATTAAGTGAGTTTTTAATACATTTATGTGCATAATTCAAATTTGAACTACATGCACATGCTCCGGTGCATATAAATTGGTTGAAAAATCAAATATTTTGTTCTTGGGTGCATGCTTAGGTCCCAGGCAAGAAATGGGAACATTGAGATACCTGCTTTTCAAAATCTAGTAAATCCAAAACTCGTCTGAAATTCATGAAACTTGGCATGCTATCATGGAGCGGCATCACCATGTCGTGGCAATTTTTTGTCCCATTTGGAACAGGTTTGGTTATATGCTTCTCACAAACCAAAGCTTCTCACAACAAGCATGATGGTTTCGGTAGGAACGCTCACGGTGTACGAAAGCATGATGGTTTCGGAGACGCGCGCCACGGCCACACTAAGTAGGGCAGAGGAGGGGGCCGGAGAGAAGCCGAAGCCCAAGACAATGCCATGGCCAAGAACACAAAGAAGCAGAGGGATGGAGCAGGTTCCCCCGGCAAGACCCTTGCCGGGGCAGCCTCAGCGGCTCCGGCAAGATCCTTGCCGGGGCAGCTCGCCCACACCAACGGAGTGAGCCACCCTTGAGCCCACAGGTTCCAACCCAACCAACTACGTTGGGACCAGGGCTCGGGAGGCACCTCCGTGGTGGCATGCAGATCTTTGTCAAGCACATAAACACACAAGATCAGATGAGGACCAGAAGACGGCGACCCTTGGCGACATCCTTGCCGAGGAAGGCCACAAGGCCCTCCCGGCAAGATCCTTGCCGGGGACGACTGCGCGCCACGGCAAGACCCTTGTCAGGCCCCCGGCAAGGCCCATGCCGAGCATATCAGCGGGGCCACTACCAGGCCCGCACCAGCCAAGTTTCTACCGCCGTTCGCATGCAGCTGGGAGGCCGACCAGTTGGGCTGGCACCTGTGTGGCAACATGCAGGTTCCAGGCCAGATCAGCAAGTGCCTGCGTGGCGGCATGCAGATCTTCGTGAAGACCCTACCACTGCGCCACCTCAGCTGCTTGCCTGCCTATGTGGCGCCGCATGCATCGCTGGCCAGGGCGCGTGTCGAAGCGAAGAGGAGCGGCGACGGACGGGAGGGCCTCGCTTCCCGTCCCCGATAAAGCTAGGGGACACCTAAGCGACGCATTAAATGCGTCTTGTCCTGTAGTACGGGCGATAAGCTCACAGTACTGTAGGCCTTTCCACCTCCTGTGTGCCACTGTGGCAGCCCCTTTCGACTACAAAAGGAGGCCCATGGCATACTGGAGAGGGATTCGGCTCTTTTGAACTACGCAGCCACCATAGCTAGTTCGAGATCTCAAGAACTCTCTCAAATACACACCAAAGCAGGACTAGGGTTTTACGCATCCTCGCGGCCCGAACCTGGGTAAACGATCCTTCTGCTGACAGTTAATCCTGCTCTTCTCACAACCCCGCGCCCCGACAACCGTAGTAGGGATTCTCGTGATCCCATAGGTGTCGTGTCCCACCGACATGTTTGGCGCGCCAGGTAGGGGGCGCAATTGTGAGAATCTTGTCTAGTAGGTTGCCTAGCAGTTCTTCATCGCCATGGCTCCCAAGAAGAAGACGATCACGGCGATCGGCTCGTCGGGAGCCGAACGGCCCGTGCCAGTGCGGACGAGCAGCGGGCCAGTCGCGGACAAGACCCGGGCCGCAGTCCGTGAGCACCGGCATCGCTCTGACAGTCGGAGCCTGGCGAGCGGCGTCGTTCATGCGCCAGGCGACGGGCCGCAAGCCGCCAAATCCAAAGACGGAGCTGAGGCCCCCGCAGGCGGCGCGGGGCCCTCCAGGAGTGTCGTTGTGCCACCCACGGGCGGCGCAGCAACCTCCAAGACGCCCACGCCGGCGCCCATAGCGCGCTCTTCCCAGGGTGCACGCGACGAGCAGCGCCACCACGCTGGAGACCCCGGACAGGGAAAAAGAAGACCGGCAAGACCTCTGGCACCCACTCCGGCATGCGCACCTCTTCGAAGTGTTGTGCTACCGTCGAGGATGTGCCAGAGAGCTCCACCGGCAAGAGCAAGAAATGTAGAGCTGAGCCGCCGCAGACCAAGAAGGTGTCTGTTAGGGAGGATGGCACGGGAGGGGCTTTCACCGTAAGCTCCACCCTTGACAGCAAATAGGAAGGCGCGCTCGTCACCTTCCTGCGGGTGAATGTCGACGCGTTTGCATGGCAAGCATCCGACATCCCCGGTGTTCCCAGGGAGGTTATTGAGCACGACCTTGCTGTCTGTCCTCATGCGCGGCCCGTCAAGTAGAAGGTCAGGAAGCAGGCTCTGGAAAGGCAGGAGTTCATCACAGAGGAGATCAGGAAGTTGGAAGCAGCAGGTTTGGTGAAAGGAGTGCTCCATCCGACGTGGTTGGCCAATCCGGTGGTGGTGCGCAAGGCAAATGGGAAGTGGAGGCTGTGTATTGACTACACAGATATCAATAGGGCTTGTCCCAAGGACCCCTTCCCGTTGCCGCACATCAACCAGATTGTTGACTCCACGGCCGGGTGTGATCTGTTGTCATTCCTCGACGACTACTCGGGCTACCACCAGATCTTCATGACAAAAGAAGATGAAGAGAAGACAACATTCATCACCCCATGTGGTACGTATTGCTTTTTACGGATGCCTTTTGGGTTGAAGAGTGCTGGCTCGATGTTTGCAAGAGCGGTCCAAATTGGTTTTGAACCCCAGATCCATAGAAATATGGAAGCATACAAGGATGACACAGTGGTCAAAACCAAGGACAGGGCAACTCTTGGACAAGACCTGGAAGAGACGTTTGCCAACCTGCGCAAGATCAACCTGAAGCTGAACCCTGAGAAGTGTGTCTTCGGCGTTCCGTCCGGCAAGCTTCTCGGGTTCTTTGTGTCGCAGCACGGGATCGAGGCAAACCCAGACAAGATCAAGGCTATTGAACAGATTGAGGCGCCCAAGTGGATCAAGGATGTGCATCGGCTCATTGGCTGCGTTGCCGCCACGAGCCGATTCATCTCCAAGTCCGCCGAGCGCGCCCTCCCCTTTTTCAAAATCTTGAAGAAGGCAGGCCCAATGGAGTGGACCCCAGAAGCCGAGGCGGCGTTGCAGGATCTGAAGAAATACCTTTCCTCCACACCAATACTGGTTGCGCCTAAACCACAAGAGCCGTTGCTGCTGTATCTAGCGGCAACGAATCAAGTGGTCATCGCCGCACTGGTAGCACAGAGAGGAGTCGATGAGGAGGCAGTGGCAATGGCAGGACTGGCAGATGGCAAGCCAGAGATTCCCCCGGCAGGCCCTGGTGCCGGCAAGGCGAGGCCTCTGGCAGAGTCTGACGTCATATGAGTAGTGCCTGCGCAGTCAAGTGAAGTGGTGCAGAAGAAGGTGATGCAGCAACTAGTTTACTTTGTCAGCTCCCTCTTGCAGGGGGCTAGGTCAAGGTACTCTGGTGTGCAAAAATTGCTCTTCGGCCTCCTTATGGCCTTGAGGAAGCTGCGTCATTACTTCCAAGCCCACGAGATCACTATCGTCACTCGCCTCCCGTTGCAACGGATACTGCACAACCCAAATGAGACCGGAAGGATTGTGGAATGGGCCTTGGAGTTGTCGAGCTGGGTTGAAGTTTGAAAATACCTCAACAATGCAGAGTAGAGTCTTGGCGGATTTCATTGCAGAATGGACCTCGACACCCGACGAAGAAATCCAGGAGACCGCTCTCCCCGGCAAGGAAGCAAGCCGCGACTGGATCATGTACTTTGATGGGGCTTTCTCGCTGTAAGGCGCCGGTGCCGGTGTGCTGCTTGTCGCACCCACCGGAGAGCACCTCATGTATCTGATCCAGATGCACTTTCCCAGGGAGATGTCCACAAACAATACCGCTGAATACAAGGGGCTGCTTGCCGGTCTCAGGATCGCGGCAGACCTCGGGGTGAAAAAGCTCATCGTCAGGGGTGATTCACAGCTTGTCGTCAGACAAGTTAACAAGGATTATCAGAGTCCGTTGATGGAGGACTACGTAGATGAGGTGAGGAAACTGGAGGAGCGCTTCGACGGTATACAAGCGGAGCATGTTCCCCGAGTGGAGAACGACATCGCTGACTACCTATCAAAGCGCGCGACATTCAAGCTACCTGTGGAACCAGGTACCTTTTTGCTTCGGTTAACTCAACCATCCGTCGAGCCATCAACAGAGCAGAACAAGCGCAGGAAGTCAGGCCCCGACAAGGTACTTTCCCGCCGAGCCCCCAGGGGCTGCTGACAAGGGTGTTGCCGCGAATCCTGAGCCTGCCGAGGGACGGCTGGCTCCGGCAGGGCGCCAAGCCCTGGCCGTAGAGACAGCTGCCCCCATGGCGGAAGAGATGCCTTTGGTCCTTGCCGTCAAGCCCAAGGCTCCAGCATGGGCACATCATACCGTCCATTTCCTCCAGACAGGGGAACTTCCTGAGGAGCAGGAAGAAGCGGAAAAAGTAGCCCGTCGGTCTGCCTTGTACCAGTTCATCGATAACGTCCTGTACAGAAGAAGACCGTATAGTGTGAAATTGAAGTGCATCCCCCGGGAGGAAGGACTGGAGCTGTTGGCAGAGATACATGGAGGCATATGTGGCTCCCACATAGGGTTGAGGGCCCTTGCCGGCAAGGCATTCCGGCGAGGTTTCTTCTGGCCCACCGCCCTTCAGGATGCAATGGAACTAGTAACCAAGTGTGAAGCGTGTCAGTTCCATTCAAAGAAGCTTCATCAACCAGCTCAAGCCCTTCAAACAATCCCTCTCTGCTGGCCGTTTTCGGTCTGGGGGCTCGACATACTGGGCCCCTTCCCCTGTGCTGTCGGGGGCTTTGAGTACTTGTACGTTGCAATCGACAAGTTCACAAAGTGGCCGGAGGTGGAACCGGTGAGGAAGGTGACAGCACAGTCAGCCATCAAGTTCTTCAAGGGACTAGTCTGTCGTTTTGGTGTGCCAAACAAAGTCATCACCGACAACGGCACGCAGTTCACAAGCCACACCTTCATGCAATACATTCAAGACCTTGTCAGAATGGTCTGTTTTGCTTCCGTGGCACATCCACGAAGCAACGGCCAAGCGGAGAGGGCAAATGCTGAAGTGTTGCGAGGCCTGAGAACGAAGACTTTTGACAAGCTGCACAAGAGCGTAAGGCACTGGATTGATGAGTTGCCGACGGTTCTTTGGTCGATCCGGACGACGCCAAATCGAGCCACCGACAAGACACCCTTTGCCCTAGTATATGGGGCAGAAGCAGTTCTTCCCACGGAACTCATATATGGGTCACCTCGAGTGCTCGCTTATGATGAGCTTGAGCAAGAGCAATTGCGGCAAGATGACGCAATGCTCCTTGAGGAAGATCGTCTTCGGGCGGCTGTGAGAGCGGCACGCTACCCGCAGGCCTTGCACCGCTACCATAGCTGCAAGGTCCATGCCTGAAGCTTTGAGGAAGGCGACCTTGTTCTTCGGCGCATTCAGTTGGCCAAGAATTCCAACAAGTTGACGCCGAAGTGGGAAAGCCCTTATCGGGTAATACGAGTCACCAGGCCCGCCACTGTCTGCCTGGAGACCGAAGATGCTGTCCCAGTGAGCAACTCCTGGAACATCGAGCATCTTTGCAAGTTTTACCCATAAGGCGCGGCTTGTCGGGCCTCCCGGCAAGCCACCCTTTTGTACAAGCTTTGCCAACAAGGCATGTAACCCTCTATACAAAGCCAGGTGCAGACCCTGAGCATAAATAAACGAAGCGCTGGCGCCCTAAGCTATATCATGCATGCTAGGTCAAGTCTCTTCCTCGGTTAGGGTTGATAGTGCTTAGCGGCGACTAACCCCTAGCCTAGAGGTCGAGTGTGCGTCTTTCTATCCTCTTTGGTTCGCAGGGCACGTGGGCATATCTCCTGAGCCGCTTGGGAGGAAGAGGATGGACCGGCGATCCGGCCCCGGCAAGCCAGACCGCCGGGGGCCGAAGACACAAGGATCAAACCACAGCAAACCAAGGTTGCTGGGGGGCTGTGGATTCAGATAAGTCTTCTATCCCGTGTTATGCACTTCCGTATAGAACTGGGACATATGAAACCTTGTTTATATTCTTAAAACCACCGTGCTCCCCTTTTCCCGTACCCAAGAACTATCCCCTGGGTCGGAACTTGGTCATAGTCCCAGTGGCAAGAGAACTGAACGAGGGACCTAACCCTGCTTCGCCCCTGCCTCCGCCGAGAGCGTGAGGACGGCCGACCAAAGCGGGGGGATGGCAAGGCCTGTTGCCGGGCGACACTGTTTATCTTAAAAATAACAAGGATTCTTTCCTTGGCACGAGCCTCGCTCATGCACAAAGAACCCGACAAACACCCTTTTTCATTAAAAACGTCCCATTTAGGTACAGTTCATACGGAAAGAAAAACATGAGCAAGGGGATTACAAGTTTCAAATCTAACAAGTGCCTGCAGGCTTACAAACTAAAAAGAGATAAGGTGCCCGTAATCCCTTTCTTGTCCCTCTCCTCAGGAGGTGAAACAAGACAGCAGGAGGGTGAAAGGAGCGCCTAGCCGAGGTGCGAGGAGCAGAAGGCGCCAGGAGGACATCCCGGTGGCCGTCCCAGAGAAAGGCTGGTGATGATGATGACGGGAGAAGAGCTGGAAGACGAGGCGGCAGGACCGGCAATACGCGACGAAGGCGTCGGTGCCCGCGTACTCCGACTTGACGGCCGGCCACCCGCCTTCTTCGCCTTCTCCGGGCCTCCTACGCCAGCCGCCCCAGGAGGCGACCCCGAGAAGTCCAAGGGGCCCGGTGCAGATGCTGCTGCTGCCGCCACCCCCCCGGGGGCGGCAGGTCCGATACCTAGTCGGACCCGTCATCCTCCCGCCTATTACCCTCGTCGTCGCTGTCGCTGTCCTCCTCGTCGCTCTCACTCGAGGAGGAATCTTCATCGTCGGAGGAGCTCTCCACGCAGCACTTCAGGCCAGTTCCAAGATCTCTTAAGACCTTGATGGAGAGGAGGTCGCCCTCTGTTAACTTGAAGTAGAGGACGAGCCGCAACATCAGGCTATGGATGCGAGCAAATGTCTTCCATCCACGGCAGAGATACATGACATGCGAAGCAGGGAAGTCGACGTCGACCCGCGTGCCGCCGGTCTCGCAGCCCCTCATTTGCAATCTGAGGGTCTGGGGCGGATCGAGCTCCATCTCCTGGGCGAAGGTGGTGGGAAGACGGAGACGACGATGCCGTGGCCGGCGCAGCCTTATAAAGAATTCACGGGGCCGGTCCCCGACACGACCCTCCATCACAGGGGGCACCGCTGGCAGAGGCACGGCCGCCGCGCCACCTCGTCCCCCTCTCCCCCAGCCGCCGATGCGACCTCGGCCACGCACCCTCCCCCTTCCTCTCGTGGCTGGCTCCGCCACCGCGGGCTCGTGGGAAGGATGGACACGCTGGCGAGCAGCGACCCTAGCCGCCACCGTCGAAGGCCCAGCACCTCCTCTCGCCATGGTAGATGGAGGGAAGAAGCAAAGGTGAAAAAGGATGGATGCGGAAGGAATGTGGGATGATGCCCTCCCTCCCCCTCCTTATAAAGAGGCGGGGTCGAGGCTCGGCCGCCCCACTCATCCAATCCAGCCACCAGAGGCGCAGGGAATAGGGACCGACCCGCTGCCCCAATCAGCGACGGCCTAGTTTCCCGCCTCCGCCACCTGCCACTTGCATGGAGGATGCATGGCGGGCGAGCAGGACCGAAAAGACTTGTGAGACGACCATTCCCCGCCCCGTGATCATGGGGCGTGGAAGCCTCGAAGACTACGACCCGAGCCCATTCAGTAAATGAGCCATGCCTCCACGCCTCCCTCTTTTTATGGGGAAGCATGAGCCGCCTCTTTACCACGATGTGACGCATGTGTGCGGAAACTGCCCCACGCATGCCGCCCACGTAATGCACGATCCTCCATGACGCATGTCCAACGCGGGTCGTGGGGAAGCGCAGCGGACGAAGAGTTACTGCGGTGAAAATCCGCCCCGCCTGCCCGCGCACCGTTCTGGGCCTGGCCCAACAATGTGTCGCGCTTATGTGTGGCCCAGGCCCCGGGGCTCCTGTCGGTGTACGAAAGTAGGGGAACACCTTTGTACCCCTTTACTTGTGCACGAGTGCTACCTCTTGAGCACTGCGTTCGTTTTCCCTTGAAGAGGAAAGGGTGATGCAGTAAAGTAGCGTAAGTATTTCCCTCAGTTTTTGAGAAACAAGGTATCAATCCAGTAGGAGATCACGCACGAGTCCCTCACACCTACACAAACAAATAAGAACCTCGCAACCAACGCGATAAAGGGGTTGTCAATCCCTCAAGGTCACTTACGAGAGTGAGATCTGATAGATATGATAAGATAAATTTTTTGGTATTTTTATGATAAAGGGAAATAAAGATGCAATGTAAAATAAAAGGTAATAAAAATAACTAAGTATTGGAAGATTAATATGATGGAAGATAGACCCGGGGCTATAGGTTTCACTAGTGGCTTCTCTCAAGATAGCATAAGTATTACGGTGGGTAAACGAATTACTGTCGAGCAATTGATAGAATTGAGCATAGTTATGAGAATATCTAGGTATGATCATGTATATAGGCATCACGTCCGCGACAAGTAGACCGAAACGATTCTGCGTCTACAACTATTACTCCACACATCGACCGCTATCCAGCATGCATCTAGAGTATTAAGTTCATAAGAACAGAGTAATGCTTTAAGTAAGATGACATGATGTAGAGGGATAAACTCATGCAATATGATATAAACCCCATCTTTTTATCCTCGATGGCAACAATACAATACGTGTCGTTTCCCTTTCTGTCACTAGGATCGAGCACCGCAAGATTGAACCAAAAGCTAAGCACTTCTCCCATTGCAAGAAAGATCAATCTAGTAGGCCAAACCAAACTGATAATTTGAAGAGACTTGCAAAGATAACCAATCATACATAAAAGAATTCAGGGAAGATTCAAATATTGTTCATAGGTAATCTTGATCATAAACCCACGATTCATCGGATCTCGACAAACACACCGCAAAAGAAGATTACATCGAATAGATCTCCAAGAAGATCGAGGAGAACTTTGTATTGAGATCCAAAGAGAGAGAAGAAGCCATCTAGCTAATAACTATGGACCCAAAGGTCTGAGGTAAACTACTCACACATCATCGGAGAGGCTATGGTGTTGATGTAGAAGCCCTCCGTGATCAATGCCCCCTCTGGCGGAGCGCCGGAAAAGGCCCCAAGATGGGATCTCACGGGTACCGAAGGTTGCGGCAGTGGAAATAGGGTTTTGGCTCCATCTCTGATAATTTGGGGGTACGTAGGTATATATAGGAGGAAGAAGTACGTCGGTGGCGCAACGTGGGCCCCACGAGGGTGGAGGGCGCGCCTGGGGGGTAGGCGCGCCCCCTGCCTCGTGCTCTCCTCGTTGATTGCTTTGCGTAGACTCAAGTCCTCTGGATCACGTTTGTTTCGAAAATCATGTTCCCGAAGGTTTCATTCCTTTTGGACTCCGTTTGATATCCTTTTTCTGCAAAACACTGAAATAGGCAAAAAACAGCAATTTGGGTTGGGCCTCCGGTTAATAGGTTAGTCCCAAAAATAATATTAAAGTGTATAACAAAGCCCATTAAACATCCAAAGCAGAATATAATATAGCATGGAACAATAAAAAATTATAGATACGTTGGAGACGTATCAAGCGTCCCCAAGCTTAATTCCTGCTCGTCCTCGAGTAGGTAAATGATAAAAACAGAATTTTTGATGTGGAATGCTACTTAGCATAATTTTCAATGTAATTCTCTTGCTTGTGGTATGAATATTCAGATCCGATAGATTCAAGATAAACGTTTAATATTGACATAGAATAATAATACTTCAAGCATACTAACTAAGCAATCATGTCTTCTCAAAATAACATGGCCAAAGAAATTTATCCCTACAAAATCATATAGTCTGGCTATGCTCTATCTTCACCACACAAAGTATTTAAATCATGCACAACCCCGATGACAAGCCAAGCAATTGTTTCATACTTTTGGTGTTCTCAAACTTTTTCAATCTTCACGCAATACATGAGCGTGAGCCATGGACATAGCACTATATGTGGAATATAATGGTGGTTGTGGAGAAGACAAAAAGGAGAAGATAGTCTCACATCAACTAGGCGTATCAACGCGCTATGGAGATGCCCATCAATAGATATCAATGTGAGTGAGTAGGGATTGCCATGCAACGGATGCACTAGAGCTATAAGCATATGAAAGCTCAACAAAAGAAACTAAGTGGGTGTGCATCCAACTCACTTGCTCATGAAGACCTAGGGCATTTTGAGGAAGCCCATCATTGGAATATATAAGCCAAGTTCTATAATGAAAAATTCCCACTAGTATATGAAAGTGATATCATAGGAGACTCTCTATCATGAAGATCATGGTGCTACTTTGAAGCACAAGTGTGGAAAAAGGATAGTAGCATTGTCCCTTCTCTCTTTTTCTCTCATCATTTTTTTTGTCTGGAGTCTCATCCCGACTTGTGGGGGAATCATAGTCTCCATCATCATTTCCCCACTTGGGACAATGCTCTAATAATGATGATCATCACAGTTTTATTACGTACAACTCAATACTTAGAACAAAATATGACTCTATGTGAATGCCTCCGACAGTGTACCGGGATATGCAATGAATCAAGAGTGACATGCATGAAAGAATTACGAACGGTGGCTTTGCCACAAATACGATGTCAACTACATGATCATGCAAAGCAATATGACAATGATGGAGCATGTCATAGTAAACGGAACGGTGGTAAGTTGCATGGCAATATATCTCAGAATGTATATGGAAATGCCATGATAGGTAGGTATGGTGGCTGTTTTGAGGAAGGTATAAGGTGGGTGTATGATATCGGCGAAAAGTGCGCGGTATTAGAGAGGCCAGCAATGGTGGAAGGAAGAGAGTGCGTATAATCCATGGACTCAACATTAGTCATAAAGAACTCATATACTTGTTGCAAAAATCTATTTGTTATCGAAGCAAAGTATTACGCGCATGCTCCTAGGGGGATAGATTGGTAGGAAAAGACCATCGCTCGTCCCCGACCGCCACTCATAAGGAAGACAATCAATAAATAAATCATGCTCCGACTTCATCACATAACGGTTCACCATACGCGCATGCTACGGGAATCAGAAACTTTAACACAAGTATTCCTCAAATCCACAACTACTCAACTAGCATGACTCTAATATCACCATCTTCATATCTCAAAACAATTATCAAGCATCAAACTTCTCATAGTATTCAACACACTCATAAGATTTTTTTTACTAATCTTGGATGCCTATCATAATTAAAGCAAATTACCATGCTGTTTTGTAGGACTCTAAAAATAATATAAGTGAAGCATGAAAGAACAATAGTTTTTATAAAACAAATCCACCACCGTGCTCTAAAAGATATAAGTGAAGCACTAGAGCAAAAACTATATAGCTCAAAAGATATAAGTGAAGCACATAGAGTATTCTAATAAATTCCAAATCATGTGTGTCTCTCTCAAATGATGTGTACAGCAAAGATGATTGTGTTAAACTAAAAGGCAAAGTCTCAAATCATACAAGGCGCTCTAAGCAAAACACATATCATGTGGTGAATAAAACTATAGCTCCAAGTAAAGTTACCGATGGACGAAGACGAAAGAGGGGATGCCTTCCGGGGCATCCCCAAGCTTTGGATTTTTGGTGTCCTTAGATTATCTTGGGGTGCCATGGGCATCCCCAAGCTTAGGCTCTTGCCACTACTTGTTCCATAATCCATCAAATCTTTTACCCAAAACTTGAAAACTTCACAACACAAAACTTAACAAAAAATCTCGTGAGCTCCGTTAGCGAAAGAAAACAAAACACCACTTCAAGGTACTATAATGAACTCATTATTTATTTATATTGGTGTTAAACCTACTGTATTCCAACTTATCTATGGTTTATAAACTATTTTATTATCCATAGATTCATCAAAATAAGCAAACAACACACGAAAAACAGAATCTGTCGAAAACAGAACAGTCTGTAGTAATCTGTAACTAACGCAAACTTCTGGACTTAAAAAATCTACCAAAATAGGACGACCTAGAATTTTTTTTATTGATCTACTGCAATTGGAATCAGTATTTTATCACGTTCTGGTGATTTTTAACAATAGTTTTCATGAACAGAAAGTTTCTGTTATTTTCAGCAAGATCAAATAACTATCATCCAAGAAGGTCCTATAGGTTTAACTTGGCACAAACACTAATTAAAACATAAAAACAAATCTAACCAGAGGCTAGATCAAATATTTATTCCTAAACAGAAGAAAAAAGCAAAAAACTAAAATAAAATTGGGTTGCCTCCCAACAAGCGCTATCGTTTAACGCCCCAAGCTAGGCATAAAAGCAAAGATAGATGTAGGTATTGCCATCTTTGGCAGGCAATCCATAAGTAGCTCTCATAATAGATTCAAAAGGTAATTTTATTTTCGTTATAGGGAAGTGTTCCGTGCCTTTCCTTAACGGAAATTGGAATCTAATATTCCCTTCCTTCACATCAATAATTACACCAATCGTTCTAAGGAAAGGTCTACCAAGAATAATAGGACATGAAGGATTGCAATCTATATCAAAAACAATGAAATCTACGGGCACATAGTTCCTATTTGCAACAATAAGAACATCATTAATTCTTCCCATAGGTTTCTTAATAGTGGAATCCGCAAGGCGCAAGTTTAAAGAGCAATCATCAAATTCACAGAAACCTAGCAAATCACACAAAGTTTTTGGAATCGTGGAAACACTAGCATCCAAATCACACAAAGCCTGGCATTCATGATCTTTAATTTTAATTTTAATAGTAGGTTCCCACTCATCATAAAGTTTTCTAGGGATAGAAACTTCCAACTCAAGTTTTTCTTCATAAGATTGCATCAAAGCATCAACGATATGTTTAGTAAAAGCTTTATGTTGACTATAAGCATGAGGAGAATTTAACACGGATTGCAACAAGGAAATACAATCTATCAAAGAGCAATTATCATAATTAAATTCCTTGAAAAACAAGATAGTGGGTTCATTAATATCTAAAGTTTGATCTCTTCAATCCCGCTTTTAACATTTTTTGCCTGAAGATCTAAAAACTCAGAATTTCTGGGACGCCTTCTAGGTAAAGGTGACTCATCTCTAGTCCCATCATTATCAAGATTCATTTTGCAAAACAAAGATTTAATAGGAGACACATCAATAGATTTTATATCTTCATCTTTATTCTCACAAAAAAATTCCGGCTTAGCGGCCATCTTATTAACTAAGGTGGCCTGCTTATCCGAGATTTCAGCTATTAATTTTTCGAGATGAGCAATCTGAGATTTCAAACCATAAAATTCCTTAGACATATCATCGAGCTCTTTATTCATATATCCACATAAAGCTTTTTTGTTCCTTAAGCTCGTTTCTAAAGAAATTATTATGCTCAAATTGTAAAGTCATAAAACATCTGACGTTGTTTTCAATCTCTTCTAACCTTTTAAGGTGAAGATCACCAAATCTTGGTAGAGCCATCGTGACAAGAAAGCAATCCAACACACGAGTAAACAAGAAGCAAGCGAAAAAGAGGCGAACGGAAAAGAGAGGGCGAATAAAACGGCAAGGGTGAAGTGGGGGAGAGGAAAACGAGAGGCAAATGGCAAATAATGTAATGCGAGGGATAAGAGTTTGTGATGGGTACTTGGTATGTCTTGACTTGACTTGACTTGGCGCGAATTTCCCCGGCGATGGCGCCAGAAATCCTTCTTGCTACCTCTTGAGCATTGCGTTGGTTTTCCCTTGAAGAGGAAAGGGTGATGCAGTAAAGTAGCATAAGTATTTCCCTCAGTTTTTGAGAACCAAGGAATCAATCCAGTAGGAGATCACGCACGAGTCCCTCACACCTACACAAACAAATAAGAACCTCGCAACCAACGCGATAAAGGGGCTGTCAATCCCTCAACGGTCACTTACGAGAGTGAGATCTGATAGATACGATAAGATAATATTTTTCGTATTTTTATGATAAAGAGAAATAAAGATGCAAAGTAAAATAAAAGGTAATAAAAATAACTAAGTATTGGAAGATTAATATGATGGAAGATAGACCCGGGGGCCATAGGTTTCACTAGTGGCTTCTCTCAAGATAGCATAAGTATTCCGGTGGGTAAACGAATTATTGTCGAGCAATTGATAGAATTGAGCATAGTTATGAGAATATCTAGGTATGATCATGTATATAGGCATCACGTCCGCGACAAGTAGACCGAAACGATTCTGCATCTACTACTATTACTCCACACATCGACCGCTATCTAGCATGCATCTAGAGTATTAAGTTCATAAGAACAGAGTAATGCTTTAAGTAAGATGACATGATGTAGAGGGATAAACTCATGCAATATGATATAAACCCCATCTTTCTATCCTCGATGGCAACAATACAATACGTGTCGTTTCCCTTTTTGTCAATGGGATCGAGCACTGCAAGATTGAACCCAAAGCTAAGCACTTCTCCCATTGCAAGAAAGATCAATCTAGTAGGCCAAACCAAACTGGTAATTCGAAGAGACTTGCAAAGATAACCAATCATACATAAAAGAATTCAGAGAAGATTCAAATATTGTTCATAGATAATCTTGATCATAAACTGACAATTCATCGGATCTCGACAAACACACCGCAAAAGAAGATTACATCGAATAGATCTCCAAGAAGATCGAGGAGAACTTTGTATTGAGATCCAAAGAGAGAGAAGAAGCCAACGAGCTAATAACTATGGACCCAAAGGTCTGAGGTAAACTACTCACACATCATTGTAGAGGCTATGGTGTTGATGTAGAAGCCCTCCGTGATCAATGCCCCCTCCGGCGGAGTGCCCGAAAAGGCCCCAAGATGGGATCTCACGGGTACAGAAGGTTGCGGCGGTGGAAATAGGGTTTTGGCTCCGTCTCTACTTGTTTGGGGGTACGTAGGTATATATAGGAGGAAGAAGTACATCGGTGGAGCAACGTGGGCCCCACGAGAGTGGAGGGCGCGCCTGGGGGGTAGGCGCGCCCCCTACCTCGTGCTCTCCCTGTTGATTGCTTTGCGTAGACTCCAAGTCCTCTGGATCACGTTTGTTCCGAAAATCACGTTCCCGAAGGTTTCATTCCGTTTGGACTCGTTCGATATCCTTTTTCTGCGAAACACTGAAATAGGCAAAAAAGAGCAATTTGGGCTGGGCCTCCGGTTAATAGGTTAGTCCCAGAAATAATATAAAAGTGTATAACAAAGCCCATTAAACATCCAAAAAAGAATATAATATCACATGGAACAATAGAAAATTATAGATACATTGGAGACGTATCAACGAGTAGTCGGAGCCGCGCGCCACGACCACACTAAGCAGGGCAGTGGAGGGGGGGCCGGAGAGAAGCCGAAGCCCAAGAAAACGCCAAGGCCAAGAACACAAAGAAGCAGAGGGACGGAGCAGGTTCCCCGGCAAGACCCTTGCCGGGGCAGCCTCAGCGGCCCCGGCAAGATCCTTGTCGGGGCAGCTCGCCCACACCAACGGAGTGAGCCGCCCTTGAGCACACATGTTCCAACCTAACATCCGTGGTGGCATGCAGATCTTTATCAAGAACATAAACACACAAGATAAGATGAGGACCAGAAGACAGCGACCATCGGCGAGATCCTTGCCGAGGAAGGCCACAAGACCCCCCCCCGGCAAGATCCTTGCCGGGGACGACTGCGCGCCACGGCAAGACACTTGCTGGTCCCCCGGCAAGGCCCTTGCCAAGGATATCAGCGGGGCCACTGCCAGGCCCGCACGAGCCAAGTTTCTACCGCCGTTCGCATGCAGCTGCCAGCCCGACCAGTTGGGCTGGCACCTGCATGGCAACATGCAGCTTCCAGGCCAGATGAGCAAGTGCCTGCATGGCGGCACGCAGATCTTCGTGAAGACCCTACCACCGCGCCACCTCAGCTGCTTGCCTGCCTATGTGGCACCGCATGCATCGCTGGCAAAGGCGCGTGTCGAAGCGAAGAGGAGGGATGACGGACGGGACGGACCTCGCTCCCGTCCCCGATAAAGCTAGGGAACACCTAAGCGACGCATTAAGTGCGTCTTGTCCTGTAGTACTGGCGATAAGCTCACAGTACTGTAGGCCTTTCCACCTCCTGTGTGCCACTGTGGCAGCCCCTTTTGACTATAAAAGGAGGCCCATGGCATACTGGAGAGGGATTCGGCTCTTTTGAACTACGCAGCCACCATAGCTAGTTCGAGACCTCAAGAACTCTCTCCAATACGCACCAAACCAGGACTAGGGTTTTACGCATCCTCGCGGCACGAACCTGGGTAAACGATCCTTGTGCTGACTGTTAACCCTTCTCTTCTCACAACCCCGTGCCCCGGCAAACGTAGTAGGGATTCTCGTGATCCCATAGGTGTCGTTTCCCACCGACAAAGGCCCCAACTTTGGGGACGAAACGATATCCATTTCCTCTTATAGCTTTCAAATTTTTTCTCATGTCAACATAGAACAACAGGAGTGTTGTGTTATTTTTGGCGATTTTCCGGGGTTCGTCTGGACATTTTTATGCATTAAGTGAGTTTTCAATGCATATATGTGCATAATTCAAATTTGAACTACATACACATGCACCGGTGCATATAAATTGGCTGAAAAATCAAATATTTTGTCCTTGGGTGCATGCTTAGGTCCCATGCAAGAAATGGTAATGAATGTCAAACACCCTGCCACCGTCACTTGGCCGCAAACATTGAGATACCTGGTTTTTAAATTCTAGTAAATCCAAAACTCGTCTGAAATTCATGAAACTTGGCATGCTATCATGGAGCGGCATCAACATGGCATGGTAAAATGTTTATCCCATTTGGGGCAGGTTTGGGTATATGCTTCTCACAAACCAGACCTTCTCACAACAAGCATGATGGTTTCGGTAGGGAACGCCCCAACTTTGGGGACGAAGCGATATCCATTGCCTCTGATTGCTTTCACTTTTTTTTCTCGTGTCAACATAGAACAACAGGAGTGTTATGTTATTTATTGTTATTTTTCGGGGTTTGTTTGGACATTTTTATGCATTAAGTGAGTTTTCATTGCATTTATGAGCCTTATTCATATTTGAACTACATGCACATGCTCCGGTGCATATAAATTGGTTGAAAAATCAAATCTTTTGTCCTTGGGTGCATGATTAGGTCCCATGCAAGAAATGGGAATGAAGTTCAAACACCCCACCACCGTCACTCGGCCGCAAACATTGAGATACCTGGTTTTTAAATTCTAGAAAATCAAAACTCGTTTGAAATTCATGAAACTTGGAATGCTATCATGGAGCGGCATCAACATGGCGTGGTAATTTTTTTGTCCCATTTGGGGCAAGTTTGGTTATATGCTTCTCACAAACCAGATCTTCTCACAACAAGCATGATGGTTTCGGTAGGGAACACCCCAACTTTGGGCACGAAACTAGATCCATTGCCTCTTATTGCTTTCAAATTTTTCCTTGTGTCAACATTGAACAACAGGAGTGTTGTGTTATTTTTTGTGATTTTTCGGGGTTCGCTTGGACATTTTTATGCATTAAGTGAGTTTTCAATGCATTTATGTGCATAATTCAAATTTGAACTACATGCACATGCTCCGATGCATATAAATTGGTTGTAAAATCAAATTTTTTCCTTGGGTGCATGCTTAGGTCCCATGCAAGAAATGGGAATGAATGTCAAAGACCTGGTCACCGTCACTCGGCCGCAAACATTGAGATACCTGGTTTTTAAATTCTAATAAATCTTAATCTCGTCTGAAATTCATGAAACTTGGCATGCTATCATGGAGCGGCATCAACATGCCGTGGTAAAAATTTGGTCCCATTTGCGGCAGGTTTGGGTATATGCTTCTCAGAAACTAGAGCTTCTCACAACAAGCATGATGGTTTCACATAGAACACCCGTATGCAAAGTGAGAGCAGGATTTGTGCATCTCTTGAACACAAACAGTTCTTTTCGATGACCCGTGTGAACCACTTAAAAACAATTTGGTGCGATTTGCATCTGTCATATTGGGTATGTTGCCATTTGTCAAACTAGAAAGATTGACATTTGTTGATCTAGTAACATTGCCATTTTCCAACCTTGTAACACTGCAATTTGTCAAAATATGAAGCTAAAAATCACTAGCAGTATCTAATTTTTGCAACTAAAATTCAGTAATTAAGCATAGATGGAGGCGAGGAGGCGTGTTCGACCAGGCATGCAGCAGGCGGCGCAGTACTATTCGATTTGACAGTGGGCGGTGCAGTTCCCAATACCTCTTTAATGCAGACGAGGGAGAGGGTAGCTGTTCCCGAAATGTTGAATAGCCAATGATGCATCCTCCTTCAATTAGCATCGTGTGAATGCATGAGGGAAGTAATGGGAGGACCAAGAAAAGAGACATCAGGATGTGAATGCAACGCAGTTTGCACTCATATAAAGGCACCCCTTCATTCCAATGCATCTAACACATCGTACACACCTAAGCATTTTCCTAAGCACCTACACTAATAAGCGCAAAAGTGCCCACTCTAGACCCATGGCGGCGATGCACGCGAGCAGCCAGCGGCTGTGCCAGATGGTCCACGATGCCGGCCTGTGGCATGGCACCCTGGATCGTCTCCATACGGTGTTGGCGACCGGCTGGTGGATGGCCGTCGTCGATGCTAGCTATGACTCTAAGTTGGACGAGATGATTTTTCGCACCACCAACAGGTTCACCGTCGTCAAGAAGCTCGTGAACGACATCGCCGTACTCCTCCAGCCCACGCGCCCGGGCTCCTCATTGCTTGCCACCCTAATCGGCCTCCATGGTCGGAACCTCTTTCAAGCACTAGTGGCCCTGCGACTGCCCGCCGACGACATGAAGAATGTCCACCTGGAGGTCGCGCTCGCCGTGAGGCGCCTCTCCCTACAAGAAACCGTCGACCTACACATCCATGTGTACAAGCAAATCGCGTACATAGGTATCTACAAGGCCAATGAGGACGCTACGATGTTGGCCTTCTTCAGCCGGCTGGAAGCCTTGGATGCCTTTGCTGAGAAGCACCTTGACCTCGCCAAAAAAGCCGCCGCTCGTTAGCCGCCCGTCGGTGGCCCGGCCGGCCCACTGAGTTGAGGAGGAGGAGGTCATACATTGATGGATGCATCTTTCTTCTTGCCTCCTGTAACGACCACTGCTATCGCATCATCGTGTACTTAATTATTATTTTGCTATTGCATTCTCGTTCTGGTCAATACAGACATGTGCGATCCCTTTGCTCAATACAGACATGTCCATTCCAGTCTTATTTTGATTGGCTTGAATGAAGGTCTATCCCGCCGTTAGGCGCCGCAGCGCGCTGTGCTCGCCAATAGGCACCGCGGCGCGCTCCGCTTGTGGACAGCATTTCCTTGCGTGTTCAACTGCTATATGCATATATATATATATATATATATATATATATATATATATATATATATATATATATATATATGGTTGCTCGCCGTTGAGGCGACCGCGAAGCGCTCTACTTGCGTCCCTCCGCAAGCGCTCTACCAACGGTTGGGCGTGCGCACGATCATGTCGAGGGCCCTGTATGCATGCGGCTGTGCCGCACGCATTGCCACGCAATGCAGTTACGTGCGGCACGACGGAGTTACACGCTGCAAATTAGAACTACCATCAGGGCCTGCCGATATTCCTGGCCGACCGGCTTCCCCTTTAATACCCGCAACCATTATAACCTTAGTCTCTTCAACCATTAGATCGCACCCCACAACACAACAAGCACACCCACGACGACACATATAGAGGGGATGTCCAGCGGCGCTCCAATGGAGTTCGGCGAGCATAGAGTGGAGACCCACGCGAGGGAGACGGATCTCTCGGTGGTGTACACCATCGACCCGGCCGTGGTGGACGACTACATCAAGAGCGTTGAGCAGTTGCTTGCTGGAGACAAGTACAAGGTGGTCGGCATCGACCTCCAGTACACCGCCTGTCATCCCGACATAGATCAAAAGGTTGCCGTCGCCCAGTTGTGCGTGCACCATCATGTTCTCATCTACCACTACTGCATGGCCACAGAGTCTTGCGACCGTTTCAACAGGTTTGTCAACAGCACTGACTACAAGTTTGCCACGGTGGATCTGTGTTACGGGCTTGGCCTGCAAGAACCTTGTCGAAATCTGTGACCACTACAGGGTCTGGGGCAGCACGAAGAAGGACTCCCTGGTCGAACTCGCCTCGGCCATCATCGACCCCTACTATGAAAAGATGAAGAAGGATGCCTAGAGAACAAGCCCCCTATCCTGGCATAGGGCCTGGAAGCGGCAACTGGATGAACCTCACCTCAGGTTCGCGGCCCAGAGCATCTACACATGCTACGAGATGCACAGGCGGATCGTTGACATGAGGAAGTGCCTCCTTACCCAAATCGACAAGCCCGGATCGAGCCACAAGCAGAGCAAGCGTCACAAGAAGTAGATGATGATCAAATGATCGTTTATGCTAGTTAATCATTAATGTAATATATAGTTTACTTTATTGGTGTGTGGAAATGTCATGGGTGTAGTAGCCACCTATGTAATTATGCATGTAATAGTTTACTTTGGTGTGTGCAAATGCCATGGTTGTAGTAGCCACCTATGTAAGTGGATGTTTAATTTGGTTATGCAAGCATGTCCTTATAAGTGTGTGTGTGTGTGTGTGTGTGTGTGTGTGTGTATATACATATATGTTGTTGTTCTGTATGCAATCCCATCGCACAACACACACGTCTTGTTAAGTTGAACCATTTCTGTTCTCTTGTCTCAACGCAAACAGTTCATCCGAGTGAACTGCATGCCATATATCGCACACACCTTCATCTGGATGATCGTTTCTTTTGTGTTGCCTAATCACAAACAGTTCATCCGAGTGAACCGTATCCTTTACATCGCACACACCTTCATCTAGCTGCCTGTTTCTTTTGTTGCTCCTCATCGAAAACGGTTAATTGAACTGAACTGTATGCCCTGAATCACACACGCAACTAAAATCCGAACTATGTTTGATGCATCCTCCATCGCAAACGTTTGCACCTTTTTGACGGTTTTTTACACCACCGTTTGCGATTATGGCATCGCACACAGTTTCATCGAAGGGTCTTTGATCGTAGTGCCGCGTTAGCAGCAACCTGCAGTAGTGAGGGAACACAACAGAAACAGTTCAACTTAACAAGATGTGTGTGATATGCGGGATACAGTTCACATGGATGAACTTTTTGTGTGATACGTGGCAAACATCCGACTCAGATGAACAGTTTGCGATGAGAAATTACAACATAGACGGTTAATATAGTTACTTCGTATGCAATTCTGTGTGTACAAAAAACTTTGAAAAATGCAAACTAGTTGCTTGTGGTGGCTAGGAGTATCGCACGCGATGCATCTACGAGTACTCGTGTGCGATGATTAGTATGTTACACATACGTTTCCTTATGTTAACATGTGTGTGAATTTGCAATATGGACAGCTAATATGCAAATGCCTTCTGGACATCGGGCACACGCTTAAACTCAATGAACTGTGTACAATACTAAAACTTTCCATCAAAATTTATGAACTTGGGTAACAACATTTGAGTAACATATATATAGTGGTTACACTATTCGACAAAAGGAGGATCTTCGTAACACGGTTTTGACAACCATATGGTCATATCTACATACTTAACATAGTAACAACTATCACATTTTAAGAGGCCAAGGGCCAACAACCAGATGGTCCATATCTACATACTTAACATATATAGTAACATCTAGCACATTTTAAGAGGCTGACGGCCAACAACCACAACTATCCACTGGAAGCAGCTTGATCACGGCGACTCGGCATCTCATCAATGAAAAGGAAGAGCCCTCTTGTGCCTTCGTAGAGCATGAGTAGAATACTGTCTCCAATTTTCCAATATGGATGCATTGCCACGAGAAGCGGGAACTTGTTAATTTGAATGGTTCCATTTTTGCGGGAAATGCAGTACCTTGCAATCACTTTGGCATTATTAGCAGGCACAAGTGTAATTCGACCACGCGGGGAAATCGATCCAGGAACTGCTACAGGGGGCAATTTCTGTTGACATGTAGAATAAAAACCAATTGTAACATATCGTTGAAGATATATATAGTTTATGAGCATCAACATTAAAATAAGACTTTTTACCAGCGTTTTGTGCACATAATTGGCCTTGTTCAGTGTGTGCACCATAGGTCTAATTAATCCCATCCAAAATTCAGCGTTCATATACTGTGCTATCTCTGTCAGGTTATCAACAAAGTTTATGACATGCTTCAAGTCCTTCCAGTGAAATTTGGTATGCTTAGTAACATATAGATCATTCACTATGCATCCAACATATCCTGCTTAAATGGTGGAAAGGTATATTTATTCAGAACATGGCATAAGAATATATAGTGCGCATAAATTGGTAAATAGAATTTGTTACTGCCTAGGAACGGAGTCAGAATATGAAACACAATTGGTTGCTGAAATAGTGATCAATTAGTCAGAACAAATACCCCGATTTTGCAAAGTAATATGACAGCATGGAGAAAGTTGAAAGGACACTAACCTCGATCAAAATTTGATCAACTTATGTCGTTGGGGAAGTAAACATCCATGTTAATTAGACCAGGCTGTGGTGCACGCACTAGAATTTTATTGCCAGCTTTCAGTTCATAACACTTAGAAATTTTTCTCCAAAGGTCTGCATTAAAATAGGAGTGACCATCTTTATCAAGTTTTACGCTAACCGTCATTGTGAATCCATGCTGCGTTGTCAATATGACATCCTGGGAGTCATCAACAAAGTAAAGCCCAAGATTTCATTCTACTCCTATTCTTGCAAAGCAAGGGATGTACTGCTTGAAATGAAAATTAAGATCGTAAATTGCATATATTGAAATAACAGAGCAAGATGCAAATATGGGACTAACTAATAGAACATATCAATATATATATGATAGCAAAGTACAAAAATATAGAATTAAAAATAAATAATGTAACAAAGATTTGATGTAAAGATTGGATATATTGAATGAACACCCACGAATCAGCTAGAACAAAAATGATTCCACGGCGATTTCCGTCGGTTGATTAACAGCGACGGATGGACTGCGATAAGAGATGAGTGAATATTTCGCTAAGTTGATTACCTTCTTCATGAGAAAAATCCACGGCCAATACCGCAGAAAACCCTAGTCGACTAGAGTCTAGAATGTCGGTGCAGATAGGCGATGGAAAGCGGTAGGGGCGAAATCCCGTGCCATTTGGTCCGCATTAAAATAGGAGTGACCATCTGTCTCAAAATTTACCTTCTCTATCACGGCCCCTGCCTGATTGCTTAAATGGCGCCTACGAAACATCCTCATGCCTCCAAATCCCCACCGCCAGGAGCTGATGGCGGTCCATGGCGCGATGGCCGCTGTGCGTGTTGACCAGGAGGAACACCTCACCTCCGCCGCTCCCGCCGACATGGTGCAGGCTCTGGCCTAGATGAAAGCCCCAGCGACTAACCCCCAGGACTTAACAAGTAAGATCTGACCAGCTAAATCTTACCAATACCACTTGCAACGGCTATGATTTGTATGGTTGATGTATTAAGCATGTTAGTGCCTTGTTTATTTCAGTACTCCACACTGTGTGATGTTCAAATATTACCGTGTCCAGCTCAATTTCACCAATACCAGCAACAAACTTACAATACATGACTCAGGATATTACTAGAGATGCTGCCCATTTGCTATTTTTAGTGGATGCTAACCCTATTGTACTTAACACACATGTCCATGTACTTACGCAGGGTCATAATGGCCAATGCTGTTGTTTGCCGTCGAGGTTAGCTGCATCCCATGTGTTACAGTATTCACATCATTTGTGCAAGTGCAGCTTAACTTCTACCATTTACTGGTTGCCTGTAGGTACACATGTGCGTGGCATCGATCCATGCTTCGACCCGGAGGAACAGCTCGCCTCTGCCGTCACTGACTTTGGGCGGGCTCTGGCCAAGATGAAGTGCCCCAGCAACTACCTCTCAGGACTTACCAAGTATCTACTCACTAGTTCAATCTTAGCAATACCTGTTGCAATTAATGGCTATGTTCTGTACGGTCGATGTATTAAGCATGTTCTAGTAAACGTGCCTAACACGTTTTAGCTACTTTTCCTACCTTTTTGTAGACATCTGGGCCATTCTCTGCTCTGGCAGCACATGCCTTGTGATGTTTAACTATGCCAATTGCATTTTTATCAGTACCGGTTTCAATGTCTATTAAGCCTATTGCAATTAACAGTTGTATCCATTTTTTAATCTGTCCATTTGCTACCATGCTACTCTCTGCAATGAAGATATACTAGAGATGCTGCCCATTTGCTATTTTTGGTGGATGCTAACCCTGTTGTACTTAACATGCCTGTCCATTGACTTACGCAGGGTCATAACGGCCGATGATGTTGTTTGCCATCGAGGTTAGCTGCATCCCATGTCTTACAGTATTTCACATCCTTTGTGCAATTGCAGTTTAACTTCTACCATTTACTGGTTGCCTATAGGTACACATGTTAGTGGCACGAATCCACGCTTCGACCCGGAGAACAGCTCACCTCCGCCGCCACTGACTTTGGGCGGGCTCTGGCCAAGATGAAGTGCCCCAGCAACTACCTCTCAGGACTTACCAAGTATGTACTCACCAGTTCAATCTTACCAATACCATTTGCAATTAATGGCTATGTTTTGTATGGTCGATGTATTAAGCATGTTGTAGTAAACATGCCTAACAGGTTTTAGCTCTTTTCCCTACCTTTTTATAGACAACTGGGCCATTATCTGCTCTGGCAGCACCTGCCCTGTGATGTTTAACTCTGCCAATGGCATTTTTATCAGTACCTGTTTCAATGGCCATTAAGCCTGTTGCAATTAACAGTTGTATCTATTTTTAAAGAGTTGTATTTCAATGGCTACAAACTTACAAAACATTAATTAGGATGTTGTTAAGCCTGTTGCAATTAACAGCTGTATCCATTTTTAATCCGTCCCTCTGCTACCATGCTACTCTTTCGTAATGAAGATATCACTACAGATGCTGCTGTTTTATTACCATTTGCTATTTTTGGTGGATGTTAACCCTGTTGTAGTTAACATTGGCTTTCCATGTACTTACACGGGGCTACAATGGGCGATGCTGTTGTTTGCCGTCGAGGTTAGCTGCATCCCATGTCGTATACGCCATCTATTCCTAAATATAAGTATTTTAGAGATTCCAATATAGACTACATAAGGAGAGAAATGAGTGAATCTAGATTCTAATCTAAACTATATCTATAATTCTATATACATCCGTATGTAGCTCATATTGAAATCTCAAAAAAATACTTGTACTTAGGAACATAGGTAGTTCTATTTTACATCATTTGTGCAATCTCAATTTAGCTTCTAACATTTACTGGTGTCTTGTAGGTACATATATGAGCGGTACTGATCCACGCTTCGATCCCTTTTGCGTATGGGGCAATGAGATATTCATGAACAAGCGTCAAGTGAGGAAACTAAGAAAGATTGTTAGGCGAAAGAAATGGGTGATTGGAATTAAGCTCTTTATTTACACTTTGTCCAAGACAATAGTGAACTTTAGGATGGTAAGTAATGTGTAGCGTTTTCCCCTGCCCACAACAAGTTACTCTATTAGACCTGAGTATCTAATATTTTTCTCTTTTCAGTGGTTTTCGAAGCTATTTACTGATGATTACCTTGCAAACTACATGACCAGAGTGGAGGCAACTAATGTTAAAGTATATAATTCATGCCACCATGATAATGCTCTAGAAGTCTTCCTGAAGGAGGTGAAGGATGGGCGGGCGATCGTCACAAGGGGTTGGACAAAAGTGGTTCATGACTATGGCATGCAGGAAGGCACATTATGGGCATTCCGCTTCTTCAACACCGTCGGCAGTCAAAATGATTTACACTTGTTTCTTCACCTTTACCGCCTTTAAATATTGTGGTTCATCGTAATTACTTGCTGCCTAATCTTGTAATTACTGAACATATTGTATTGGCAATTTTATTTATGGATTCATTGTTGAACCATTGTGCTGAAAATTTGAATTGCACGTTTCATATTTCAAAAATTCCAATTCGAATAATAAATTACAGGCAAAAATAAAAATATACAGGAGCTAATAAAATAAAGTGCAGACGGTTAGAAAGAAAAGAGCATGTGCGATGTAAAAAGAGAACAGACGGTCATGGAACTTTGCAAACGGTTCTGGCAGTAAAAGCGCTTGTGATGGATAGCCCAATGCCACACAGTTTTCTACATAAAACTGTGTGGGATGTACATACGAATGGAAACATTTTCCCTGGATTGACTGTGTGGGATGTACATAAGAACGGAAACGTATTCCTTGGATTGACTGGGTGTGATATACATACGAATGGAAATATTTTTCTGGGATTCACCATGTGGGATGTACATACAAATGGAAACGTTTTCCTTAGATTGACTGTGTGTGATATACATACAAACGGAAATGTTTTTCTGGGATTCACCATGTGGGATGTACATACGAACGAAAATGATTGAGTTTTGATGCCTCGCCCGATCGCACACGGAACCAGCCTGTGTCCCAGGAGGGCCTATCCCCAACTATTTCTGGGTCGTGTGGGAAAGACCCCCTATCACCCACACTCACTTGGCGATGGTTCCGAATACCATCGCGGAAAGGGGTTAAAAACCGTTTGTATAGCACCGACGCGTACCAGTGGGAAATTTGGCATGCGAGATTGCAAAGGCGTCAAAATCCCTATGCCCACTAATGGCCATCTATGCACCAAGGAAAATGGTAAAGACTTCGATCAAAAGGTATACCGCTCCATGATTGGCTCTTTATTTGATCTATGTGCATCTAGGGCAAATATTATGCTTAGTGTTTACATGTGTGCCCATTTTCAAGCTACACCAAAGGAATCACACCATAAGGCTGTGAAACATATTCTTCGATATCTAGCTCACACTACAACACTTGGATTATGGTATCCCAAGGGCTCGTTTTTTTATCTCATTGGATATTCTGACTCTGACTATGCTGGTGATTGAGTGGATCGCAAGTCAACATCAGGCACATGCCATTTCCTCGGGCGATCCTTGGTATGTTGGTGCTCAAAGAAGCAGAACTGTGTATCACTTTCTACCGCTGAAGCCTAGTATATTGCTACTGGTTCTTGTAGTGCTCAATTATTGTGGATGAAGCAAACGCTCAAGGACTATGGCATCAATATGAAGAATGTGCCACTCTACATCGACAACGAGAGTGCAATCAAGATTTCTCACAACCCAGTTCAGCACTCGAAGACTAAGCACATCCAAATTCGTCATCATTTTCTTCAAGATGATGTGTTGAAGGGTGAGATCTCCATCGACCACGTGAAAACTGAAGAACAGCTGGAAGATATATTCACAAAGCCCTTGGATGGGAAGATATTTTGCAAGTTGCGGTGTGAGCTCAATATCTTAGAATCTTTGAATGTTCTTTGAAAGGACACACATCCTAACACCTATGCAAAATTGATGACTTAGATGTGCAACACGAAGTAACATTTTTCTTCAATCAATGAAGACTAACCCTCTAAGTGTGAAGAAATTAATGAAGAATTTGATTCTCAGAGCCCTACGACAGTTGTATGTGGTGTCCGAAATCATCATTCTTGTACGGTGGGTCACGCCACCAATAAAAGTTGAAAATCTTCAAAATTGAGTTTTTCCTTATTTGGCAAATTCTTCAATTTTTAAATTCCTCAAGTTTGCAATTTCGTCTACTTTTCGACTGGTGTTTTTCATTGACCATATATATATATATATATATATATATATATATATATATATATATATATATATATATATAACAGCATTCACTTATTGTGATTTCTTCAAGTTGACCTTTCCTTAAGTGAATATGATCGGACCCGTTCCCCCTCTATGCTAAAATCAACCCAGTCTGTTCAGAAATTCTTCGTGCGCGCTCTATTTGAAACTCGTTCAAAGTCTTCACTGTGACCTTGACAACTGAAGAGTTTGCGAACGAAACATTAAAAATTTCATATCTGAATTTTCGACTGTTGCCGCTAAAACCGTTCCACTTCACACGATGGATTAAAATTCTCACCCACGATCCCCCGTGATATCCACCTCTCAGTACGTGGGTGACACATGTTGTTAGGATAGCAAGGGTCAGGGGCATGCTCGTCCAAAATCTTTGGGCAAACAGTTTTTCATCACGGCTATAAATACCCCTTCCCCTCCTCAAACCTCAACTCCCCTCGCTCGAGCTCTGACCTAGTGCCACTGCTACACTCCATCGTCGCCGGTGAAGAAGAGCTTCACTGCCTCGACCTCGTCGCCGTCGTACTCGTGCCGGCCGCGAAAATCTTTACGCCGCCGTAGCTGTCTCTCGCCGCCGAGTTAGAGCGTGGGAGATCTGGACTGACGAACTTCTCCATCTCCACTCCTAGTTCGCGTGTTCTTCATCAAGGGTAATTAAAATCTGATTTGACTGCTCTAATTTGATTCTTATGATTTCCACAAAATCCTCAAAAGGTGTTTATTCTTGACTATCCACTCCTTAAACACCGCAAAGCTTCCTTTCCTTGTTTATTTCTCAAAGCTATGATTTTCCTAAAGATTCCTCAATTGTGTGAATTTTCTAATCTGTACAACTCTGGAACCTAAGTCAAGAATGCTTAGTGGAATTCCTCAAGACATCTATGGTCAAATTCCTCAAACTTGATACTTTTTGAAAAAAATCTCAAAACGCATATGACCTCTCCAAATTCTTCACTACTATACTCTGTTCACTGGTACAACAATGTCTGCTGATGAATCACTAGGTTCTCATCAACTTAACTCATTTGCAGCATTCCTTGAAGAAAAATTGTGTACTTCCTCAGAATCATCAAAAGTTCAAATTCATCAAGTGAGGAAAATGGCAGATGGGAAGAGATGTCATAAAGACGGAAAGAGGCCAGAGACAAACACCGCATTTGAAATCCCCGAGGATATATATGATGAATATTGCACACCAGATGAAGAAACACATGGGAAAGAGAATAAGAATCAACGTAAAGTGCGCATTTAGAGGATTGAAAGGAGATGGGAAAAGGAATGGAGGGAATATCGTTATGTTACTCCCAAGTACATGAAGAAATTAGTAGTAAACCCTCCATGTCCAAGACCACCTCTAGCTGCTGGCCAACAAGCTTATCCCACCAGCATCAAGCATGGTGAGGATTTTCCAAAGGAATGGGCCAAGTGCCACGCCAAGCTATGGAAATTTGCTGCAGAAGCAGTGAGGAAATTCAATGAGGATTCTCAAGCTGCTATCGCTGAGGCCTCTGGAAGTAAAACTGCGCCATAGAAGGCAATCTTGAAGAAATCAGCAGTAAAGACAAATTCTTCAAGCTCAATGCCCTCACATCCAAGTTCCTCAATAGCAAAGCCCTCAGCGAAAATTCCTCAAGCAACTTCCTCAAGGGCAGCGCCAATCCCCTCAGTTGCTGCCACAAAGTCCTCAACACCTGTGCATCTTGCAATGTGTCAGCGGACTGTTTGATTTTTTATTGCCTCAGGGGCATCTGCAACTTCATCAACTCAACCAGAATCCTTAAGAGGTCCATCTATGCTGAAGGTCAAGTCCACTGCTAGATGTGGAAAGGGACCGGGTCCTCACAAGAAGCAAGTGGCATTCCATATTCTATCTGATGATGATGAAGGTGATGATGAAGAACTTGCTGAAATCATGAGAGATAGACAGCAAAGGGCTACAACAGCCAAAGGCAGCTCTCTGCCACTCATGATGGATCCTAAGAAGATCCTCGACTTCATTAACTTATGGAACAAGGATCCCAACACTCCACACCCTGACCTGAATCTGACTCCTGGTCAAAGTCACATGTTGATTGCCTTCAAAGGCGAGGAAAAATGGAAATTTGAGAAGGCCAGGCGAGTCAAGAAGGACCAGCACAAGAAGGAGAGATTTCTGAGGAACAACGTTCTCACTTTATCTCCTGAAGAAATTGTCACAGTTCAGAAGGAAATCAAAGACCTCATGGATGACTTTGACATATATCATGCAGATTGGCTCAGTGCCAAAGTCAGATTTGTCAACCTCTCCAAGAACCTCAATTTAAATGTTGCAGCTCCATCGCAAGAACAAATTTCTTAGGCTAAAGCATCTGCTCGGCCCTCTGAAGAAACTGCAAGCGCAACTGATGAAAATCAGGATGCTGAAGAAGCTACTAGGGCAGCTAAAGAAATTCCTGCTCCTGAAGACAATGCCAGGGCAACAACCACTCTTGCGCCTGAAGGACAACACAGATCAGATGAAGAATTTGTTGCGCCTAAAGAAACTGAGAATGCCAGGGCGACTACATCAGTCGTGCCTGAAGAAAATGCTCCAACTTCATCCGCTCCTCCCCCAACATCTTGAAAGGTGAAGAAAACCACACTTCCTTCTACAACAGAAATGAAGAAAACAAAAGCTGCAGAGAAGGAAGCCATGAAGAAACGGAAATCATCATCCTCTGCAGAGTCCTTACCTCCCAAGAAAGTGAGGACTTTGACAAGCTCTTTCACAAAACCAATTTATGATGTTCTTCTCTCAATAGTACATCAAAGGAGCTCGTTCCGTTTGGTGAAGAATATGTCATTCCTGATGATGACATTGATGCAGAAAATCCTTCTACTGCTTCCTCGGAGCAGTTGGATGAAGAAATTCAAGTGGAAGCTACTGTATCAACTCCACTAGTATCATCACATGTGCCTCAGTTCACTGCTGAAGAGGCGGGCGTTGAAGAAATTTAAGAAGATGTGGACATTGGGTCTACAACCCGTGTGCTGATTGATGATTATTAGGAAAATCTTCACCCCAATTCAACAATCGCCACACGTCTCCATCAAATTCCTTAGTCCCCTATGCAGACTGAAGAAATAAGCTGAAGAAATGGAGAACTAGACTGCTGATGAAACTGCTGCTTCAATTCCTTAGTTTGCAGTACCAGAAGTTGTGACTCAAGAGGTTGTGAGGCCTTCTACTGCAAATCTTTAGCCCAAGCCTCAAAATCCTCATTCTGGCACAAAGAGGCCAAAATTCAAGAATGCCGATTTCTTCGCTGAGCATCATTTCTTCACTGATGAAAATCCTTATGACTCAGCAAGACTAAGGTGAAAGAGGTTTTGGACTGCAAGTCAAATGAATTGTTATGCCTCAGTTCTGTTTGACAAGGACAAAGTCTTCCAACACAGGCAAATTCCACATGTGGATATGAGTCCATTCCATGCTTTCAGCCAGTTCTAAATGTTCTTCACGAAGCTGGGCTCCTCAATTTCCATGTTGATATATGTGACTGGAATGAAGAAATAATTCTTCACTTCTATGCAACTATACACCTCACTAGCAATGTTGCTGATGTCAATTCATGGGTTCTGGACTGGATGACTGAAAACACTCACTATAAAGCTCCGACCTCTGAATTACTTCATGCCATCCCAATCAGTCCCCCTACTGAAGGCGCAAGGCTTATCTATGAAGAACATGAACTTCAAAATCATTTCATGCAAGTGTTGATGAAGCCTTTGCGGCCAGGCCAAGCTCCAAGACCCACTTTCCTCGTGAAAGATTTCATTTATGTGCCCAGGACCATCTACCACATCTTGACCAAAACCCTCAGTCCGATCAAATGCCACAAGTCTGAAGAAGAAGTTGTTGGCATTATGAAGAATTTGTTGCTCAACATCATACATGGGATTCCCATTAACTATCACGAGTTCTTGATGAGGACTTTGGCTAATGTTGCTCTGTCGTCGTTTGAATTGAAGCCTTATGCTCCTTGGATAATGAAATTCATCAGAACCAGGTCTTCAATTCCATACAAGGCTGATTTTCAGAATCACCTCAGCTTTCTGCGTCCTATTGAAGTCGTCAAATGGACTATTTCTTCAGTTGATGATAAAGGAAAAGCTGCTGTTATTGATGAAGCCAGTCATCCATTGGATGGTCAATTCCGTAAGGCCGCATCTTACTCCACCAATGATGATTCTGCAACTCAAGATTCTGCTGCTCAAACAAATGAGCAAAATCCTCAAGCCACTGCCCCACGAGTGATGACTAATCGTGAGCTTCTTCTATATCTTCACCAGAAATTCAATCATAATCACAAGTGAGTCAACCATAAATTTGGCTCAATTCTTCAGAACATGACCGTCACACAGAACACCGTGAAGAAGATCCATTACTATGTGCATGAAATCTTCAATCGCACTAGGGCTATACTTTCTCATCTTTACAATGATGAAGACATCAAGCAGATGGACTTTCAGCAGAACTTTGACTGGTCTCATCCTCCTTCAAAGAAATTCAAGAAGGTCAAAGTTCCTCAGCTGGTCACCAGTTCATATTCTTCATCGCGTGAGACGGATGTAGCTGAGGATCTCGACAACACTGGGACATGCCCTACATCGACAAACGACCCCGACAACGTTGGTGCTCCTCCAGCGACCACATGATGATATTCTTCAGGGGCCTTATTCCTCATTTTTCGTCCCTTCTGGTCATTCAATGACAAAGGGGGAGAAAATTTGAGTTAGTATTCAAGTGGGTCTCTATATATGGGCTGTTTTTTTCGTTAAGTTACAACTCTCTCTCTTCTGAGGTGTTTTTTGGATGAGTTGTAAACTTAAGTCCGATGGTGTTCTGATCCACTAGCTGCACCGTCCAGAGGGGCAACGTCGGGACGTACGGTCCGCCCCATGCAGGGCGAGGGTGACAAGACCCTGAGCGGCGCCGTCGATCCACAACGACCGCGTCCACATGGGAAGGGCCCAGCTGACCAAGAGCTTGGCCATCGAGAACAGCTTCAGCTGCGCCAGACCACCCTTGTGATTGGTCCAAGGTGACAGGAGCACAACGATGCTCCTTCCGGTTCGTCAAGGAGTCGAGCGGTATCTCGCTCCGCCTCTCACGTGATGCCAGCGACGGTGGCTGAAGCAATGGCCAGGGTTCAGTTATTGATTGATTTCCCTCTAGCAATAGACAAGATGAATGAATGGAGGGCTACCATCCAAAGCCTCACCAAGTTTGCTGAGGCCAACAAGTCGCAGCTTGTGGAGCCTTCGCGATGCTAGCATCCCCCGCTGGTTGCCAAGTTGAGAGGACTACACCAACAGTGCGGTCCCCTCCGCAACAGCCCACCCAAGGGTAACCACGGCGGGCTCAACAAACCTAGGACGTCTACGAGCCTGATGAGGCATCGATGTCCTCATCCAACCCACGGGCTCGGCAAGATCAATGCCAAGTCTTGAAGGGCCAGAAGAAGGAAGACGCCCGCGTCACCATCGAGCGGTGCCGAGAGGCACGCCGTCAATCTGACAGGCCTAATGGACCCGATGTTGACAAACCCACGCCTAATGCTGACGGGTACTTGCCTTATGAGGTAGGATGCCCAGCCTTCACTCGCGAGCTGCAACAAGTCCATTGGCCATCGTCTCTCACCTTCAAGCCTGACCTCCGGGAGAAATATGATGGAAAACTGAACCCGATAGAGTTTTTGGGCATCTATACGATTGCCGTTTAAGCTGCGGGGGGAAGAGATGAGAAAGTGATTGCCAATTACTTCCTATTGTCTCTCAAGCCTAATGTGAGGTATTGGCCGATGCACCTGCTGGAAGATTCCATTTCCTCGTGGGAGGACCTGTGCAACGAATTCGTTGGCGCCTTCATAGGAGGCCATCAAGAACTAGGACTGCCAAGTGACCTGCAGGACCTTCTACAGAAAGAAGGGGAGAGTTTGCATAAGTATCTGCAAAGGTTCAGGCGAGTGCACCCCAACATTCCAAAGATACATCCGACAGCTGTGATTGCTACATTCCACATGAATGTGCACAATCGGAGGATGCGGGCCAAGATGAATGTTTTGCTGCCCAAGACCGTCAACAAAGTCTACACGTTGGCGGACAAATGTGCTCGTGCTGAAGAGGGGAGAAGACTTCCAGGGGAGGAGGTTGGTGTCGAAGTCAATTCGGAAGACGACAACGACGCTGCCACCCCTAGGAAGAGGAACAGAAAGCACAATAAGAAACGCAAGGGGAAAGCACTGATGGCTGTTGAGAGCTCCGACTATCTTAGTGCCGACAAGAAAGCAAAGGTTGGGACACCCGGCAAGGAAGCTGCTACTTGTGCCGATTGCCAGGCGGCAGCGGCAGCTGAGAAAACCAGCAAATCTGATGTGCCATACTGCAAGATCGATAGGACTAAGGGCCATGATCTCCAAGATTGCAAGCAAGTCGAACAATTGGTTGAAAACCAAAAGGTTGAATATGAAAGGCGTGTTAAGGAGAGAGGCCAGGATGGCGCTGGTGGGAAAGTCCATAACGGCCATGGTGGTCGCCGCGTCAAGATCGATCAGCAGAAGGAAAAACCCGCCAGGGGCGGTGAGAAAAAAGGAAAATGAAGATGACACTGAAGAAGAGGATAATGAGACCAGCGAGCAGGAATTTCAGAAAGCTATCGAGGCAATGTGCATTGATGGGGGAGCATCCTTGCACTCCTCTCACCGCTAGCTCAAGCAGTGGGCGCGCGGGATCAATGCGGCAGAGCCACTGGTGAACGCTTGAGAACCACTCAAGCCGTCCCACAGCCCATCATTCTTGATGTTTAGGATCATCCAGATCGCACTACTGCGGTTGGATGTTTGCCGTTAATGGTTTCACCAACAATGCACAACCTCAAGGTCACCCAGATGTTGGTTGACGGTGGAGGAGGGTTTAATCTCATTTCCCTTGACGTGCTGGAGAAACTTCAAATTCCTAGTGAAGACCTGAAGAAGACTGACACTTTCTAGGGGATCAACCAAGGAAGGTGAGCGAGCCAAAGGGAAAAATTACTTTATCTGTGATGTTTGGCAGGGAACTAAACTTTAGGACTGAGAAGGTTGTGTTCGATGTTGTTGAGCTTCCCCTGCCATTCAACCGAATCCTTGGTCACCCGGGTTCATGGCGGTCTCCCATTACGCGTATAAGACCTTGAAGATGTCGGGCCTATGGGAATCATCTCCATTCCATCAGATAAGAGGGCTGCAGTTATCTACGTTGACAAGATGTATAGAGATGTGGTAGTAGCAGAGGCCGTCAAGGCCTCGGCTCCCGCCAAGGAGGAAAAGAAAATTAAGAAAGTTGGCAAGGACACCGACAAGGACCCTTGGAAGTGCGCCTCTTCAGAGTAGGCTGCACCCGGCAGTGACTTGCCGGAAAGTTCGGCTAGAAAAAGATCCAAGGCTGCTCCTCCTGCAACGAAGAAGGTCCGGAGAGGTAGGATGCCACTAATGGTAGTTTCACCATTAGTGCCACCCTTGATGAGAAATAGGAAGGCGCGCTCGTTGCCTTCCTGCGGGCGAATGTCCATGTGATTGCATGGCAACCATCTTACATCCCCGTTGTTCCCAGGGAGGTAATCGAGCACCACCTTGCTGTCTATCCTCATGCTCGTCCCGTTAAGTAGAAGGTAAGAAAGAAAGCATTGGAGTGGCAACAGTTCATTGCTGACGAGATTAAGAAACTTGAAGCAGCAGGCTTGGTCAGAGGAGTGCTGCACCCAACTTGGTTAGCAAATCCAATGGTGGTACGCAAGGCAAATGGGAAGTGGAGACTTTGTATTAACTTCACTGACTTGAACAAAGCATGTCCAAAGATCCCTTCCCCTTGCCGCGCATTGACCAAATCATTGACTCCAATTCAGGATGTGATTTGCTCTCCTTCCTTGGCGCATACTCCTGCTACCATAAAATCTTCATGGCTAAGGAAGACGAAGAGAAAACCGCATTTATTACCCCAGGCGACACGTACTACTTTGTACGTATGCCCTTCGGGTTTAAAAGCACTGGTTCAACGTTTGAGAGGGCTGTGCAGATTGGTTTTGAGCCTCAGTTACACAAAAACATAGAAGCCTATATTGATGATATAGTGGTTAAAACCAAGAACAAATCTACACTTGTTGAAGGTTTGGAAGAAACCTTTGTGAACCTGCGAAAGGTTAACTTGAAGCTCAACCCGGAGAAATGTGTGTTTGGCGTTCCGTCCCGCAAGCTCCTTGGCTTATTTGTGTCTTAGAAAGGGATAGAAGCCAACCCCGACAAGATTAAAGTAGTAGAGCAGATCCAAGCCCTGAAAACTGTCAAAGATGTGTGGCGTCTGACAGGATGTGTTGCCGCGCTAAGTAGGTTCATTTAGAAATCCGTTGAACATGCCCTGTCATTCTTCAAAATGTTGAAGAGCGTTGGTCCAATGAAGTGGACTCCGAAGGCAGAGGCTGCACTGCAGGATTTGAAAACCTACCTTTCCTCCGCGCCAACCATGGTCGCACCTAAGCCACAAGAACCACTGCTGCTATACTTGGCGGCAACAAATCAAGTGGTTAGTGCTGATTTGGTGGCATATAGGGAAGTGGATAGCAAAGGAACCAATGCAGGAGGGTCACCGAGTGATGGATCAATCATGTCCCTGGCAAGCCTTGATATAGATGGTGAAGAAGGGCCACAAGCAGATATTGATTCTCAGATGGTGAAGAAGATGGTGCGGCGACTAGTTTACTTTCTCAGCTCCCTCTTGCAGGGGGCTAGGTCAAGGTACTCTGGGGAGCAAAAATTAATCTTCGGCCTTCTTATGGCCTCGAGGAAGCTACGCCGTTACTTCCAAGGTCATGAGATCACAGTGACGACCCACCTTCCGCTGCAACGTATTCTGAGGAACCCCGAGGCTACCGGCAGGTTAGTAGAGTGGTCACTTGAATTGTCAAGCTTTGCATTGAAGTTCGAGAGCACGACAACTATCCAGCGCAGAGCATTGGCAGAATTTATTGCAGAATGGACGCCAACACCCGATGAAGAAGTGCAGGAAACAACTCTCCCCGACAAGGAGACCCTCAAGGAGTGGGTAATGTACCTCGATGGATCCTTTTCGCTACAAGGCACCGGAGCCGGAGTGCTGCTTGTCGCACCCACCAGTGAGCACCTCAACTACATTATCTAGATGCACTTTCCCAAGGAAGATGCTACCAACAACACATCTGAATATGAGGGATTGCTTGCCGGCCTCAAGATTGCGATAGAGCTGGGGATAAAAAAGCTAGTCATGCATGGTGATTCCCAACTCGTTGTAAAGCAAGTAAAAAGAATTACCAAAGCCCACTGATGGAGGCATATGTGGAAGAAGTAAGGAAGTTGGAGGAACACTTTGATGGGCTGCAGGCAGAGCACGTAACCCGTGTAGAGAACAACATCACCGACCACCTGTAAAAGTGCGATTCTCAGAAGCTTCCTATGGAACCAGAAACTTTTGTATTCCATCTGACTCAACAGTCAGTCTCTCCATCAGCATTGGCCAGGAAGAGAATAAAATTGAACACCAGCAAGCATCTCCCGGCAGAGCTCCCTAGAGCCGCTAGTGAGAAGGTTGCCGAAGGAAGCCATATGTTAGTTGGAGAGTGGCATTCTCCGGCGGAGCCTTGAGTTCTCGCTGTCGAGGCTAGCACTCCCACAACAAAAGAGATGCCTTTAGTCCTCGTCATCGAGCCTCAGGCTCTGGCATGGGCGCAACGTATAGTCCGAATCTTGGAAACTGGAGAACTTCCCGATGTCTAGAGGAATCTGAAAAGGTGGATCGCCAATCAAGTATGTACCAGTTTGTACGCGACACCCTGTATAGAAAGAGGCCAAATGGTGTGAAGTTTAAGTGTATCAGTCAAGAAGATGGACTAATGTTGTTGGCAGAGATACATGGAGGTATGTGTGGTTCGCATTTGGGATCAAGAGCACTTGCCGGGAAAGCTTTCCAGCAAGGATTCTATTGGCCCACCACCCTCTGAGATGCAACTGCGCTCATCACTAAATGTAAAGCATGCCAGTTTCATTCCAATAATATTCATCAACCCACTCAAGCCCTTCGAACAATCCCTTTATCCTGGCCTTTCACGGTTTGGGGGCTCGACATCTCGGGCCCCTTTACCCGTTCCACCGGAGGCTTTGAATTCTTGTATGTGCCAATTAACAAGTTTACAAAGTGACCCGAGGTAGAGCCAGTGAGGAAGGTGACTGCACAGTCAGCTATCAAGTTATTTAAAGGGTTGGTTTGTCATTTTGGAGTACCCAAGAGGGCAATCACGAACAACGAAACCCAGTTCACGAGTCGTGCCTACAAGCATTACATCCAGAGCCTTGGAAGCAAGATCTCTTTTGCTTTTGTTGCCCATCCCAAGAGCAACAGACAAGCCGAAATGACGAACGCTGAAGTGCTGCGAGGGCACAAGACAACAACTCTCGATAAGTTGCGAAAATGTGGCAAGTGCTAGGTTGATGAGTTGCCGGTGGTTCTTTGGTCAATCAGGACAATACCGAATCAAGCTACTGGCCAGAATCCATTCTCCCTGGTATATGGTGCAGAAGCAGTGCTCCACACAGAACTCATATACGGGTAACCTCGACTACTTACCTACGATGAAGTAGCGCAAGAGCAGCTGCGACATGACGATGCCGTGCTGCACGATACCAGCAAGTCCTACACTTCTATCACAGCCGCAGGGTTCATGCCTGGATCCTTGAGGAATGTCACCTTGTCCTTAGGCATGTTTAGTCCGCCAAGGGTGCGAACAAGTTGACACCAAAGTGGGAACACCTTTATCGGGTGGTACGTGTCACCCGACCTGGCACAGTCCGTTTGGAGACCGAATATGGCATCCCTATGCAAAACTCATGGGATATTGAGCATCTTTGTTAGTTCTACCCGTAAGGCGCACTTGCTGGGCCCTGCCCTGGCAACCTATTTTGTACAATCATAGCCCCTGGGACTTGTAACCCTTTGTACAAAGCCAAGCGCAGACCCTGTGCATAGTTGAATAAAACGAAGTGCTTTCATAAAAAAAACTTGCATGCATGATTTCCAGTTTGCTTAAGTATGATCCTATTGTGGTTACAATAGTTCTTAAATAAAGTGACTAACATGCAGTGAAAGGCCATTTGCTATCCTCTCTTCTCCCTTTCCTTTGAATACAATAGAAGGGTTTCATCACGGATAGTTTCCCAAAAAGAGGATAAATGCAAGCCCACGCACTCGGTCCCCAGCAACCTCTCCTTATCTAAGACGATAAGAAGGACAACAAAACACAGATAAGATCATCCCATCATTCCATGTTATGTTTGCGTCTGAGAAACTTGTACGTAGGGAAACCTTGTTGTCTCTGCCATTCGCGCTCCTATCTTTGACACGAGTCCACTCGGCAAGATTGGTTGTAGCTGCGTTTGGAGAGAGGGTAACAAGGGGCCAACCTACGGTTGCGCTCCTAACCCATTTTTGAGCTAATTTAAACGTGGTTTAGTAGCAGCTGAGATGAAGGCCGGCTAGATGTCTTGTCGGCAAACTTTGTTTACTAAGAAGTATTGAAGGCTCTCCCTTCGGCATGTTTAATACATGCACAAATGTCCAGCAAACTCTTTTTCCATCAATACGTAGACAAACAAGTATAATCATACGAAGTACTAACGTGGATGAAGGATTACCGAATTTTAACTAAAATTCGGCGAGTCCTACATCTTTTGATTTGAAAAAAGATAAGTGCCCTGTAATGCCTTTCTTGACCCTCTCCTGCTAGGAGTTGCATCGAGAAGGAAAGAGGGCAAAAGGAGTGCCTGGGTAGAAGCCCAGCCCGACCCCATCAGGACCAGCGGGATGCAGCCTGACAAGATCGGAGGGCGCAACCCTGGCAAGGAAGAAGAGGTCAAGGACGGGGAGAGTGGCTAGGTGATGTCATGATCATCCCCGGCAGGACCAAAGGAACGCGGCTCGGCAGGGACACCGGCAGTCCATACGTGTCGCTGGACATCGTTGGGTAGGCCCAATTAATGCAGAGGCATGCATCACTAGTGCAGAACAGGCCTTTATCACCGGTTCGTAAGGGCCTTTAGTGCCGGTTCTGCAACCTGCACTATGGAGTGGAGACTAAAGGCCCCCCCTTTAGTACCGGTTCGGCACGAACCGGCGCTAAAGTGCCACCTCGTGGCACGAGCCAGGCCCGGGTGCTGGTAGACCATTAGTACCGGTTGGTAGCACCAACCGGTACTAAATGTTTCGGGGGGTTTTGGTTTTAATTTTTATTTTTCCATTAATTTTGTGTTTTCCATTTAATTCTTTTTTGTTTGCTGGTATTTTACGATACTATATATTGTACACATTATGCATATATATAAATAGATTTTCTCGTAGAACTGATCATATATATAATCGAATGTCTCACAACCACCATTAATTATTCACACATACACATGTATATATATACAATTTCTCCTACATGTTGCCTTGGTGCCTTCGGAGCACGATGACAATTGGTTCATGGGGGCGGTAGCGGGTAATAGTATTCTCCTTTGGGATCTATGACCGGGTCGAGCAAAAATGCCGCTATTTCCTCTTGAAGTGCTCGTATGCGCTCCTCTGATAGGAGCTTCTCCCGCACCTCTTTGAACTATTAAGAAGGAGATCAATATGCATGTGTATTAGTTGTGTGACTAGATATCGACAATCATGTAAGATTTGTGAATAGTGTTTTGGCAAACGTACCCAGTCCTGTCTATCAGATCTACTCCTTTCGGACGCCAGCATGCGAATGTTCTCGCAAACGTAGTATGCACACACTTCAGTCCCCGGCGCCTGCTTCAGGGCCTTTACGACAATAGAATTTAATTAGATAATAATTAATCAAGCATGTTAATTAATTAATGCTATTGAAACAAGAATTAAAGAGATGGTAGCTAGCTAGCTAGTACTACTTAATTACTTAGCTTGGGTCGATACCAACATAGCTTTTGTCGCCATTTTCCTGGAGTCACCTTGATGTACTTTGCCCAAGCCCTGCCCGCCGGCAAAGAAAATTAATAAAGGGGTTATTGAAAATAGTTCATATCAGGAAATGACAAACTAAATAGGCCGAGATATAGTTAATAATGATTGAAATAACCTGTCGACTATCCCCTTCACGATGCTGTAGTCACTATTTTTTTTTAAGTAGTGAGTCCAGTACTTCAACTTTTCCTTCGTCAACTTTAATGTCTAACAAGATCCAGTGGAAGCTGCATGTGCATACATTTGCATGTATAAATTAAGCGGGCATGTGCATAACACTAATCAACTATAACCCTAAACCCTATACACTTATTAACATCTAGCTTGTACGCAAAAGCAGAATTTGTACTACAAGACAGTGTGACTCACTCAAAGTTGTAAGGAAGTAGTATATCTTCATTGCTATTGAGGCGCTTCAAGAACTCTAGCATGCATTTCTCTACATCTTGTCTACACCATTCCAATTTCCATGTGTATTCATTCACAGTATTTGGGTTAATGAACCCAATGCCATAGCGTCCAGCTTTTTTCATTTCATACATCTTCATCCTGCATAATACCACAGAAAAGAATATATAGTGAGGATATATATTTATAGGTAATTAATGATCAATCAATGAGCACTAGAGCTAGCTTGAGACTTAAATTACAGAAAGAAATCACTTACAGACAATAGAAACTGACGATAGATTTGTCGAGTGCATCTTGATTGAATAACTGAAATAGTTCTGAATACTCAACGGCAAGAGCTTTCTTATGGAAGTAATGATCTTCCTCGACTTGCACCATGAGGGACTCTTGATTGGAAATCTTGGTAATTTTCATGTACCAATCATGCAATTCATACATTCTTGTTGGGAGGTTCTTGACCTCCTCGGGCTCGACCAAAGGTTGGCCCCAGACATATTTCCGTTTTATTTCCTCCTCTCTAAGCAGAGGCATGGGCTCGATCTCGAGGAGTTGTCCAACAGTGATCTTGAGCATTTCAGCCTGCATTATATGCTCCTCGGTTATTACCACATCGCCCAGCTCGGGAACGTAAACGGTTTGCCCACAATAATATTGGGCGCGCGTACTCTCATGTGTTGTTGGCACAACAAGCGGGGGGGTCGATTGCGCCGCCTGTTCTCCCAGCTGGGGAACGGTTTTCCCGCATTTTTTGACAGCTGCTTGTTGGCTCGAGCTCGAGCTCGCTTCTTTCTATAGTCGTGCTCGATGTGCCTTCTTGATTTGGCACTCATAGTCTGAGTCAATAGGCTTGGGAGCTGGTGGTCTAGCCATACGAATGAAGTGGTCAATCTTTTCCTCAGGCACTTTCTCCCTCGGCGGCGTTGCCAGTTTCGATCGAAAATGAGCATCCACTTCGGCCCGCACTATTGCATCATTTTGCTCCTCGGTCATGTCGTAAGGCCTCTGAGGAAGAGGAGCGAGGCTGCTTGGACCATATTTATATGGCTTGTCTCTGCCTGTACTTTCTGTACTACCTCGACTCGTACTGCTACCCACCATAGCTACGGCGTGTCTCTTCTGCGATTGCTTAGGCGGCGGGGACGGCTGACGTGGCTTAGTTGGAGCAGGAGGAGTGGCCTGACGCTGTGCCGGACTTGAAGCCGGAGGTGTGGCCTGACACGGTGTCGGACTTGAAGCAGGAGGTGTGGCTTGACGCTGTGCTGGACTTGAAGCAGGAGGTGTGGCCTGACACGGTGGCGGACTTGGAGGAGGGGGAGTCTGCTGACACGGTGGCGTACTTCGAGGAGGAGTCGGCAGATGCGGTGTCGGTGGACTTCGAAAGATGATGCAATCCTTTTTCCATAGGATGAAACGATGTATGGCCTCTCCCAGTGTTTGCTCGTCGTCACCTCCAGGAATGTCAAGCTCTTGCCCCGAATATGGGCCCACCACCTCATCAACCAAGACACGAGCATAGCCCTCTGGAATCGGGGCGCAATGGAAGGTTGCTTCGGGGGTAATTGTAAAAGCAACGGCGTTCACCACCTTCATGGATATGTTTTTCATTTTGAAGTGTAGCTCACAATTAGTGTTCTCTATGATGTCATCCACAGGGTATGTATCCAGCAGTGCGTCGCCCGGGGCGGAACCAACGCTGCTTCTCGGCATGGATGGGACTGTGCTATCAAATGCTGGATGATCATCCGTTTGCTGCTACCGCTGCTGAGACCCCCTTTCCTGGCTAAGTGAGTCGATCTGCTGCTGCTGCTGCTGGAATTTGAGTGCCAAGTCCGCGTGCCTTGCTTCTAGGCCATGAAGGTGTTCCGCGTCCTGCTTCCTCTGCTCCTCCTCCAGCTTCCTCTTCTTCTCCTCCTCCATCTTCTTTCTTGCACGGGTCCTGTAGTCGTCGTTCCATTCCTGTAGCGACCAGACCTCAAATGGCCTGTGCTGCTGTGCACCAGTGTCATCCCTGGATCAGTAATGCTGACACGCACAGTACAAATGGAGGATTTATAACAGAGTAGCAATCACACACTTATTACATCGAATATCTCCGAAGAGATTAAGTATGATAAACATGGCATAAGGCCATCTAATAACGATAACAGCGGAAGACTTGGAAGATAAGTGAGTCCATCACTCCAGCGGCATCACTGAGTATAAGACCACGACCTAAGGCACCTTACTCGTCGTCTGAAAAGTCTGCAACATGAAACGTTGCAGCCCGAAAACGGGTCAGCACATAGAATATGCTGGCAAATTAACACATAGAGAGCAATGAACAATAATAATGCTATACTATATGCATATATGGCTGGTGGAAAGCTCTATGGTTACACTTTTGCGAAAAGCCAATTTTATCCTACTTCAAAGGAATAAATTTTATTTAACTGTCATGGTGGTTGTGAAACATTGAGAAGGTACCTCCAACTCAATCCCAATTAAGTGTCATCATTAACCCAACAAATTTAATTATAAGTAACATGGTGATGAGATTCAAATGATAATCCAGGTACTAGATACTCAAGTTGTCCATAACCGGGGACACGGCTAACCATGATTAGTTTGTACACTCTGCAGAGGTTTGCGCACTTTTCCCCACAAGACTCGATCGCCTCCGCTTGATTCTCGCACTGCATGATGTTTGAGAAACGGATGACCGAGACGCAGTCTTTCCGAAACAATCACTCTATACTCTGGGTGGACCGGTAGACCTACTTTCCCCTACATCTGCTAGCCCACCTCTTCAAGAGATCTTGTAACCTACTCAACTATGCTAGAGCCCATAATAGCTTGTGGCTGCACACGGAAGTTTCTAGCATGAATAATCTTATGATCCCTTTGAGCCTGGGTGGCGGTCCTTATACATACAGACAACACTGGGTTCTCCAGGTGCCTCAATCCACCCAGATGTGAGTTTTAGTTGCCACCTTAAGTTGAACCATTATTAACAATCTCACATCTGTCGTGAATATCACTCAAACCCAATCCACGTCTACGAGCATAGCATGGCAATAATAAATGCAACGTAGAAGTAACTCCCAAGGGTTTGATAAGAAAAACAGGTAATAGGTACTACCTCAACTACTTCCCAATACCCACAATTTAATTAGATCCTAATCATGCAATGTTTGAGGAATAGATCTAATGCAATAAAACTGGGTATGAACGGAATATGATCAAAGTGTTACTTGCCTAGCTGATGATCCGCAAAACCTAGCGAGTCGAAGTAACAAGCAGCACACTCCGGGTACTCTATCGCAAACAAACAAGCATACAATCAGTACTCATCTAATGCACAGGTAAAACTCGAATGAAAGATCCAACCAGAAAGTTTAGCTTAAGAACTCCGGTTTGCAAAAAGAATCAACTCGAAAGAAGCAACGAAAGTCAAACGGCGAAAGAAAGAAACTTTGTTTGCTAATCTGGATCTAGGTCAAATTTTACTATAGCAAAAACTTGTTTGAGTAGGTTAAACGGAAAGAGAATTTCAAGACGAAACTCTAGGCGCTTGAATCGCCTGATTCCGATAAACGAGCGAGAAGTTAAACAGAATCGAAGATTCGATCAGAAATCGAATCTGAGAAAATAACGAGAAAAATCCGACGAAAAAGAAAAATGGACGAACGGTTAAATAACGGATGTTCGTTAACAGAGAAAAACCGACGAACGCTTTCGTTAAAACGAACGGTTCGGTGAACGCTCGTGAAAAAAAAACCGATGTAGGGTATTTTTTTTAAAACGAACGGTTTTTTTTAAAGAAAACCGGCAACGGCGAGGTGCGGCTACCTCGGGGATGGGCTCCGGCGAGGCTCCGGCGACGGGGCTGCGGGGCTCGGGGCTCGGGCGGCTCGGGGGCGAGGGGCGGGGTTCCGGCGGCGGCTCCGGCGAGCGGCGGCGGCGCGAATCCGTGCGGGCGGCGGCGGGCGAGGCGAGTGCGGCGGCGGCGGCTTGCGGTGAGGGAGAGGGGGGGGCGGCGGCGGTATAAATAGGGGGGTGGAGGTGACTTGGGGGAGGGGGTGGCCGGCGGGAGCCGTGCGGGAGCCGGACTCGGCCATGGCGGCGGCGGCGTCTCGTGCGCGAGGAGGAGAGGGGCGCGGGGTGGGCCGGCGGCCTGGCTGGGCTGCGGCCCGGTCGGGCGCGCGCAGTTTTTTTTTTAAATAAGTTCCGCGGAAAACAATTCGTAGAAAAATAAATAAAAATCAGAAAAATATGAAATAAATTTTCCCCGTCTAGTTAGAAAATCTAGAATAAGGTGAATTTTTTTTTAAATCAAAATAAATATCTTGAAAACATGCAATATTTTTAATGCAATAAAAATTGCAAATAAAATCCAAATAAATTCCAAATAATGATTTTAACATTTTTCCTCCAGTATTTCAATTGTTTTGGAGAAGTCATATTTTCTGCTCTCGTTTATTTTAAAATGAAATATTTTTCTGGAGGGAAAATAATTAAAACCAAAATCCTCGTCTTATTATTTGATAAAAATCAAATATGAAAATTTAAGAAAAATCCCCAACTCTCTCCGAGGGTCCTTGAGTTGCTTAGGATTTATCGAGGATTTGTCAAAATGCAATAAAACATGATATGCAATGATGATCTATGTATAACATACCAAATTGAAAATTTGGGATGTTACAAACCTACCCCCCCTTAAGATGAATCTCGCCCTCGAGATTCGGGTTGGCTAGAAAACAGGTGGGAGTGGTCTTTCCGTAGATCTTCCTCTCGCTCCCAGGTGGCTTCATCTTCTGTGTGGTGACTCCACTGAACTTTGCAAAACTTGATAACCTTGCTGCGGGTAACTCGGCTGGCATACTCGAGAATCTTAACTGGCTTCTCCTCATAAGTCAAATCACTTTCCAACTGTATCGCTTCCAGTGGCACAGTATCTCTCAGTGGTATCTCAGCCATCTCTGCGTGGCACTTCTTCAACTACGAAACGTGAAATACATCATGTACTCCAGACAATCCTTCGCGCAATTCCAACTTGTAGGCAACTTCTCCCATACGTTCCAACACTCTGTATGGTCCGATAAAACGGGGCGCTAACTTTCCCTTAACTCCAAAGCGCTTCACTCCTCGAAGTGGTGATACTCGAAGATACACTCTGTCTCCATCTTCGTGAACGGTCTCCTTTCGTTTAGAATCGGCATAACTCTTTTGCCTGGACTGGGCTACCTTGAGCCTATCGCGAATCAACCTCACTTTCTGTTCAGACTCTTTAATCAAATCTGGTCCAAACAACTAACGGTCTCCAACTTCGTCCCATAACAACGGTGTTCTACACCTCCTTCCATACAAGGCTTCGAAAGGGGCCATCTTCAAACTGGTTTGATAACTGTTGTTATACGAAAACTCCGCATATGGAAAATTGTCGTCCCAACTAGATCCATAATCTAGTGCACATGCTCTCAACATGTCTTCCAAAATCTGGTTGACTCTTTCGGTCTGTCCATCTGTCTGTGGGTGGAAAGCTGTACTAAATTCCAGCCTGGTTCCCAATGTTTCATGTAACTGCTTCCAAAACTTCAAGGTAAATTGGGTTCCTCTGTCTGATACAATGTTCCTCGGAACTCCATGCAAACATACGATCCTGGTCAAGTATATCTTTGCCAACTTAACACTGGTGTAAGTGGTCTTCACTGGAATGAAATGAGCCACTTTCGTCAAACGGTCGACTACAACCCATATCGAGTCATAGCCTGAACGAGTCCTGGGTAATCCTGTGATAAAATCCATGCCTATTTTATCCCACTTCCATTCGGGTATCGGCAATGGTTGCAGCAATCCTGCTGGCTTCTGATGCTCTGCCTTCACTCTCTGACATACATCACAAACTGCTACATACTCCGCAATATCCTTCTTTATTCCGGTCCACCAGAAAGTATTCTTCAAATCCAAATACATCTTGGTATTCCCTGGGTGAATCGAGTATGGTGAATCATGGGCTTCTTGCAAAATCAACTTTCTGATCTCCGGATCATTTGGCACATATACGCGGTCCTCGAACCATAAGGTATCGTGCTCATCCTCACGAAATCCCTTGGCTTTTCCTTTGCTCATCTTCTCCTTTATCTCTTCAATCTCCTTGTCTGTCTTCTGAGCTTCTCTGATCCTTTCCATCAAGGTAGACTGAATCTCCAATGTCGCTATATAGCCTCTTGGGACTATCTCCAAACATAGCTCGCGAAGGTCCTCGGCTAACTCCTGAGGTAACTCTCCTGTCATGAGGGTGTTGACATGACTCTTGCGGCTCAACGCGTCTGCTACTACGTTAGCCTTTCCAGGGTGATAATGGAATCTCATATCATAATCTTTAATGAGCTCCAACCATCTCCTCTGTCTGAGATTTAACTCCTTCTGCGTGAAAATATACTTCAAACTCTTGTGATCCGTGTACACCTCACAATGGTTTCCGATGAGAAAATGTCTCCACGTCTTCAATGCATGCACCACGGCTGCTAATTCCAAATCGTGCGTAGCATAATTCTTCTCATGGGGTTTAAGTTGTCGTGAAGCATATGACACAACTCTTCCTTCCTGCATAAGCACTGCTCCAAGTCCTTGACGAGAAGCGTCGCAATAAACTTCATAATCCTTGCGTTGATCGGGTAGAATCAACACTGGTCATGTAACCAATCGTTTCTTCAGCTCTTGGAAACTAGCTTCACATTCCTCAGTCCAATTGAATTTGGTGTCCTTCTTCAATAGCTCAGTCATGGGCTTAGCAATCTTTGAGAAATTCTCAATGAATCTCCGGTAGTATCCTGCAAGTCCAAGAAAACTCCGGATTTCTCCAACTGTCGTGGGCGATTCCCAACTTGTCACTGTGTCAACCTTGGCAGGGTCTACTGCTATTCCTCCACATACTGGCCTACGGTGCGTCCTCCTTGGCGTAGGTTACGAAACTCACGCTTCTTCATAGCCATAGCTCCTGCTGAAACATGAGCTGTACGGAAAGCTTGCTGAAACTGGTCCCATGTGACAGTGTCAATAGGGTGCGTGGCTGTATAATTCTCCCACCATGATGCTACGGGTCCATCAAGCTGATGTGCGGCAAAATGCACTCTTTCCGCATCTGTGCATCCTGAAGTGGTCAACTCCCTTCCAACTTTGCGGATCCAATCATCTGCTACAATCGGCTCGGTGCTACTGGAAAACACCGGCGGGTTTAGCCTTAAGAAACGGGCTAAGTGATCAATAGGTGGTGGTGGCGGTGGGTTGTTGTTGTTTTTGCCTTGGTTCTGCACTAACACTTGCATCAGGGCATTCTGTTGCTGAATCAACTGGGTGATCTCTGGCGGGAAAACAAATCCGGTGTCGCGTCTCGGAGGCATCTGATAGGTTTAGAAAAGATGAGAGTTGAGAATAGAATGAGGTCTAGAGAGGAAACACTACCCATATGCTCATGAGAGAAATTCAATCAATATCACTCAATCAATTCAAACAAGGAAAAACAATCGATCTAACTAGCGTTACAAAGTGCTTGAACTATACTATTAAATGGGGGAAAACTACTACTGATATGGTGGTCTACTAGAAATTCTGATCCGTTGAAGACTCCATGATGTCTGCTCCAGCTTCATCAATCCAGTCGTCTTCACTTGGTTCCGAGTCGGTGTCGTCGATGATGATGTAGTTATCCGGACAAGTGCATTCGTCGACTTCTGCTTTTGGCACTGGATTTCCCACGAATACTCCAATCTTCTTCTCCACGTCGTCAATCTTCCCTACTAGTGTGTTGATTTCCTCCAAATAATCTTCGCGTGTAGCCTTGAGTTCTTCTTGGAGCTCCTTGATCTTCGTTAATGCCTTCTTCAGTTCTTCCTTGTCCGTGCACATCTGGTTCTCCTGGCGACGAATATGTTGGTTCTGCTCCTGGATGATAGTTGCAATTGATCCATCCTTCTTGGTCTTGATCATCTCCCATTGCGCGTCTCTACGTCCACAAATCTGATAAATTGTATCCTTAAGCTCCTGGTGGTAGACTTCTCCAATGCGTCCCATGGCGATGTGTGCGGCCATGCTCTTCCCTAAACTCCAAGTTGGTGCTTCAAAAACCAATCTCATGGGTTCCGTAATTGGCACAAACGTCCTTCCTGGAATGTGAACTTGAATCTTCCAGCTCTCCTCTTCAGGAAATGTGGCGTTGTAGGTTCCGGTGATGCTTGGTATTCCTATGTTCAAGTACTTGGTGACTTCCTTCAAGTGTCGACCAAACGGCGTGTCTTCATCTGGTTGTATGAATTTGCTCCTTGCATTCGCCATTCCTAAAGGAGTAGAAGGTGGAGAGGGGTCAGAAATGATAAGAGAGAAGCTTTCTAGGGCTTAAGCTTAGTGGTCGTGTCCTACAGTCAGCGTGTGCTCTGATACCAACTTTGTAGCGACCAGACCTCAAATGGCATGTGCTGCTGTGCACCAGTGTCATCCCTGGATCAGTAATGCTGACACGCACAGTACAAATGGAGGATTTATAACAGAGTAGCAATCACACACTTATTACATCGAATATCTCCGAAGAGATTAAGTATGATAAACATGGCTTAAGGCCATCTAATAACGATAACAGCGGAAGACTTGGAAGATAAGTGAGTCCATCACTCCAGCGGCATCACTGAGTATAAGACCACGACCTAAGGCACCTTACTCGTCGTCTGAAAAGTCTGCAACATGAAACGTTGCAGCCCGAAAACGGGTCAGCACATAGAATATGCTGGCAAATTAACACATAGAGAGCAATGAACAATAATAATGCTATACTATATGCATATATGGGTGGTGGAAAGCTCTATGGTTACACTTTTGCGAAAAGCCAATTTTATCCTACTTCAAAGGAATAAATTTTAGTTAACTGTCATGGTGGTTGTGAAACATTGAGAAGGTACCTCCAACTCAATCCCAATTAAGTGTCATCATTAACCCAACAAATTTAATTATAAGTAACATGGTGATGAGATTCAAATGATAATCCAGGTACTAGATACTCAAGTTGTCCATAACCGGGGACACGACTAACCATGATTAGTTTGTACACTCTGCAGAGGTTTGCGCACTTTTCCCCACAAGACTCGATCGCCTCCGCTTGATTCTCGCACTGCATGATGTTTGAGAAACGGATGACCGAGACACAGTCTTTCCGAAACAATCACTCTATACTCTGGGTGGACCGGTAGACCTACTTTCCCCTACATCTGCTAGCCCACCTCTTCAAGAGATCTTGTAACCTACTCAACTATGCTAGAGCCCATAATAGCTTGTGGCTGCACACGGAAGTTTCTAGCATGAATAATCTTATGATCCCTTTGAGCCTGGGTGGCGGTCCTTATACCTACAGACAACACTGGGTTCTCCAGGTGCCTCAATCCACCCAGATGTGAGTTTTAGTTGCCACCTTAAGTTGAACCATTATTAACAATCTCACATCTGTCGTGAATATCACTCAAACCCAATCCACGTCTACGAGCATAGCATGGCAATAATAAAAGCAACGTAGAAGTAACTCCCAAGGGTTTGATAAGAAAAACAGGTAATAGGTACTACCTCAACTACTTCCCAATACCCACAATTTAATTAGATCCTAATCATGCAATGTTTGAGGAATAGATCTAATGCAATAAAACTGGGTATGAACGGAATATGATCAAAGTGTTACTTGCCTTGCTGATGATCCACAAAACCTAGCGAGTCGAAGTAACAAGCGGCACACTCCGGGTACTCTATCGCAAACAAACAAGCATACAACCAGTACTCATCTAATGCACAGGTAAAACTCGAATGAAAGATCAAACCAGAAAGTTCAACTTAAGAACTCCGGTTTGCAAAAAGAATCAACTCGAAAGAAGCAACGAAAGTCAAACAGCGAAAGAAAGAAACTTCGTTTGCTAATCTGGATCTAGGTCAAATTTTACTGTAGCAAAAACTTGTTTGAGTAGGTTAAACGGAAAGGGAATTTCGAGACGAAACACTAGGCGCTTGAATCGCCTGATTCCGATAAACGAGCGAGAAGTTAAACAGAATCGAAGATTCGATCAGAAATCGAATCTGAGAAAATAACGAGAAAAATCCGATGAAAAAGAAAAACGGACGAACGGTTAAATAACGGATGTTCGTTAACAGAGAAAAACCGACGAACGCGTTCGTTAAAACGAACGGTTCGGTGAACGCTCGCGAAAAAAAAACCGATCTAGGGTTTTTTTTAAACGAACGGTTTTTTTTTAAGAAAACCGGCAACGGCGAGGTGCGGCTACCTCGGGGACGGGCTCCGGCGAGGCTCCGGCGACGGGGCTGCGGGGCTCGGGTGGCTCGGGGGCGAGGGGCGGGGTTCCGGCGGCGGCTCCGGCGAGCGGCGGCGGCGGCGCGGATCCGTGCGAGCGGCGGCCGGCGAGGCGAGTGCGGCGGCGGCGGCTTGCGGTGAGGGAGAGGGGGGGGGCGGCGGCGGCGGTATAAATAGGGGGGGTGGAGGTGACTTGGGGAAGGGGGTGGCCGGCGGGAGCCGTGCGGGAGCCGGACTCGGCCATGGCGGCGGCGGCGTCTCGTGCGCGAGGAGGAGAGGGGCGCGGGGTGGGCCGGCGGCCTGGCTGGGCTGCGGCCCGCTCGGGCGCGCGCAGTTTTTTTTTGAAATAAGTTCCACGGAAAACAATTCGTAGAAAAATAAATAAAAATCAGAAAAATATGAAATAAATTTTCCCCGTCTTGTTAGAAAATCGAGAATAGGGTGAACATTTTTTAAATCAAAATAAATATTTTGAAAACATGCAATATTTTTAATGCAATAAAAATTGCAAATAAATTCCAAATAAATTCCAAATAATGATTTTAACATTTTTCCTCGAGTATTTCAATTGTTTTGGAGAAGTCATATTTTCTCCTCTCGTTTATTTTAAAATGAAATATTTTTCCGGAGGGAAAATAATTAAAACCAAAATCCTCGTCTTATTATTTGATAAAAATCAAATATGAAAATTTAAGAAAAATCCCCAACTCTCTCCGAGGGTCCTTGAGTTGCTTAGGATTTATCGAGGATTTGTCAAAATGCAATAAAACATGATATGCAATGATGATCTATGTATAACATACCAAATTGAAAATTTGGGATGTTACAATTCCGAAAAGCCCTCATACCAGGGAATAACGCCCTTGCCTCGTGTTCTTCCCGGGTGTTCAGGATTTCCCAGGGCGCGCGTAAGCTCGTCGTTCTCTCTGTTGGGTGTGAACACCCCCTTTCGAGCATCTTCTATCGCGTCAAGTAACTTTTGTTGTGCTCCGTTTAGACTTGCCTTCTTTGAAACCAGGCCTGTCTTCGGGTCCAACGCCCCCCATGCGCATAGAACCAAGTTCTGCACCTGGGGGGCCAGCTCCTAGTAACCGGAGTGAGCCCTGCATCCTCCATCTCTTGCTCAGACTTATCCCACTTAGGCATTGCCACCGCGTAGCCACCTGGACCCAGCCTATGGAACTGCGTCTTTTTTGCGGCATTGGCCTTGTTTTTTCTCGACCGTTCCTTAGATAATTCTGATTCCTTGAATTTCACGAAAGCGGGCCAGTGTTCTCTTTGCTTCTCCAGTGTTCCCTTGAATTCTGGAGTCTTCCTTTCTGCAGCGAGGTAGTTGGCCCATACAGTTTTCTTGTGGGTGTTGAATGCAATTGCCATGTTCTTAAGAGCAGCGTCCTTGACTTTCTGCACATCTGCATCAGTGAAATAATCTGGTAGGGTGAAATGTTCCATCAGAGATTCCCAAAGCTTTTGTTTTGCTCTGTCGTCGACCCAAGTAACATCTGGGCGTTTAGTTTTTGGCTCTTTCCATTCTTGAATGGAGATCGGGAGTTGGTCCTTCACAAGAACTCCGCACTGACGAACGAACTTGCTCGCAATGTTCTTAGGCGTGAGGGGTTCGCCACTAGCTTTGATGGAATCGATGTTGTACTTTACACCCTCCTTCAACTTTTTGCTCGGGCCGCGCTTTGTCCTGCTGTCTGTAGAAGCAGATTTGCTCGATCCGGAGGGCTGAAAGAAGAAAGATCGATTCGTTAATATATCTTCAAATAAAAAAACATGTGATGATCACTAGATGCCTGCTTATATAAATATACCTCGCCGGTAGTCTTTGTTATTTCAAGATCAACATTGTATTCGTCATCATAATCATTGTCTGCGTCATCATAATCATAATCATAGTTCATGACTTCATCAGCTCGGTCGTCGAGATCGAATATCTTATCATCACCCTCCCCGGTATTGTTCAGATATTGGGAGCCGTCATTTGCTTCATTCAGATCATCTGGCCTGCTAGGGCTGCGTATGATCTCGAACAGGGCCTCTTCTCCCTCTCTGCCGGTATTGTCCGCCATAGCTTTTATTTAACTAATACAGAAGAAATATAAAACAATTTAGTATTCAAATTACAATGCATGGATGCAATCAATAAGGAAAAACTGAATCATATAGTACATAATATGCATCGTCTCGAATAATATATAATCTCGAATACATCGTCTCGAATAATATATAATCTCGAATACATCGTCTCGAATAATATATAATCTCGAATACATCGTCTCAAATAATATATAATCTCGAATACATCACTGGCTAGGTAGCTAATAAAGATCGAATACTATAGAAGAATCTAGGCCACTCGCGGTTCCTGGGGCGCGGGCGGTGGACACCCAAAGACAAGGAACCATCACAGGATCATATCTCCGGTCATCTGCCCAAAGAACCTGCCAGGTATTGGAGAACCTGACGTCCATAGCAGCCATGTAGCGATGGACGTGCTCGTCCTCCTCCCTGACACGACGACGCACCACCTCCGGCGGGGCCGGCTCCCTCTGCACCGAATGTGGCCCACGCGAACGCCACCAAAGGAGATCAGGGTCGACGACGGGACCCGAGGCCGGGTTCCTCACCAAGCGTCGCGCCCCTCCAGGTAGCACCTCCCAGTGCCAGCCCGGCGGAGCCCAATCCCGGACATGGGTCCTCTGAAGCAGGACGTCGTCGCGAACGGGTCGACGGCGAGGATGCGGGCCGGGCATCGTCGACAACAAATACTATATGCCGCAAAAGTAAAGTAACATTTTTTAAATGATTGGATTGTGATTTCTTATATGCAAATTCTAAATTTTATAACTAAAAATATAATAAACTAAAAAAACATCGACCATATCTAAAACTAACATTTCTAACATTTCTATAACTAAAATTGTATAACTAATTTTTCTTTAACATTTCTATATAACAAACATTTCTATAACATTAATACAGGAAAAACTAACATTTCTATATATAACTAACATTTCTATATAACTAACATTTCTATAACATTAATACAGAAAAACTGAAAAAACTAAAAACTAATAACTAATAACAGAAAAACTAAAAACAGAAAAACTAAATACTAAAAACACAACAAAAATTGTGTATGTGTGTGTATGGTGTGTCTGTGTGTGTCTGTGTGTGTATGTGTGTGTATGTGTTGTGTGTGCAGACGACGGCGACGGCGAGCCAAGGCGACGGCGCCGGCGGCACGCTTGGCGGCTTCGATTGGAGGGAGAGGAGAGGGGGGACAGAGGCTCACAGCATGGGCGAGGTCGAGGCGACGGCGACGCGGGCCGGTGCGGGGACGAGGACGCGGGCCGGTGCGGGGATGTGGACGGGCCGGCGACGCGGACGGCGCGACGAGGACGGGGGCGGTGCGGAGTCGACGGGGACGGCGTGACAGCGGCGGCGACGGCGGGACGGGGCGGCGGCGATGAAGCAGAGAGAAGTGGGAGGAAACTGACGAAATTTTCGTAAGTGTTTCTTATATAGGATGGTCCTTTAGTACCGGTTGGAGCCACCAACCGGTACTAAAGGTCGATTTTGGCCAGGCCAAGCGGCGGGAAGCGCCCACCTTTAGTACCGGGTGGTGGCACCAACCGGTACTAAAGGCCCACCCTTTAGTACCGGTTGGTGCCACCACCCGGTACTAAAGGGTGTGCGCTGCCAGGCGAGGGGCGCAGAAGTTTAGTCCCACCTCGCTAGTTGAGGAGCGCCAGGACCAGTTTATAAGCCCCGACGCGGGCACTGCATTGAGCTCCTCTCAATAGCAGGCCTTCTGGGCCTACCTCTCCTACTCTGCCTGTGGGCCTACTGGGCTTGCGGGCCTGCATCCTGGCCCAACTACAGGTTGGGTTTCTAGTCGTATGCAGGCCGCTCTGGCCCAGTAGGTGGGCTTTTTTATTTTCTTATTTTTTTGCTTTATTTATTTTTGGTTTATTTATTTTTGAGTTGTTTTTTGCTGTATTTAGAGTTTCTTTGGGAATATTTTTGCTTTAGGTACAAAAAATTACAAACTTTCTGTTAGTGCCGGTAGTTTACAAATTTGAATAGTTTACATTTTGAATTATTTGAAATTTGTGTGAATCACTAGTTTGTGAATAACTTAACTTTGAAAATAGATTTTCAGTGATTCTTTTTTCTTATGTTTAATATTAGTGTGTTTTATCATTATATTCAATTTGGTAATGCTTAGGTTATTTAAAAAATGAAATCCCTTTGTAACGGATGAGTTTTCGTCCGAAACCCTGATACTTCGAAAGAGATTGTCCATTTTATACACGAAGTGCATCCAGTTTTTGCGGTAACCCTCTCTACTTTTTTGCACATGCTATGTGGGTGAAATTATGATACCATGCCAACTTTCAACCTTTTCTGAGTTCATTTGAAATGCTTTTCAATTTCAGGGTCATTTAGCTGAAAAAATCAGTAAATGCATGAAAGAATTTGTTTGCACATAAAATTTCTTCGCGTTTCAAATGCCAAAACACATAACTACCCTAACTATTACAGAGATTCCCTCCTGGGTGTGAAACACAGAAGAAAGTGATGATAGTGAAGCCGATCACATCCCAGATCTTTGGGTGTGAAACTTTTTCTTCGCGTATGTCCCTTTGCGCCGTAGCCATGGAAAATCTTCATCATTTAACTGGATGCTCGGGTCAATATTCACTGTGAATGGAGCAATTTCATCAAACTTTTCATAATCTTCTGACATGTCTGTCTTGTCATCCACTCCCACGATGTTTCTCTTCCCAGAAAGAACTATGTGGCGCTTTGGCTCATCGTATGATGCATTCGCTTCCTTATCTTTTCTTTTTCTCGGCTTGGTAGACATATCCTTCACATAGAAAACCTGTGCCACATCATTAGCTAGGACGAATGGTTCGTCTGCATACGCAAGATTGTTGAGATCCACTGTTGTCATTCCATACTGCGGGTCTTCCGTTACCCCATATCGTGTCATATTGACCCATTTGCACCGAAACAAAGGGACCTTCAAATCACGTCCATAGTCAAGTTCCCATATCTCCTCTATGTAACCATAATATGTTTCCTTTCCCGTCTTGGTTGTTGCATCAAAGCGGACACCACTGTTTTGGTTGGTGCTCTTCTTATCTTGGGCGATCGTGTAAAATGTATTACCATTTATCTCGTACCCTTTGAAAGTCATTATATTCGAAGATGGTAACTGGGACAGCGAGTACAGGTCATCTTCAATAGAGGCGTCATGCATGGTACGTGTCTGCAACCAGCCGGCGAAACTCCTGGTTTGTTCACGTGTAATCCAGTCATCAGACCGCTCCGGGTGTTTGGAGCGTAGAAAATTCTTGTGTTCGTCCATATACGGAGCCACCAAGGCGGAATTCTGTATAACTGTGTAGTGTGCTTCAGTGAGAGAATGTCCGTCCATACATATTTTTTGATTCCCTCCTAGCGTGCCTTTTCCATCCAGTCTGCCCTTATGCCGCGATTCAGGAACACCAATCGGCTTAAGGTCAGGAATAAAGTCAATACAAAACTCAATGACCTCCTCATTTTCATGGCCCTTGGAGATGCTTCCTTCTGGCCTAGCACGGTTATGAACATATTTCTTTAAGACTCCCATGAACCTCTCAAAGGGGAACATATTGTGTAGAAATACAGGACCCAAAACACTAATCTCTTCGCATAGGTGAACTAGGACGTGCGTCATGATGTTGAAGAAGGATGGTGGGAACACCAACTCGAAACTGACAAGACATTGCACCAAATCATTCTCTAACCTTGGTATGATTTCTGGATCGATTACCTTCTGAGAGATTGCATTGAGGAATGCACATAGCTTCACAATGGCTAATCGAACGTTATCCGGTAGAAGCCCCCTCAATGCAACCGGAAGCAGTTGCGTCATAATCACGTGGCAGTCATGAGACTTTAGGTTCTGGAACTTTTTCTCTGCCATGTTTATTATTCCCTTTATATTCGACGAGAAGCCAGACGGTACCTTAATACTGAGCAGGCATTCAAAGAAGATTTCCTTCTCTTCTTTGGTAAGAGCGTAGCTGGCATGACCCTGATGTATGCCGTCTTTTCCATGCATACGTTGCTGGTCCTCCCGTGCCTCAGGTGTATCTTTTGTCTTCCCATACACGCCCAAGAAGCCAAGCAGGGTCACGCAAAGATTCTTCGTCACGTGCATCACGTCGATTGCAGAGCGGACCTCTAGATCTTTCCAATAGGGCAGGTCCCAAAATATAGATTTCTTCTTCCACATGGGTGCGCGTCCGTCAGCGTCATTCGGAACAGGTTGTCCGCCAGGACCCTTTCCAAAGACTACCTTCAAATCCTTGACCATATCATGTACATCAGCACCAGTACGGTGGCGAGGCTTCGTCCGGTGATCCGCCTCACCTTTGAAATGCTTGCCTTTCTTTCTTACGGGATGCCTGCTCGGAAGAAATCGACGATGTCCCAGGTACACATTCTTCCTACAATTGTCCAAATATATACTGTCGGTATCATCCAAACAGTGCGTGCATGCGCGGTATCCCTTGTTTGTCTGTCCTGAAAGGTTACTGAGAGCAGGCCAATCATTGATGGTCACGAACAGCAAGGCCTTTAGGTCAAATTCTTCCCCCATGTGCTCATCCCACGCACGTACACCTGTTCCATTCCACAGCTGTAAGAGTTCTTCAACTAATGGCCTTAGGTACACATCAATGTCGTTGCCGGGTTGCTTAGGGCCTTGGATGAGCACTGGCATCATAATGAACTTCCGCTTCATGCACAACCAAGGAGGAAGGTTATACAAACATAGAGTCACAGGCCAGGTGCTATGGTTGCTGCTCTGCTCCCCAAAAGGATTAATGCCATCTGCGCTTAGACCAAACCATACGTTCCTTGCGTCATCTGCAAACTCCTTCCCGTACTTTCTCTCAATTTTTCTCCACTGCGACCCGTCAGCGGGTACTCTCAACTTTCCGTCTTTCTTACGGTCTTCTCTGTGCCATCGCATCGCCTTGGCATGCTCTTTGTTTTGGAACAAACGTTTCAACCGTGGTATTATAGGAGCATACCACATCACCTTGGCAGGAATCTTCTTCCTGGGGCGCTCGCCCTCGACATCACCAGGGTCATCGCGCCTGATCTTATAGCGCAATGCACCGCATACCGGGCAAGCGTTCAAATCCTCGTACTCACCGCGGTAGAGGATGCAGTCATTAGGGCATGCATGTATCTTCTGCACCTCTAACCCTAGAGGGCAGACAGCCTTCTTTGCTTCGTACGTACTCTCGGGCAATTCGTTGTCCTTTGGAAGCATATTCTTTATCATTACCAGCAACTTTCCAAATCCCTTGTCAGATACACCATTCTCTGCCTTCCATTGCAGCAATTCCAGTGTGGTGCCCAACTTTTTCTTGTCAGCTTCGCAATTCGGGTACAACAATTTCTTGTGATCCTCTAACATGCGCTGCAACTTCTTCTTCTCCAAATCACTTGCGCAGTTTCTCTTTGCATCGGCAATGGCCCGACCTAGATCATCAGCGGGCTCATCTGATGCCTCTTCTTCAGCTTCTTCCCGCATTGCCGGCTCAGCTTCTTCCCCCATTGTTGTATCATCGTATTCAGGGAACCCATGGCCAGGATAGTTGTCGTCGTCCTCTTCTTCTTCATTGTCTTCCATCATAACCCCTCTTTCTCCGTGCTTGGTCCAAACATTATAGTGGGGCATGAAACCGGACTTAAACAGGTGGACGTGAATGGTTCTTGACGTAGAGTAATTGTGATCATTCTTACAGACTAAACATGGACAAGGCATAAAACCATCCGCCCGCTTGTTTGCCTCAGCCGCAAGCAGAAAAGTTTGCACGCCATTAATGAACTCGGGAGAGCATCGGTCATCGTACATCCATTGTCGGCTCATCTTCATTACACAACACCGAATAGACCAAATTAATACAAGTTCATACAAGACTTAAATGCAACAAACAAATAACTCTCTAACTAAAGAATTTAAATGCAACAACAAATGCGATCAAGATCGCAACTAAGGTAACAATTGATCCAACAGCATAATGATACCAAGCCTCACTATCAATGGCATATTTTCTAATCTTTCTAATCTTCAAGCGCATTTTCTCCATCTTGATCTTGTGATCATCGACGACATCGGCAACATGCAACTCCAATTCCATCTTCTCCCCCTCAATTCTTTTCAATTTTTCTTTCAAATACTCGTTTTCTCTTTCAACTAAATTTAACCTCTCGACAATAGGGTCGGTTGGAATTTCCGGTTCACAAACCTCCTAGACAAAAATATCTATGTCAACTTGATGGGCATAATTTGTCATAAACACGAAATGCAACAACTAGTTTTAAAAGAGAATATACCACATCCGAATCATAACAAGGACGAGGGCCGACGGGGACGGATATCAAAACCATGGCACTATGTATAACAAACAACGTACGGGTAAGATAATTATACGAGTAACTATATATCCAAATCACACAAACATCAATTTGGTAATGTAAAACATTCATGAACAAGAGGCTCACCACAAGGTGGTGCCGGCGACGGAACGGTGCGGGCGATCGACTGTGGTTACGACGGAGATTTAGAAGGCACTAAGTAAACCACACCTACATATGCAAACTAAGTGTTAGTTTTGACCACAAATTGCATATAAATCAAATACTAGCACATATATTTTCTACCAAATTACTAAACTCATAAATTAATCACTATACAAAGCATTGCAAGAGCTAATCTAGCAATGAGAGATGAAAGGACAAAGTTGCTAACCTTTGTGATCATTTGAATGGATGGGGGCCTTCAAATCTTGACAAATTTTTGGCAAAATGTGTGATGAGCTCGAGAGGAAGAGGGGAAGAACAGAGAGGAGAGGGGAACGGGGAAGAACAGAGCGAGCTCGGGTGGACGAAGGGCTTATGTAGGACGACCTTTAGCACCGGTTCGTGCCATGAACCGGTACTAAAGGTGCTCGAGGGGCCCCGGACTGACAACATCCTGCCACCACTCACTTTAGTACCGGTCCGTGGCACGAACCGGTGCTAAAGGTCGGCCATGAACCGGTACTAATGAAAGCGGCTAGCTAGCCGTTGGAACCGGCACTAATTCACACATTAGTGCCGGCTCAAAAGCAAACCGGCACTAATGTGCTTGACATTTGACCCTTTTTCTACTAGTGCATACTGGCCTTTCCTGAGCTGGCATTTGTGTTTTTGAGATCTTCTTTGCTTCTTCATCAACTTGGGCTTGGCCTTTCTCCCAAGTCTCCAATGGCATCTTCAAAATTCAAAGAGCGTGCGACGTTTGCATTGTAAACCAGAGGCGCCCGCGTCCACGGGAGCACATTAGGGCGTCCGCGCGTGAACCGGGGTAACTGTCATTTTAACTTTTCCTCGCCCCCTACGCCTGCCTTTTCCGCCACGCGCGGCGCATGCATTGCGCGGGGTTGGTGGTGGACACGCAGGGCGCGAGAACTTGTGCCTTGGCAGAAAACGCAATGCCCCAGATTGGCATAATGGGGCGGCCGACGAATCTGGACGCCATCAGGAGTGCATAGGGCTGGATTGGAGGAGCGGGGAGGTTGCCCCGGGGTAGTGGAGTGCCAGCCCCACCCCCTTCCCCACTTATTCCACTATAAAGGGAGGTGTGGAGGAGTAGCGATGCTCATCCACCATCTCCTTCCTCTCCTTCTTCATTCCTGCTTCCATCATGGCGAGGGGAAAGGGCCAAGCTCGTGCTCCCGTCGCAGAGATGAGGGCTTCTTCTCGACACCCTGTGCCCGCCTTCGCTGCAGCCGCATAAGCTGGGTATAGTGCACAAGGTGGGTCTGTGGGGTGCGGTCGGCGTCGACACAGCGTCCGTGGCTAAGGCGATCGAAGCGGCGGACTTGCCATTCGGCCCCCAACTGTTCCAATGCCAACAGCAGGCCACGTGGGGGAGACGGCGCTGGAGTTCATCGTCAAGTTGCACGATCCTATGCGAAGCCATTTGCGGCTCCCTCGTCCCTTTGCCAGGGTGATGGAGGATGACCAGCCGCTTGGGCTGCAGCTGTGCATGAGCAGCTGCTGCAATGGCGCCGTGTGGGTGGACGTTGAGTTCCCCGCACCACATGTCATGCTCCTCAGGCGTGGCTAGAAAACCTTCGCTCGTGCCCTTGCAGAAGGGCACGTCCTCCGCTTCAAGGTGGAGGAGCACGATATGCTCTTCATCAAGGTTTTCGGACGCTCGGGTGCTTGTCTAGGGTGCTCCACGGAAAGCTCGAGTGACGATGAAAGCTCCTCCCCGAGCGACAGCGATGAGGAGGGCACTGACGGTGAAGACGTCAACGAGGAGCCCCTGGTTGTCAAGCATGAAGACGATGACTCGGACTCCGGCTGAATGCCGAACGCACTGTCACTATCAGCTAGGCGCCGGCAGCACCATCATCTGCACTTAGACCCCGACAGAGAGATTTGCCGGCGGTGCTTGACCTGGTGGTCACTGCGTCCTCTAGCTGGACCACGGTAGGCTTCCTCGTGGACTCCGGCTCACAGTATGATCAAAAACAAGAAACCAATATAGTATATCACAAACATAACACACAAAGTAACATAAACCAAGTAGCAACAAAAACTCGAGAAATCAAACGAGCAGAAGCAAGACACACACACTCTCTCGAAGTCTAATGATCTATACAAATTCTCCCTGTTTGGCAACAAGTACCAAAAGCTTGAATAGGTATATAGCTATGCGTCTCTCTAGGCAAGATCCTCGACAACTCCTGGAGGTGAAGATCTCTGGCTGGCAGCTCCGGTGTGCGTAGATGGTGTTGAGAGAAGTGCATCTACAAAAGCTTCGACTGATATCTGCTGGGCTAGTGGAATAGAGACTCGTGGTGGCACCGATGAATCAGTAGATGGGGTAGAAAATGTAGTCCTCGTGTATACAAGAGGTACAATAGCAGACCTCGATGCCCTAGTTTAAGCACAAGTGCTCCCTGGGTGATTTTGGTAATTAATGTCAACATATCTCTTGTTGGACTAATACTTTTATCTAGTATATTTCAGATGAGTTCAACAGTGGAGTGGCGTGGATAAGAGGATGTGGAACCCCTTCAAGATGCTCAGGACAGAAGATTGGCAAAAGCTCAAAAACTCAGGACTCTTCATTTTCATTTTAGTGATCCATGATCACATTGAGTCCATAGGAAAGCCAATACTATTAAAAGGGGATGAGGTGTTGCTTAATGGCTTGCTTGCTCAAAGTGCTTAGTGATATGCTCCAAAGCCCTCAGCCATTTTCTAATATCCACATATGTCCCAAACCTAAAGGCAAACTCGGCCTCACCGATTTGATCTATCCGGCGCCACCGAGTTCACTTGACATAGCCACTACCAGAAACCCTAATCAGTTCGGTCTCACCGATGGGATCTCGGTCTTACCGAGATGGGCTTGCAAACTCTCTGTTGCCTTTTGCAATTATTTCGGTCTCACCGAGATATGCAATCGGTCCCACCGAGTTTTCTTGACCAACTCTCTGTTTTGCTTATTACCAAAACCGGTCTCACCGAGTTTGTGTAATCGGTCAAACCGAGTTGAGGTTTTACCCCAACCCTAGCACAACGGTCCAACCGAGTTGATCATTTCGGTCCCACCGAAAATCCTACCGTTCACATTTTGAACCATATCGGTCTGACCGAGTTTCTCGATTCGGTCCTACTGAATTTGGTAAATTGTGTGTAACGGCTAGATTTTGTGTGGAGGCTATATATACCCCTCCACCCTTCCTTCATTCATGGGGAGAGCCATCAGAACGTGCCTACACTTCCAACATTCATTTTCTGAGAGAGAACCACCTACTCATGTGTTGAGACCCAGATATTCCAATCCAACCACAATAATCTTGATCTCGAGCCTTTCCCAAGTTGCTTTCCACTCAAATCATCTTTCCACCAAATCCAAATTTGTGAGAGAGAGAGTTGAGTGTTGGGGAGACTATCATTTGAAGCACAAGAGCAAGGAGTTCATCATCAACACACCATTTATTACCTTTTGGAGAGTGGTGTCTCCTAGATTGGTTAGGTTTCACTTGGGAGCCTCTGTCATGATTGTGGAGTTGAACCAAGGAGTTTGTATGGGCAAGGAGATCGCATACTTCATGAAGATCTACCCTAGTGAGGCAAGTCCTTCGTGGGCGATGGCCATCGTGGGATAGACAAGGTTGCTTCTTCGTGGACCCTTTGTGGGTGGAGCCCTCCATGGACTCGCGCAACTATTACCCTTCATGGGTTGAAGTCTCCATCAACGTGGATGTACGATAGCACAACCTATCGAAACCACGGAAAAAATCTTCGTGTCTCCAATTGTGTTTGCACACTACAATCCCATCCCTTTACATTCTTGCAAAATGCATGCTTTACTTTCCGCCGCTCATATACTCTTGCCATGCTTGCTTGAAATGTACCGTGAATGTTTAAACTTGTGCTAAAACTCCACCTTAACTTGAAGAAATTAAAAACTGCTACTTTTCTTTGTTGAGGGTCTAATCACCCACCACTTGGGAAAAGCCTAGCAGTAGCGCGGGTATTTTGCCTAGCAGTAGCGCGGGATGCCGCGCTACTGATAAGGCGCTACAACTCACATGTAGCAGTAGCGCGTGTCGTCCCACGCTACTGCTATACATGGCTAGCAGCAGCGGGCTTTGGAGACAAACGCTCCTGCTAATAGCTGCAGTGCTTTTAGCTAGGACGCGCTACTGGTAAGAGAGCGCTACTGCTAACTTTATTCCCCTCGCTACTAGTAGTTTTATTAGTTTATATATTTTTTCTGCATATTTTTTTATTTGAACAGGCTTTATACAATAATCTTTAGCATATCAAACACATACAAATGTAATCACATCATATACATACAGATAGTCTCATCAAATCATGTCATCATCATAATCATCAGATAACACAAAGTGGTCTCTCATCATCATCTCAAAAATAGCAATACAAGTCTAGATTACTTGCAACTACATCGTCGTCCATCTAAACAATGATATACATGAGAAGAGCTATCACTATGACTGAGAGCGGAACTATGCAGTACATGAGTTCGTATCCCTCTCTCGCATCAGCGTGAACCTAAACTAACTGTCGCTCGGAAACTGGAAACCGGTACACCTGGGCCTGACACTCCGACCACTCATCGTATACTCCTGGCATTGCACTTCTTCGTCATCGATGATCTATGCACCTACATCGTCACATGAGTTGATGATATGCAACATACATAGTTGAGCAACAGAAAGAGACAGACTTGGCAATAATAGAAGCCACATATCATAAGCATAAATAACAAAGTTCATTGTACCCAAAATGCCCTAACTAGAGTGATCTTCGCCAGTTGAGGAGGACAGTTTAATTACATCACAAATAAAGTTTTGTCGTGCATAACTCAAAGTTTCGTCATTCGGAGAGTATGGACTAAACGGACACATTGTCATATATCGACAATCACTCCAACATGTCGTTCCATCCATCCAAGTCAGGGAGATAGTCCCCGAGCTTAGTGAAAGGCTTCAGGTCGACACGCTGAGCGGCTAAGCGTGTTCGGACCTCTTCCCATGACATTTGCCCTTCCTCATAGAACAGACCTATTTTGTCGAGGACCTCCTTCAAGATGACTTGGGAAAGTTCACGCTGGATGTGATAGAACTCAACTCGAAGTCGATGATCCAGGATATCTCCTACGATCTTTGCCCATTGCAGAATATGGGCATCGCTGGATTGAGGTGACATGCGAAGGTCCTGATGATCCCGTCTTTACTCCAGCATGTGGTGTAGGACATAGAATCCATCACTAAGAGAATCACTCGGTTGCTTAATGCAGCAAAAGTCGGTCATATGGCCGAAGGCGGGCCTACCGTCCCTTTTCTTCTTGTCCTTGATCTCTCCACCCCGTACGTCGTAGTAAAAGATAGCACTATCGAGAACAGACTTGATGTGCATGTAATCCTTTTTGTTCATGTTCTTCGACGAGTCCAAGTAAAGAGCGTGGGAGTATCGGGGGTAAAGGATGATAAGGACGGCGCGCCCGCCGCTGCGCAAAATAAGTACACCTCAAATTAATTAGCCTCCACCGCGCAAATGAATGATTGAAATCGAAGGAAGGATATTCGCGCGGATGACTTACATGGGATGATAAGGCAGGAGAATCGCCCCCTTGTCCTTATTGGCGACCATTAAATCGGTGATGTAGTCCCTCATGTATTCACGGTGCTCTGCGCAGACTACCAAGAAGCCCTCGTCGATGAAGTACGGGTCAGCAACACAGATATAAGGTATGCTCTTTCCTGATGATGTATTTCATATACAAGGCAAAAAGGCAGACAAACGTAAAATCCAACTTCTTCAAGTGAAACATGTCGAAGATGTAATCGAATCGAAGGAAGAACTTGTCCGCGGGGCATGTGTGGGCGTACAACCTTTGCCGCGACACGTTAACCACGTAGAGTGGGTATCCTGGATTTTTCGAGGCGATGAGGCTTTTATCGCTCCGCAGCACATCGTCATGAAGTCTCCTTAGATCACCGTGTGTGGCATCTAATGCTGCCTTAGGTAGGATTGGTTCACCGGCAATATGCCATTTTGCCGCACCGGGGATAGGTATACAGTCTTGAACCCGAGGCTGCTGAGGTGGCTGGATCATAGAAGCAGCTTTGTTGCCTTTCCTCCGTCTCGTCCTATGCTTCTTTCCTACTGGAAGTTCAACTATAATACGTTCAGCCTCCGGAGGCGGCAATTCAGGCACCGACTCATGACGCTCAAACCCTGAGTACTCATCATAGGCGCCAGTATTGAGATACTATTGAGTGTCATCGTCATACTCATCCTCGTCTATGGCGACTAATGGAGCCACTTCCTCACCCCGTCCGCTATCACCCAGCACGACAACCGACCTAATTGGGTAGGTGGGGTGTTGATGTTCATACCTTGCTAAGGCTGCGTGCTCGTGGGTGTGCTCCCGGCCGCCTCCAGACGAAGCAGACTCTTTGGCCACAACAGAACCCACCCATTGCAACCACCAAGCTGCTGCGGGGTCTCGTCATCATCCCCCCTAGTACCGGAGGAGCCAAATTCTCATGAGCCGGTTTGACACTGACCACGGAAACCTTGAATACGTCAGGGGGGATTGGCCGGCTATGGAACAATGGTTCCTTAGCTTCATTATCGTCGCCTTCCCCACGTCCACCTTCTGGTTGTCGATTGTGTACAATATGGTGCATGGGGTTAGGTCGGCCTGCAAAGACATGTCTGCGACGTGAGACATTCGAAAGGCAACGGAAACAGGAGATTATACATTTATTGAAGAGAACTGATGTGATAGATACCGTGGGGACGTCGAGCTCAGCCAAAGACGAAGCACCGCCGAGCATGTCCGAGACGAGGGACGGGCTGCTATGAGCAGGTGCGGGAGCCGGTGCAAGAGCCGGTGCTGGAGCAGGTGCGGGAGACGGTGCGGGAGCCGGTGCAGGAGTAGTTGCTGGTGCAATGCTAGTCGAGTTGCTCCCGAAGAAGTCAGCAAGGGGAAAGTTCACTGCATTTTTTCTGGATTTTGCCTGCTCCAACGGAAAACGGCCGGAACCAAGACACCAGACATATCTGCAATCTCCTGTTTTGCGGGAGCTACCGCTGTTGCGACTGTCTGAGCTGATTTCTTCTCAACGGCAATCTCAACCTTCTTGTCAATGTTCTCTTCAGTTAACCTCCGTCTTTCCTTTCTCTCCTCCGTGGTCTCACGGTAGTACTTCTTCCACGTGGCGCCATCTTCGACACCGTGCACGCGTCCATACGACGACCGAGTGTCCACCGGGAGTCCTTTCAGTATGTTCAACGCCCGGTTGAATGGGGTGTCCCACTTGGGCCTTGCCAACGCCTCACACGGCGAGTCGCTTTCGGCCGCAATCCTGTGCTACGCTCTCTACAAAAGGAACAAGGATCGTTTACAAATATGACTAAACGTGCAGTCGAATTGATCAGAAACTAAAATTACTAGCAGTCTGATGAACTTCGTCGTGACTAGGGATGAAAACGGAGCGGAAACGGACGGAACTGAGTGCTACCACATTTGTTTTCATATTTTTTTGCAGAAGCGGAAACGAATACAGAAACCCCAGAAATGAATACGGAAACAGATACTACCGGAAATGGACACGGAGCGAATACAAAGCGGACACGGAAACCGAAGTGGGCGTTGACCAGAACTTAAAACCGCCTCTAATCACAGAGAAATACACACGAAAACGAACAAATATAATGAGTTGTTAACATGGCTACAAAATAATATCATTATGTTAGCAACTTAATGTAGTATTGTAGTAGTATTGAACAATTATGTATAGAGTGAAGCTGAGTACATGTGTGGTAGTAGAAGTTGTGCCTCATTCATTCTACTAATTGTGTCATTGTGTCTTGTTTGGTGGTTGGGCCACAAAGGATACATAGGTCAATAGTAAAACGAAAATTCCATATTCACGGAAACGGAAAGTTCCGTTTCCATGTGTGTTCCACCGGAAAACAACATTTTGTTTTTGTTTCCCTTTTCGCATAAAAAATTCCATTTCCACTTCCGTTTTGCAAATTTCCATTTTCGTTTTCATATTTCCTCTCCGTTTCCATTTTTCCTCTGGAAAAACGGAGAGTTTCCACTCCATTTTCATCCCTAGTCGTGACCGGGTTCATCTCGAAAACCTTGTTGACTGAGTCCCAATGGTGCTGTGCCCTGAGGATGTCACGCTCCTGCGGGACGGTGAAGTCGGCCAAGGGGTCTGGGATGCCCAAACTTTTGCGTTCCGCGTCCTCCTTGGCCCATATGGACCTCTTCCCGCCGTAACCACGGCTTTCTTGGTGGTGGCACCCCATATTCCTCTCTTGAAGCCCCTTCATGTACTTCAACATTTTTGGCAACTTCGGCCTCGCAAGCCACCTTGAATATTTGAAACTACTCTTCCATGATTGTCGGATTATCCTTTACAATCTCGAAGTAGGGTTTCTTTTTGTTGATGATCCGATGTTTCACCCTTGCTTTCCAGGCAGCCAACGCGTCGCTAAACTTGGTCATGGCGTGTTTATTTATCTTCTTCATTGTTGGGACCTTATCTGGATTTTTATATTCCTTTTCATCCCGGCCCGGGAACAAGAATATCTGGTGCAACTTCTTTAGGAGGGAGGGCCTCATATTATCTATCTTCTGTAGTTTCTCATTGTTGATTGTGGTAGTTGTCCGTATGATGCAGGCTATTTGATTGTCGAAGCACGCGCGCGCTTCCACGAGCGCTTTTGACTAAAAATGACGTCGTCCACCTCCGTGACCACCAGTCTAGTAATCATGAGCTGGTTTAGGCACCGTTGCCTCTTTTCTTTCGGTTCTATACCGGCTCCGCTAGTCTCGGCGCCGGTCTCGGCGCCTGTCTCGGCGCCAGTCTCAGTCTCAGCGCCGGTCTCGATGTTAGTTTTAGTCTCCGATGTGACAGGTGGGCCCAGCAACAACATCCGTTGATCGTCGGCAAGGCTCAAAAAATCGTCTACCGCCAGGTAGACGTTGTCGCAATCACCAGAACCCGATTAAATCTAGACCTAATAAAATGAATAGTGAATAATGACATAAAAAAGGCCTATGTTTTGCAGGAACGTTGACTCCTTCCCGGTGCGGCAAATCCCAGGCACTCGATATGTCCTAGTTTGTAGCACAAGTCATGCCGAAATTCATGAAAAATTTCGGCATGACCTTTGCTAAAAAGTGGTCAAATCGAGCACCTGAAATTTGCTGGAACGGAAATGAACCAACATTCCGGCAAAACATAGGCCACTCGGCTTCATTCGCTGGAAACAACAAAAGGCCACTTGGGCACAATCGAACCACTTCAATGAAAAGATATAACATGACCACTTCAATGAAAAGATATAATCAACCATAAAAGTCTAGGAAGGGGTCATCTTTAAAATAAAACTTGCCTAAATTATTTTCCTAGAAAAATAGTGGTCTTTTCAAAAATCAAAAACCTTTGCAAAATGACCTCACTAAACACTTCTCTTCCTAGGACAGAACCCAAATTCTGTTCTAGCTATTCCTCTCTCTCTCACACACACACATTATTTTCTCTAACCCTTCTCTGCCTAGGACAGAACCCAATTAAATTGCAAAGGAACTCCATTTCTCTAACCCTTCTCAGCTAATGCTCTAAAATAATTTTTTCCTCTAACCTAGCGAACCTAGTTAACCTAGCTTGTTAACCTAACGAACCTAATTAACCTAGGTATTTAACATAGTTAGTTAACCTAGATTGTTAACCTAGATTGTTAACCTAACGAACCTAATTAACCTAGCTATAAAACCTAGTTAGTTAACCTAGCTAGTTACCTAGTTTACCTAGATAATTAACCTAATTAAACTAGTTAACCTAGCTAGTTCTCTGTCAAAGCCCTAACTAAAATTTTGCACTAACCTAGATAATTAACCTAATTAAACTAGTTAACCTAACAGTTCTCTGTCAAAGCCCTAACTAAATTTTTGCACTAACCTAGATAATTACCCTAATTAAACTAGTTAACCTAGCTAGCTAGTTCTCTGTGCAATGTTTGTGCTTACAGAGAATGGCTCCAGTGGTGGCGAGGGCGGCAGTTGTGGCGAGGGAGGCAGGGGCATCCCGGTGATGGCGAGGAAGGCAGTTGTGGCGAGGGAGGCAGGGGCATCGAGGGTGGCTTTGGTGGCACCGAGGGCTGCTCTGGTGGCGCTAATGAGGCCGCGCGGCTCCGGTGGCGTTGGGGGCGGCTCCTGTGGCGTCGACGGCGCGCGGCTCTGGTGGCTCCGGGGGCGTCGAGGTCGGTAGGAGACGGCGGCGTAGTGGGGCGACGGTGAATCGGGGAGACGGCGGCGAAGTGGGGCGAGGGAATTGGGGGAGAAGTGGTGGCCGGGGAGGGGCGGAACCGCTTTTGGGTTAAGTCAAACTTAGCGGTAGCGCTTTTTCAGAAACGCGCTATAGCTAAGTTAGCTATAGCGATTTTTACTAAACGCGCTACTGCTATAGCTATGTATTTTACTTTTCTTTTCTTATTTGCTTTTCTCTTTCTATAGCGGGGGTCTAAACACGCGCTACTGCTATATTATCTATAGCGCCTCTTATGAACAGACGCTACTACTTTGCTTTTCTCCTTTTTCCCTTTTTCATTTTTTCTTTACATTTTATTTTTTCCTTTCTCCTTTTTCTATTTCTTTCATTTTCATTTACTTTTCTATTTGTTTTTCATTTGATTTTCTTTTCATTAGCACTAGCGCATTTCACCGTAAACGCGCTGCTCTAATAATCTTAGCGGTAGCGCTGTTTCTGAAAGACCGCTACTACTATATGTAGCCTATCGGCTTAGTAGTGAGAATTTTAGTAGTAGTGCATTTAAATGTAGACGCGCTGCTGCTACGTGTGTATTTGTAGCGCATTTATACTGAATGCGCTACTGCTATTTAGCACTAGCGCCCTTTTTTAACAAGCACTACTGCTGAAGTTCTGTGTATAAGGTTTTCCCTAGTAGTGACCCCCCCTCTAGACACCTCTTCTCGATCCTTTCAATTGGTATCAGAGCTTTGGTCTCCATTGATTTGGTTTAAACACCATTGGAGGAAGATGGATGAGTCTACGTTGGGGAGTCTTAGACGTAGAGTGCCTATACTTGATGGAGAGTTCTTTTATGAATGGAAAAATGAGATTCTTGAGATTTTCAATGAATATCACTTGAACAAGAACATTACTATCCCTTGTGCACCCCTTGCTGATCCTTTGCATCCTACCCTTGATGAGTCCATTGACATGATTCGCAACCTTAGAACTGTCAATCTTATTACTAGAGGTTTGCCTAGAAATTTGATTGGTTGCTTGCCTACTCTTGATTGTGCCTACACTATATGGAAATTTCTTGAGGAACGATTTCCAAACTATTCCTTGCTAAGTCTAGACGTGATTCTTCATAAGTCCATTTCTTTAAGTAAGATGAATTCCAATGATCCTAAGTTTGGCGATTATTTATTTCAGCTTCATGACCCTAGCGTGCCAAAGGAGATGTTGGAATCATTAGCAATATCATCTCCGAAGCCATTAGAATTCATAAAGTTGAACATTGTGATGATCATTTATCTAATGAATCACATTCTCTAGGAATTGATCAATCACAAGACGATGTTGAACATGGATACTATGATGAGGATGATGATAGTGACTTTGATCTCAACGAGTCTATGAGACACTTTGGTCTTATGGATAATCTTCGCGGCTACATGGCTGGAGGAAAGGAATGGGTCCTTGATAGTGGATGTACCGATCACATGACCGGAGACAAGGATATGTTTCATGAGCTAGCTGAAAATGACGACCCTCGAAAGTATGTCACCTTTGCTGATAACTCAAAGGGTAAGGTGGTTGGCCTTGGTAAGGTGGCCATCTCAGATGATAGCTCCATTCAAAATGTTATGCTCGTTGAATCTCTTGGCTATAATTTACTTTCCATATCTAGACTTGCTGACTTTGGCCTCAATGTCCTATTTACTGAAGTAGATTGCCGAGTGTTTCAAAGGGACAATCATAAAATGGTCTTTACTGGTATACGTAGAGGTGATCTATATATTGTTGATTTCACTAAAAAGGCTCAACCTAGAACTTGCTTAATTGCTAAATCTTCTAAAGGCCGGTTTTGGCATAAAAGGTTAGGTCATGTGGGCATGCGAAATCTTGATAAGCTTATTAAAGGTGATCATATCCTTGGAGTGAAAGATGTTATATTTGACAAGGATAGATTGTGCAGTTCTTGTCAAGTAGGAAAACAGGTTGGAGGAAGCCACCCCGTGAAGAACATCATGACCACGAGAAGACCGCTCGAGCTACTTCATATAGATCTCTTTGGTCCCAATGCCTATAAAAGTCTTGGTGGAATCTCATTTGGTCTAGTCATATTCGATGATTTTTCAAGATTTACATTGGTGTTCTTTCTTAATGATAAATCGCAGGTCCAAAAGATCTTCAAGAACTTTGCTAGGACGGCCCAAAATCAATTTGAAGTGAAGATCAAGAAAGTTCGCAGCGACAACGGAACGGAGTTCAAGAACGCAAATGTGGAAACCTTTCTTGACGAAGAAGGGATTTCACACAAGTTCTCGGCCACGTGCACGCCTCAACAAAATGGAGTCGTTGAGAGGAAGAACCGGACTCTTATTGAGATGGCGAGAACGATGCTCGATGAGTACAAGACACCAAAACACTTTTGGGCAGAAGCGGTTGAGACAGCTTGTCATGCAACAAATCGCTTATATCTTCACAAGCTACTCGGCAAGACAGCATACGAGCTCTCACCGGTAACAAACCCAAAGTTGGATACTTTTGAGTATTCAGCTCAAAGTGCTATATTCTTGATAAGCACCATCATTCTAAATTTTATCCTAAATCTCATGAGGGTTTCCTACTTGGTTATGGCTCAAACTCTCACACTTACCTTGTCTACAACAATTTCACCTGAAAGGTCGAAGATACGGTAGATGTGAAGTTTGATGAATCTAATGGCTCACAAGTAGAGCAATTGGCAATTGATGTAGGAGACAAGGACCCGTCGGAAGCAATCCAAGACTTGTCTATTGGCAAGATTTGTCCAATGGAGGTGAAGGAGAGTACCTCGTCCGTCCAAGCGGAAGCTTCTACCTCATGACAAGGTGAACCAAGAGTTGACACGGAGGCACCCACAAGTGGGACACGCCAAGATGAAGATAACGAGGAAGTACACTAAGATGAACCTCATCAACCTCCTTCTCCACCTCTACAAGAGAATGACAACCTCAACAACGAAGAAGGCCAAGAGGAAGAAGAAGATGATGAAGAAGATGCTCCACCCCGACCCAAAGAAAAGCTCTCACGAGTTAGAGAAAGAGTCTCACGAGACCATCCTGTTGAACAAATCTTCAACGATATCCAAACCGGGAGAATCACTCGCCCTAAAACTCGTTTGGCTAATTTTTCTGAACATTATTCATTCATCTCTAGCATTGAACCTATGAAGTTTGAAGAAGCCTTGGAGTATCTGAATTGGATAAATGCCATGCACGAAGAGCTACACAACTTTGAGAGGAACCAAGTGTGGACTTTGGTCGAGAAGCCCGAAGACAACCACAACATCATCGGTACCAAATGCGTGTTTCACAACAAGCAAGACGAAGATGGACAAGTCGTTCGCAACAAAGCATGTCTCGTCGCCCAAGGCTACACTCAAGTCGAAGGTATGGACTATGGTAAGACATATGCCCCCATTACTAGACTTGAGTCCATCCGCATCTTACTTGCCTATGCTAATCACCATGATATTACCTTGTGCCAAATGGACATTAAAAGTGCTTTTCTAAATGGTGAAATTGAGGAGGAAGTTTATGTTAAGCAACCTCCCGGCTTTGTTAATCCTAAGAAACCCGGCCATGTTTACAAACTTCACAAAGCTTTTTATGGTCTTAAACAAGCTCCTATAGCGTGGTATAAATGCTTCACCAAGTTCCTTATTGAAAAAGGCTTTGAGATTGGAAAGATAGATTCCACTCTTTTTAATAAAAAGGTTAATGGTGAATTATTTGTGTGCCAAATTTATGTTGATGATATCATATTTGGTTCGACTAACCCTCATTTTAGTGAAAAGTTTGGAAAGCTAATGTCGAAGAAGTTTGAGATGTCTATGATGTGTGAACTCAAGTTCTTTCTTGGTTTGCAAATCAAGCAAACTAAGGAGGGAACCTTTGTTTCTAACACTGTAAGTGCATCTAGTGCCCCTTAGTGATTTTGGTGTATTGAAGACTTATAGGTTAAGGGACTAATGCGTTTATGAGTGTACACAGGTCTATAAGTCTATGAGGAGTTTGATATTTACAGATAAATTCGACCCCTAAAAATGAAGTTCTTCGACTAAAGACTTTGGATTTCTGAAGACTTTGAAAGTGAAGAAATTGGTGTGACCTTGAAGACTCGGTATTCATTTCAGGAGCATGAAGTGTGAAGACTTTTGTTTTCCTAGTTTCATTTTCTCTTTCTTGAGTCATAGGAAACACCGTACTATTAAAGGGGGTCGAGGAAATACTAAGAAAAAATTTCCATGTGATGCTCAACTCAAAATCCTACACCTACCAATCCCTTCGAGTGAAGCCATTGGAAATCTCATACAGTTCAGTCAATTTCTTCAGTGACAGAGACGAAGTTCTTCTGGTCGCTGAGGAATTTGTTCTGACTGAGGAGTTAGGAATTCGCCGGTGCGGATTGCCTACACAGTGAGGAACATGATAGCCCTAAGGAATTTGATACTCAAATTTCCGACCGTTGCTGTGCTATGCGCCAGCTGTCCCAAAATATCTACCCACCTAACGGTCATATCATTGAAGGGCATTTATGTCTTATCATGTTGGGCTGCTCCCTAGGCTATAAATAGCCGCCCCCTACAACCACTAGCTGGTTGGCTGCTCCGAGAGAAACTGACATTTGTCATTTGAGAGCATCCCATCCTCCGAGGACTTTGAGCGAAAATCATCAAGTGAGGAAAACCCAAACCCAAACACCTACAAACCCAAAGTGATTGAGCATCACTGAAGAGATTGATCCTGCGTGGATCCGACGCTTGTTACCTTTGAAGACTGTGCTTCTTCCAGACGGTTAGGCGTCATGGTCTAGAGCATGCAAGAGGAATTGTGGATCGCCGAGTGACCGAGTTTGTGAAGGCTCGGATGTCACCTGAAGACTTACCACGAGTGATTGGCCGAGGTCTGTGTGACCTTAGCTCAAGGGGAATACGGTGAGGACTATGTGTCCTAGACTGCGTGTTCAGGACTGGGTGTCCTGGACTGTGTGTCCTCCGGTTTAAATACCTAGCCGCCCTAACCAGACATACAACTGAGACAGCAGTTGGATCTGGTCTACCAAATCATTATCTTCAGCAAGCCAACTGGTTCTATTTCCTCAACTCCTTCATTTCCTCATAACTGTGTTGTGCACTTGTTCACATCTGTGTTTGAAGACTTTGAGTGAAGACTTTCTCAATTTCCTCAGTTCAATTTCTTCAGTCTGTTTGTCTTCATCCTGTGCTGTCCTGTGTTTACGCTTTCTGTACTCTGTGTTTGTCTTCATTTCATCATGATGACCATGCCTATTTTCTGATATGCTTACTCTTGAGTACTTATTCCGCTGCAAGTAGTTCTTCGCTAAGGAATTTCCTCACCCGCAAATTCCTCAGTGAAGAATTCATAAAAATCGTCTATTCACCCCCCTCTAGTCGATATAACGCACTTTCAATTGGTATCAGAGCAAGGCACTCCCTTGTTCTGTGTGATTTTGGTTTAACCGCCAGGAGTTTTAGTTATGTCGACCGCAGGTATGAAGAAATTGACATGCCCCTTCTTTGACGGTCATGATTATCCCAAGTGGAAGGCCATGAGAGGAAACGCCTCATGGCAATGAACAACGAGCTGTGGACCGTCACTGAGATTGGTCTTACCGATCTATGCAACATGGTAGACACTGATGATATTTGCAAGTACACTCGACTTGACATCATGGCGAAGGATATCATCTGTTCCTGCCTATCCAGAGATGAATTCGGGCGCATTATGCATCTTTGCAATACGAAGCTTATCTGGGACCGAATCTCTGACGTCTATGAAGGTCATCGAACTTGTCATGATCCCTGGTTGGAGGATTTCAAGGAATCACTCAAAACGATGACTTTCGAACCTGAACCATCATCTTCTGCACCATGCCTCATGGCAAAAGGTGCCAAGGTAACCGAATATTCCTCATCTGAGTCTAGTGATGATGAACCTGATGATGATTTTGGACCTAGCTATACCAAGCTTGTTTGTATTGCCACTAAACAACAAAAGGCCTTGGAAAAGGTTCAAAACATGCTAGACAAGAGGATTGATATGTTGGGTGAAGAAATGGATCGCACTAAAACCTTGAATGAAAATCTTCAGAGACATCAGTCTAAGTTTGACAACCTTCAAAGTCATCATAACACTCTCTTATCAGATCATGACAAGCTTTCTTATGAATTTCTTCAAAGAAAGCAAGATCTTGAGAAGATAAGAGTGAGTTATGACGATCTTCAGAAGGAGCGCGATGCATTACTTGCTAGACAAATCAGCGCTTCTCAGGAAGAATTTGTTCCTCCATGCTTAAAGTGCATTGAACGTGAATCTGCTAATTCTTCACCTGAATGTTCAAATGCTTCTAATGCTACAAATTCTTCAACTGTCTCTGCTATCACTAATTCCTCATCTGAGGACATTGCTAGTATCACTGACGATGCAGGGCTAAAGGAATTGTACATGACAGGCATGTACAAAAGCCTCAAAGGGCATCAGACTCTTTGTTATGTGCTTACAAAGCAGATCCTCAACAGGAACCCTAGGAAAGAGGGTATTGCCTTTGAGAGGAAACTCAATGCTGATTGTATATATTAGAATCCTGAGCAATACCCAAAAACCTCATGGGTTAATGCAAAGGGACCTCCAGTTGATCCGTCTAATTTATCTGGCATTACATGTGAATCTTCTCATTCTTCTAATGAGTCATTTGACTCCAACTATAAACTGTTTAAAAATCAGAATGGTGAAGTATGTGCTAGATATGTTGGCACTAACTGCAGGAACGGTTCTCCTATGAAGAAAATCTGGGTTCCCAAAAGGTGCCTTGAAAGTCTTCAGGTGAATGTCCTCATGACACCACCTGTGAAGAATAGGAACCTCAGATCAAATTCTTCATATTGACCAAATTCTTCATATGGATCCAAGTCCTCATATGGACCAAATTCCTCACGTGGATCATATTCCTCAAAAGGATCAAAGTCCTCATATGAACATCATCGTTCTAACAACTCTGTTTCGCAGGGAAGAGCTAAGGGCTATGAATATGAGCATTATTCTTCTAATCATTATGTTCATAAGTCCTCGAAGAATTTCTCTGCTTATTCATATGCTTACCCTAACTCCTCTTATGTGAAACGAAATGGATTGGCTTCTATGCCACCTTTTTCGTATGGAGCTCGCAGAGTGATGAACTCTTTGCCACCCCTTCAGATGTGGGTGGTGAAGAAAAAGAACTAATCTCTTATGCAGGGTCAGGTCTCCAGACGTGCTCAAATGTCTGAAGAATTTGCTGGAGACTTGAAAAGTGCCTGAAAGGACGCAGGCTAATCATGAAGAAATGAACTTTCATTTCTCACGTCCTCATACTGTTTTAACTGTTGCATTTCTTGATGAAATTGGTCTGATGAATTGTGATGTCATATTCTTCACTGATGAAGTATATGAAGTTCGTAAGCTGCACTAATTCATCTGCAGGATGATCAACCCAAAGCCACTGAGTGGGTCCTCGATAGTGGATGCACAAATCACATGACTGTTGACAAGAATCTATTGATGGATGCTCCCTTATCACCATCGCATCTGAAGCATATCATCACATGAGGACTAGGTAAGGCAAAAGTCAGGTATTGGGTCTAGGTAAGGTTGCGATCACAAAGGATCGACACATGGACAAAGTCATGCTTGTCAAGTCCTTAGGATACAACCTCATGTCTGTCTCAATGCTTTGTGATCTTGATATGGTTGTTGTCTTTGGCAAGTATCATTGTGTTGTGGTTATGGAAGCTGACAATTCCGAAGTCTTCGAAGGCTTTAGGAGAGGAGATTTGTATATTGTTGATTTCTCTACAAGACCACAACCAGCTGTGTGCTTACTTGCAAAAGCTTCAGAAGGCTGGCTATGGCATCGACGACTTGGTCATGCAGGCATGAGGAATTTGCATACGCTTGCGAAGAAGAAGCATGTCATTGGCATTGAAAATGTCAAATTCCTCAAGGATCACTTATGCGGAGCTTGTGAAGCTGGAAAGATGACCAAGGCTAAGCATCCAGCAAAGACTATCATGACCACTACTCGACCATTTGAATTGCTTCATATGGATCTCTTCGGTCCTAACGGGTACTCAGCAGTCACAAATGATGCATCTCTTTATGGCTTTGTTATTGCTGATGATTACTCTCGTTACACATGGGTACACATTGTTACTTACAAACATGAAGTGCAAGAAGTCTTCAAATGATTTTCCTCGAGGGCTTCAACCAACTTTGGTGTGAACATCAAGCATATCAGAAGTGACAATGGAACTCAGTTCAAGAATTCTGGTCTTGATTACTATCTTGATGAACTTGCTATTACTCATGAGTTATTTGCTCCTTACAATCCTCAGCAGAATGGCATCGTGGAGCGCAAGAACAGAACTCTTGTTGAGATGGCTTGCACTATGCTTGATGAGTACAAGACGCCTCGTCACTTCTGGATTGAGGCAATTTATACTACGTGCCACATCATCAACAGGGTATATCTTCACAAATTCTTCAAGAAGACTGCCTATGAACTCCTCACTGACAAGAAACCCAATGTGAGTTATTTCAAAGTCTTCGGTGCTAAATGTTGGATTAGAGATCCTCATCACAATGCTAAATTGGCACCGGAAGCACATGAAGGTTTTATGCTTGGTTACGGAAAGGACTCGCACACCTACAGAGTCTTCAACAACGTTCTTCAGAAGGTTGTTGAAACTATGGATGTGTGGTTCGATGAAACTAATGGCTCGCAAAGAGAGCACCTACCCTCTGTGATAGATGAACCAGCACCTGAGGAAAATATCAAGTTGAAGGCTACTGAGGATGTCATTCCTGCCAAAGAATCTGCTGAAGAATTCATTCCAGAACGTGAAGAACGTCGAGCTAATGCACCTGAAGAAAATGCTGAAGAAAATGGTGCTGAAGAAAATGCTGATCAAATTCCTCGACGACAACCAGCTCATCCTCGCGTTGCAAAAGAAGTGCAAGTTGAAAAGATCATCGATGACATTGAAGCACCAGGTCATCTCACACGCTCAAAAGCTTCACATTTATCTAACTTTTGTGGGCACTATGCTTTTGTCTCTATCACAGAGCCCACTAAGGTAGATGAAGCATTTCTGGAGCCTGAGTGGATTCAGGCCATGCAAGAAGAATTACATCAATTCGAGTTCAACAACGTCTGGGAACTGGTTAAACGTCCAGATCCTCGCAAGCACAATATCATTGGCACAAAGTGGATCTACCGCAATAAGCAAGATGAAAATGGCCTGGTGGTGAGGAATAAAGCATGGCTTGTAGCTCAAGGCTACACACAGGTTGAAGGAATTGATTTCGATGAAACTTTTGCACCTGTTGCTAGACTTGAGGCTATTCGCATATTACTTGCTTATGCTAACCATCATGATATCACTTTATATCAAATGGATGTGAAAAGTGCATTCCTTAATGGTAAGCTTGAGGAAGAAGTATATGTTGCTCAAGCCCCAGGTTTTGAAGATCCAAAGCATCCTGACAAAGTCTTCAGACTCAATAAGGCCCTCTATGGCCTCAAGCAGGCCCCTCGGGCGTGGTATGGTACTTTGAAGGAATTCCTCATGAAGAAAGGCTTCAAACCAGGTTCACTCGACCCTACTCTTTTCACTAAATATTATGATGATGAATTGTTTGTGTGCCAAATATATGTTGATGATATTATCTTTGGTTGTACTGACCAACGTTATAGTGATGAATTTGCCTATATGATGAGCGAAGAATATCAAACGTCTATGATGGGAGAATTGAAATTCTTCTTAGGTCTTCAAATTCGTCAACAGCGCAATGGCATATTCATATCTCAGGAGAAATACCTCAAGGATGTACTGAGGAAATTCGGCATGCAAGATTGCAAAGGCGTCAAAATTCCTATGCCCACAAATGGCCATCTGTGCACTGATGAAAATGGTATTGACTTCGATCAAATGGTATACCGCTCCATGATTGTTTCTTTATTGTATTTATGTGCATCTAGGCCAGATATTATGCTTAGTGTTTGCATGTGTGCCCGATTTCAAGCTACACCGAAGGAATCACACCATAAGGCTGTGAAGCATATTCTTTGATATCTACCTCACACACCAACACTTGGACTATGGTACCCCAAGGGCTCGGCTTTTGATCTCATTGGATATTCTGACTCTGACTATGCTGGTGATCGTGTGGACCGCAAGTCAACATATGGTACATGTCATTTCCTCGGACGATCTTTGGTCTGTTGGTCCTCGAAGAAACAGAACTGCGTATCACTGTCTACTGCTGAAGCTGAGTACATTGCTGCTGGTTCTTGCTGTGCTCAATTCCTGTGGATGAAGCAAACTCTCAAGGACTATGGCGTCAACGTGAAGAATGTGCCTCTCTTCTGTGACAATGAGAGTGCCATCAAGATTGCTCACAACCCAGTTCAGCACTCGAAGACAAAGCACATTCAGATTCGTCATCATTTTCTTCGCGATCATGCGTTGAAGGGCGACATTTCTATTGAGCATGTGAAGACTGAAGAATAGCTAGCCGATATCTTCACAAAACCCTTGGATGAGAAGAGATATAGCAAGTTGCCGTGTGAGCTAAATATCCAAGAATCTTCAAATGTTCTTTGAAAAGGACACTCATCCTAACACTTATGCAAAATTGATGACTTAGATGTGCAACACATGAAGAAACGTTTTTCTTCAATCAATGAAGAATAACACTCTAGGTGTGAAGAAATTAACGAAGAATTTCATTCTCAGAACCCTACGACAATTGTACGCGGTTTCTGAAATCATCATTCTTATACGGTGGGTCACGCCACCACCAAAGTTGAAAATCTTCAATTTGAGTTTCTCCTCAATTTTGAAATTCCTCAGTTGTTCATATTCTTCAACTTTGCATTGTCTTCACCGTTTCCGTCATTTTTCTTCATTGGCTATATATATATGAGTTTATGTCCTCTACAGCATTCACTTATGGCTAATTCTTCAAGTTGGGTTTTCTGCTAAGTGAATGTGATCGGACCCTTCCCCCTCTATGATATACTCAACCCAATCTATTCACAAATTCTTCATGTGCGTTCTATTTGAAACTCGTTCAAAATCTTCACTGTGTCCTTGTCAGCTGAAGAATTTGCAAACCGAACGTTAAAACTTATCTTATCCAAAATTTTCGGTTTTGCCGCTCAATCCGTTCCGCATCCCACGAAATACTTATCTATTCACCCACGATCTAACACGATCTCCACTTCTCAGTACGTGGGTGACACATGTCAAGCGAATGAGAAGGGTCTGGGGCACGTTCGTCCAAAATCTTCGGGCGAACAGTTTTTCACCGTGGCTATAAATACCCCCTCTCCCCTTCCTCACTTCCTTTACTCCGCTCGACCTCTCTCAAACACGAGCTTCTCAAACCCTAGCGCCGCCGCTACTTCATCGTCACCGGTGAGGAAGAGCTTCACTGCCTCGACTTCGTCACCGTCGTACTCGCGCCGGCCGCGGAAATCTTCACTCCGCCGCCGCCGTAGTCGTCTTCCTTCGCCGAGTTAGGGCGTGGAAGATCTGCACAGACGAACTTCACTTCTCCACCTCATAGTTTGTCGTGTTCTTCGTCCAGGGTAATTAAAAGTTACTTTTACTTCCCTCTTTGATTCAAATGATTTCTACAAAATCTTCAAAGGTGTTTATTCTTCAAATTCTTCACACACTAAACACCTCACATGTCATCTGTTCTTGATTCTTTCTCTAAGCAATACTTTTTCTTCAAGATTCCTCAATTGTGTGGATCTTCGATCTATACAACTCTGGAACCTAAGACAAAGAACGCCTAGTGAAATTCTTCAAGACTCATCTGGTCAAATTCCTCAAACTTGTTCTTTTTGAAAAATCTTCTGAGAATGTATATGACCTCTCCAAATTCCCCGCAACTGTACTCTGTTCACAGGTACTCATGTCTGCTGCTGAATCACTAGGTTCTCATCAACTTAACTCATTTGCAGCGTTCCTCGAAGAAAAGTTGCATACTTCTTCAGAGAATTCAATTTTTCAAATTCCTCAACTGAAGAAAATGGCTGATGGAAAGAAGCCACAGAAAGGAGGAAAGAGGCCTGAGGTCAACACTGCATTTGAAATCCTTGAGGACATCTATGCTGGGTACTGCACACCCCCTGAGGAAGATAAAAATCAGCGCAAAGTGCGCATTCAGAAGATAGAGAGGAGATGGGCAAGAGAGTGGAGGGAGTACAGGTATGTTACTCCCAAGTACATGAAGAAATTCGCACTCAATCCTCCATGCCCAAGACCTCCGTTGGCACCTGGCCTAGAAGCGGATCGCACCAGACTCAAGCGCAGTGAGGACTATCCTGATGAATGGGCCAAGCGCCAGGCCAAGCTGGCTAGACAAGCCAGAGAGGCAGTGAGGAAATTCAATGAAGACTCTGCTACTGCTGCTGCCGCTGAGGCCTTTGTGAAGCCTGCGCGTAAGCCAAGTGCTTCACCTTCAATGCCCTCACGGCCAGAATCCACAAAGCCCTCACGGCCAATTCCTCACGCTGCTCCTGCTCCTCCAAAATCCTCAGCTCCTCCGCATAAGTCCTCAGCTGCTCTGACAAAATTCTCAGCACCTGTGCATCTTGCCACGTGCCAAAGGACTACAGGCATCTCTATTGCCTCAGGACTTTCAGCTAGTTCCTCAGCCGCACCAAATTCTTCAACAGGACCCTCTCTACTGAAGACAAAGACCAGTGCTGGATGAGGCTCTCGCCCAAGTCCTCACAAGAAGCAGGTCGCCTTCCAAGTGCCATCTGAAGAAGACGAAGCTGATGATGAAGAACTTGCTGAAATCATCAGAGATAGGCAAGTCAGGGCCGCTAGAGCCAAGGGCACAAATGTGCCACTGCTTTTGGATCCAAAGTTGATCCTCGACTACATTGATCTCTGGCACAAGGACCCGAACACTCCTATGCCTGATTTCAAGTTGACTCCTGGCCAAAGTCATATGCTGACTGACTTCATCCAAGAAGAGAAATGGAAATTTGAGAAGGCCAGGCAGATCAAGAAAGCGCAGTACAAGAAAGAGAAATTCCTGAAGAACAATGTTGTCTCTATGACAACTGATGAACTTGTGAAGATCCAGTCTGAAATCAAAGTCCTCAGTGATGATTTCAATGCTTACTATGCTGATTGGCAAGGAGCCAAGGTCAGGTTTGTTAAACTGACTGAGAAGTTCACCTCCAATGTTGTAGCCCCATCGCAACAAGAAATTCCTCAGACTGAAGCATCTGCTCAGCCAACTGAAGAACATGCCAGCACCGCTGATGATTTTTAGGCTGCTGAAGAAAATGTGAGTTCCAGGGCTGATGACTACATTCCAGCCGCTGATGAAATAGCCAGGGCATCCACTAGTGGTGCGCCTGAAGAAAATGAAGAGGTCAGGGCAACTACATCAGTTGTGCCTGAAGAAAATCAACCACATTCCTCTGCTCCTCCTGCGCCTACCCCAACTCCAATTCTTCCATCTATATCAGATGTGAAGAAGACCAAGGCTGCAGAGCGTGCAGCAGTGAAGAAAAGGAAAGCATCAGCTCCTTCAGATTCTTCAGCACCGAAGAAGATGAAGAAATTGACAAGCTCATTTGCAAACCCCATTGATGCTGTTCCGATCTCAACCATGCCATCAAAGGACCTTGTTCCTTTTGATGAAGAATATGTGATCCCTAGCGGATCTGATGAAGAAAATCCTTCTGCTGCTTCGTCAGAGCAGATGGATGAAGAAATTGAAGTGGATGAAATCCCTTCAACTCCAGCTGTTTCCTCACCTATGCCTCAGTTTACTGCTGAAGAGGCCGGCGTTGAAGAAACAGAAGATGAAGAAGTGGAAATTGGCTGTACCACACGAGTGATGAATGATGACTTTTGGGAAAGTCAGCACCCCAACTCTCCACTCTTCACACCTTTACATCAAATTCCTCAGTCCCCTGCACATACTGTTCCATTGGGCTCTGAAGAAACTCACCCCACTCCGTCTGTACATGAAGAAATTCCAGCCACTAGTGCTGAAGAAACTGCTGCTGTTGAATCACTGAAGACACAGGCTGCCACTGGAGAGGAACCAAATATTCCTCAGCCTGAAGAACCTGAGATTGCGATTCCTGAGGTTATAATGCAACTGACTGACATTCCTCTGCCCAAGCCAAAGGATCCATTCTCAATAAAGCAAAAATTCAAGGCTAATGATTTCTTTGGTTAGCACGTATTCTTCACTGATTACAACCCCTAAGACTCTGCTCGCATTAGGAAGAGGCGTTTTTGGACTGCCAGCCAGCCAAATTTTTATTCCTCGGTGCTGTTCAACAAAGACAAAGTCTTCGATCATGAGCACATTCCTCACGTGGATCTGGAATCTCTGTCGTGCTTCGTGCCAGCCCTCAGTGTTCTTCATGATGCTGGGCTGTTAAATTTCTGCACTGATATATGTGATTGGAATGAAGAGCTCATTCTTCAATTTTATGCAACTCTCCACATCACCGGAGACTCTGAAGATGTGAATTCATGGGTGCTGGACTGGATGTCTAAAAATACTCACTACAAGGCACCAGCTACTGAATTGCTTCGTGCTTTGCCTCTCAGTCTTCCCCTTGAAGCTGCTCGTTGCGTCTACAGTGAACCTGAGCTTACAGATCACTATATGCAAGTGCTGATGAAGCCATTGAAGCTAGGTCAGGCCCCAAGAACTAAATTCCTTGTGAAGGAATTGTTATATGTGCCTCGAACTGTCTATCGCATTCTGACGAAGACATTGAGTCCTATCAAGGGCCACGACTTGAATGAAGAAGTCGTTGCATCATGAAGAATCTGCTTTTCAATATCGTTCATGGCATTCCCGTCAATTTCCATGATTTCTTCATGAGGACTCTGGCCAATGTCGCAATGTCACCGTTTGAGTTGAAGCCTTATGCTCCGTGGATTATGAGATTCATCAGAACAAGGTCTTCACTCAACTACAAAGCTGATACACTGAACCATTGCAGCTACTTGCCCCCGATTGAAGTCCTCAAATGGACATTTTCCTCAGCTGATGAAAAGGGGCAAGGCTACTACTGTTATTGATGAAGGCATTCGTCCATTGGATGGTCAATTTCGCAAGGCTACATCCTACTCCACCAATGATGTCTCTGCCACCCATGACTCTGCCGCCAATGCAACCAAGCCAAATACTGAAGGCACAACTCCCAGGGTGATGACTGATCGTGAGCTTCTCCTCAGTCTACACCAGAAGGTTGATCGCAATCACAAATGGGTAAAGCGTCAGTTTGGTTCAATTCTTCACAACATGACTGCTACCCAAAATGCAGTGAAGAAAAACCATTACTACCTCCATGAAACCTTCAACCGTACTTGGGCTGTTCTGTCTCACATTTATAGCGCGGAAGAACTGAAGAAAATGGGTCTCAAGGAGGACTTTGACTGGTCTGCACCTCCACCGAAGAAATACAAGAAGGTCAAGGTTCCTTCCTTTGGTGGCCAGCTCCTATTCTTCATTGCGTGAAACTGACGAGCATGAAGACTTGGATGACACTACGGCAGGCCCTACATCAACAAACGACCCCAACAACGCTGGCGCTCCTTCATCAACTTGATATTCTTCAGGGGCGTTAGTCCTCATTTTCGAACCTTTTGGTCATTCGATGACAAAGGGGGAGAAATTTGAGTTAGTCTTCAAGCAGGTCTATCTTTTATGGGCATTTTTTTTCTAAGTCACAACTCTCGTTCTTCTGATGACTTTGTGGAATCGAGTTGTAAACTTAAAACTCTATGGTGGCCTGATACTTTTGTTGTTTCTTCTGCATGCTTATTCCTCGTTAATGTTATTGCACGCATGCTGAATTACATCAGTCACCATATTTCATCATGCATTTCAAATTCTTCATATATTATGTCAAATGCGTGTATGAATTACAAGACATAGGGGGAGATCTCCATGATTCAACTCTTCAAGTGTGCATTGCTTCAAAAGCAAATTCCTCACTATGCACATCTTTAGGGGGAGTTATTCTATATCTTGCAATCAAATTCCTCAATATTAGTATTTACACTTCATATGTTTATCCCCGTTGAAAACATAACCTATATTGTCATCAATCACCAAAAAGGGGGAGATTGTAAGTGCATCTAGTGCCCCTTAGTGATTTTGGTGTATTGAAGACTTATAGGTTAAGGGACTAATGTGTTTATGAGTGTACACAGGTCTATAAGTCTATGAGGAGTTTGATATTTAAAGAGAATGTCGACCCCTAAAAATGAAGTTCTTCGACTGAAGACTTTGGATTTCTGAAGACTTTCTGATGACTTTGAAAGTGAAGAGATTGGTGTGACCTTGAAGACTCGGTATTCATTTGAGGAACATGAAGCGTGAAGACTTTTGTTTTCGTAGTTTCATTTTCTCTTTCTTGAGTCACAGGAAACACCGTACTGTTAAAGGGGGTCGAGGAAATACTAAGGAAAAGTTTCCATGTGATGCTCAACTCAAAATCCTACACCTACCAATCCCTTCGAGTGAAGCCATTGGAAATCTCATATAGTTCAGTCAATTTCTTCAGTGACAGAGACAAAGTTCTTACGGTCGCTGAGGAATTTGTTCTGACTGAGGAGTTAGGACTTCGCCGGTGCGGATTGCCTACACAGTGAGGAACATGATAGCCCTGAGGAATTTGATACTCAAATTTCCGACCGTTGCTGTGCTATGCGCCAGCTGTCCCAAAATATCTACCCACCTAACGGTCATATCATTGAAGGGCATTTATGTCTTATCATGTCGGGCTGCTCCCTAGGCTATAAATAGCCGCCCCCTACAACCACTAGCTGGTTGGCTGCTCTGAGAGAAACTGACATTTCTCATTTGAGAGCATCCCATCCTCCGAGGATTTTGAGCGAAAATCATCAAGTGAGGAAAACCCAAACCCAAACACCTACAAACTCAAAGTGATTGAGCATCACTGAAGAGATTGATCCTGCGTGGATCCGATGCTTGTTACCTTTGAAGACTGTGCTTCTTCCAGACGGTTAGGCGACATGGTCCAGAGCATCCAAGAGGAATTTTGGATCGCCGAGTGACCGCGTTTGTGAAGGTTTGGAAGTCACCTGAAGAATTACCACGAGGGATTGGCCGAGGTCTGTGTGACCTTAGCTCAAGGGGAATACGGTGAGGACTAAGTGTCCTAGACTGCGTGTTCAGGACTGGGTGTCCTGGACTGTGTGTCCTCAGGTTTAAATACCTAGCCGCCCTAACCAGACGTACAACTGAGACAGCAGTTGGAATTGGTCTACCAAATCATTGTCTTCACCAAGCCAACTGGTTCTATTTCCTCAACTCTTTCATTTCCTCATAACTGTGTTGTGCACTTGTTCATATCTGTGTTTGAAGACTTTGACTGAAGACTTTCTCAATTTCCTACGTTCAATTTCTTCAGTCTGTTTGTCTTCATCCTGTGCTATCATGTGTTTACGCTTTCTGTACTCTGTGTTTGTCTTCATTTCATCATGATGACCATGCCTATGTTCTTCTATGCTTACTCTTGAGTACTTATTCCGCTGCAAATAGTTCTTTGCTAAGTAATTTCCTCACTCGCAAATTCCTTCGTGAAGAATTCATAAAAATTGCCTATTCACCCCCCTCTAGTCGATATAAGGCACTTTCACAAACAAACTATACCAAGGACATATTCAAGAAGTCAACATGCAAGAAAGAAAAGGTATGAAAACACCCATGCCTACTAGTGGACATCTTGACTTGACTAAGGATGGCAAATCGGTTGACCAAAAGGTTTACCGCTCTAAGATTGGTTCATTGTTATATCTATGTGCCTCCCATCCCGATATTATGCTAAGTGTGTGCATGTGTGCACGATATCAAGCGGCCCCTAAAGAATGTCATCTTAAGGTTGTGAAAAGGATATTGAGATACTTAATTCATACACCAAATTTTGGCATTTGGTATCTGCTACCTCTTGAGCATGCTTTGGTTTTCCCTTGAAGAGGAAAGGGTGATGCAGCAAAGTAGCATAAGTATTTCCCTTAGTTTTTGAGAACTAATGTATCAATCCAGTAGGAGATATCACGCAAGTCACCTAGTACCTGCACAAACAATCATGAACCTTGCAACCAACGCGATAAAGGGGTTGCCAATCCCTTCATGGTCACTCGCAAAAGTGAGATCTGATAAAGATAGTAAGATCAATATTTTTGGTATTTTGTTGTATAGATTGAAAAGTAAAGATGGAAAAATAGTAAACGATATGTGATGTAAATAAAAGAGATGCAATATAATAAGAAAGAGACCCGGGGGCCATAGGTTTCACTAGTGGCTTCTCTCAAGATAGCATATATTACGGTGGGTGAGCAAATTACTGCCGAGCAATTGATAGAAAAGCGCATAATTATGAGAATATCTAGGAATGATCATGAATACATGCATCACGTCCGTGTCAAGTAGACCGAAACGATTCTGCATCTACTACTATTACTCCACACATCGACTGCTATCAAGCATGCATCTAGAGTATTAAGTTCATAAGAACAAAAACGCATTAAGCAAGATGACATGATGTAGAGGGATAAACTCAAGAAATATGATATAAACCCCATCTCTTTATCCTCGATGGCAACAATACAATACGTGCCTTGCTGCCCCTACTATCATTGGGTAAGGACACCGCAAGATTGAACCCAAAGCTACGCACTTCTCCCATTGCAAGAAAGATCAATCTAGTAGGCCAAACTAAACCAATAATTCGAAGAGACTTGCGAAGATATCAAATCATGCATATAAGAATTCACAGAAGAACCAAATATTATTCATAGATAATCTTGATCATAAATCCACAATTCATCGGATCTCGGCAAACACACCACAAAAGAGTATTACATTGAATAGATCTCCAAGAATATCGAGGAGAACTTTGTATTGAGAAGCCATCCAGCTAATAACTATGGACCCGAAGGTCTGTGGTAAACTACTCACAAATCATCGGAGAGGCTATGTTGTTGATGTAGAAGCCCTTCGTGATCGACTACCCCTCCGGCAAATCGCCGGAAAAGGCCCCAAGATGGGATCTCACGGGTACAGAAGGTTGTGGCAGTGGAAAAGTGGTTTCATGGCTCCCCCTGTTGTTTTTAGGGTATAAGAGTATATATAGGCGAAAGAAGTACGTCGGTGGAGCTCCGTGGGGCCCATGAGGTGGAGGGAGCGCCTACCCCCCGGGCGCGCCCTCCTGCCTCGTGGCCGCCTCGCGGAGTTCCAGACTTCAACTCCAAGTCTTCTGGATTGCTTTTGTTCCAAGAAAGATCATCCCGAAGGTTTCATTCCGTTTGGATTCTATTTGGTATTCCTTTTCTGCAAAACACTACAATAGGTAAAAAACAAAAACTGGCACTGGGCCTTTGGTTAATAGGTTAGTCCCAAAAATAACATAGAAGAGCATATTAAAGCCCATTAAACATCCAAAACAGATAATATAATAGCATGGAACAATAAAAAAATGATAGATACGTTCGAGACGTATCAAGCATCCCCAAGCTTAATTCCTGCTCGTCCTCGAGTAGGTAAATGATAAAAACAGAATTTTTGATGTGGAATGCTACCTAACATAATTTTCAATGTAATTTCCTTATTGTAGCATGAATGTTCAGATCCGAAAGATTCAAGACAAAAGTTTAATATTGACATAAAAATAATAACACTTCAAGCATACTAACAAAGTAATCATGTCTTCTCAAAATAACATGGCCAAAGAAAGTTCATCCCTACAAAATCATATAGTTTGTCTATGCTCCATCTTTGTGACACAAAATGCTCAAATCATGCACAACCCCGATGACAAGCCAAGCAATTGTTTCATATTTTAGTATTCTCAAACTTTTTCAACTTTCACGCAATACATGAGCGTGAGCCATGCACATAGCACTATAGGTGGAATAGAATGGTGGTTGTGGAGAAGACAAAAAAAGAGGAAGATGGTCTCACATCAACTAGTGCGCCTACCCCCCCCGGCGCGCCCTCCTGCCTTGTGGTCGCCTCGCGGAGTTCCAGCCTTCAACTCCAAGTCTTCTGGATTGCTTTTGTTCCAAGAAATATCATCGCAAAGGTTTCATTCCGTTTGGATTCTGTTTGGTATTCCTTTTCTGCAAAACGCTAAAATAGGAAAAAAAAAACAAAAGCTGGCACTGGGCCTTCGGTTAATAGGTTAGTCCCAAAAATAACAGAAAGGAGCATATTAAAACACATTAAGCATCCAAAACAGATAATATAATAGCATGGAACAATAAAAACTTATAGATACGTTGGAGATGTATCAGTATCCTAAGAGTTCTTCTTTTGATCTTGTTGGCTACTCCGATTCGGACTATGCCGGTGACAAGGTTGATAGAAAGTCCACTTCGGGTACTTGTCAATTTCTTGGTAGATATCTTGTGTCTTGGTCCTCCAAGAAACAAAACTAGGTATCCTTATCCACCGCCAAAGTGGAATACATTGCCGCTGGTTCATGTTGTGCTCAATTACTTTGGATGACCCAAACCCTTAAAGATTATGGGATCTATGTGAAACATGTTCCATTGCTATGTGATAATGAAAGTGCTATTAAGATTGCTCATAATCTCGTGCAACATTCTTGAACTAAGCATATCGAAGTTCGTCATCATTTCATTTCATTTGAGATCATGTTGCTAAAGGAGATATTGATCTTAAGCATGTTCGTACCGGTAAGCAATTGCCGGATGTATTCACCAAACCGCTTGATGAGAAAGTATTTTGCCGTTTGAGAGGTGAATTGAACATCATTGATGCTTCAAACTTGGAGTAGAAACACCATTTGGATACATGCAAGGCAGGATCCTTTGACTAATCCTTGTTATTCTCTTATGATGAAGGTCATATGTCTTGGATATATATTTGAACCCTTGCATGCTATCTAACCCCTTGTAGTTACTTGGATGAATCTAAATCTATGAGATTGCAAATCACTCATACATTGAGCAATCTCTACATCACCAAGTCTGTACAATGTTGTGGTTGAAGACAAGGAAGCATGAAACCCTTCAACATATCCTTTGACAATTTCTCTATATCAAATTTCATTTCGTCTCAAATTTAATGATTTTCATTTTGGATACACAAGTGTTTTTCCTTGCAAGACTAACCCATGTAGGCGGATGAACTCAAACTACAAGTGGTGCTCCCAATCATTGATGAGCTACATCAAGCTTGAGCATCCCACACAAGTTCAACTACATGATCAAGATCAACACCACCACCCAAGGTATGTTATTCCATCTTAGAGAAGCTTTACCCCAAGTCATGGGTCAAAGCAGCTCAACAAGATGTGAATACATCAAAATGCTTAAACGAAAAATGGTAACCCTGTTTTGAGCTTAAACGATGAGTATGAACTATGATCAAGGGTTCTCACTTGACTCCTTAGTCAATGTACTCTAACATAGGTGAATTTCTCGCCGACCATTTCTAGATGAAGTTCTCTGGTCTTTCTCTGATATCTTGCATTTGTCTGTTGCATGTTTGTTCCCCTTCTTTAATCAAAAGAAAAACTTCATCTAGATTTGTTTATTTTCTCTATCATGTTCTGCATTCCCTGCATCCAATTCATTGCAAATCTTTCAGTTAATTCCTTGCAAATCTTTGTGAGATCTTATTTTCCTAGCGAGCTGAGATGACAATTGTTCACTCTCTAGGTTGAACTAGGACTCGCCGGTTTCTCTCTTTCAATCAAACCGAACCACCTCGGTGCCACCGAAGAAAACAACTCAGTATTACTGATTTCAATGCTGAGAAGACACTTTGCCATTTGAATTCTTCATATTTGTTCTAGCTCCACTCAATTATTCTTGTCCACTACCTGCATCACATTCTATATGCTACTTTGTCATGTGACTCAAGGACCAAACCTATTCGACTCACAAACCAAGAAGAACCCTTCTTGGAAATTGATGTCAAAGGGGGAGAGAGAGGTCACATCAAAGCTTAATCACATCAAAGGGAGAGAGAGACCCTATGGGAAGAAAAGATCTCTTAGTTTTCCCAGATGCTTAGTATTCAGAGAGGAGAGAAGTCACATATCTTTAAGAGGGGAAAAGAAATGTTAGTATATGTTATGAATGTTTTGTTCTGATTTTCTTGTTTTGCTCTGATTTTCTTTTCCCTACCTTCTCCCAGTATCCCATATAAGATTCAGGGGAGAAAGACATCTAAGGGAAGGAATTCTTCGAATTCATTGCATATCTTTACTCTTTGGGGATATGTCTATATCCAATAGAGTACCTAGTACTCACTCTCTACTTGTCATCCCAATCTTGGTACTCTTGTGGTTTGCTGTTCTTGCTCTATTTAGTAGATGTGTCTGTGTTATCTAACCTTGTTTACTCAGGTTCATTTCTTCCAAACCTAGCTCAAGACCACAAGGTAAGTATATGCATCACACTCATGTGCATGATGATCTCTTTCTGATGTACATATTGTTTGCAAGAAGGACTCATGAACATGAAGGTGCATTTTTTATATTCACACCATTTGCTCTTATGTATATAGCCAAGATACATGTAACTCATTGCTTGCTCTGTCATGCTTATCCATTCACATGCTCTTATATTCTATATTTACATGATTGCATACATGTAGGGCGAGCCTATGCATGTTACATGTCCTTCCAAAGCTTTACATGCTATTCTTTATATCCTTATCTAAAACTTTGATTTATGTCCTTCCAAAGCTTTAGATTGAAAGAACAAGTGCTCCCTGGGTGATTTTGGTAATTAATGTCAACATATCTCTTGTTGGACTAATACTTTTATCTAGTATATTTCAGATGAGTTCAACAATCACTACAAAAAAAGACACATCCATGACATTTTGTGCCGAACGAATTTTTTCCTGTCATGCTTATGACACTTCTATGACGATAATTGTGACAAAACCCGGTATCATCATAGATGTGGGGGGCTCCTACTTCTATGAGAAAAAATCATGACAGAAAAAGGGCTTTTCGTCCTGGGCGGGCCGGAGACGTAGCTGCATGACATTCTTTGGGCAGTCCATGACGGAAAAAAACCATCGTAGAAGCGAGGGCGAGGAAAATATCGAGGAGTTCCCGGTTACGGTGGGTGGTCGGGGCCGAACGATGCGCGTTTCTCTCGTACATGTACGCGTGTCTGTGCGAAGAGTTGCGCTCTAACTGAAACCGAGCGAGGCGTTGGGCTCTAACTGAACCCAAGCGATTGCACTGCAGGCTACGCGTTAGTGAACCCGAGCGATCGATCGATGGCTGTTAACTGAACCTGATCGAGCGATTCCTTCGCTACTGCTGCTAACTGAAGCAGATCGATGCTGCCTCTGGATGAACAGTGAGTGTTGTTGGGGTGTTTGGATGAGCAGATCCCGGTGGGGGGTTGGATGAACAGGACCCCGTGGTAGTAGATACCGTTGCCGCTGGATGAACAGGACCCCGATCGATGGAGCTGGTGGAGGGCTGGATGAACAGGACCCCGTGGAGGGCTGGATGAACAGGACGACCCCTTGGAGGGCTGGTTGAACAGTAGACGGTGGAGGTCTGGATGAATAGTAGCCCGTGGAGGGTGGATGAACAGTAGCCCATGGAGGGGTGGTTGAACAGGACCCCGTGGAGAGGGCTGGTTGAACAGTAGCCAGTGGAGGAGCGGTGGAGGCTGGATGAACAGGAGCCTGTGGATGAACAGTCGCAGGTGGAGGCTGGAGGAGGTCGACGGTGGATGAACAGTAGCCCGTGGTGGCTGGAGGAGGTCGATGGTGGAGATGAACAGTATCCCGTGGAGTCCCGTTTTGTGGTACGCCACACCCCTCCCGATGAACAGGACCCCTGTTTCGACCGTAGCGCTCCAACACAAGTCCGTTTCCTTCGTTTTGCGGTACCCCAGACCCCTCAGGACCCTGTTTCGACCATAGGATGTCCAAGAGAAGTTTGTTTCCTCCGTTTTGCGGTACGCCAGACCCCTCCCGATGAACAGGATCCCGTTTCGACCGTGGCCGGTCGAACACAAGGCCGTTTCCTCCGTTCTGCTGTATGCCAGGCCTTGTTTCCATCGGCTGTTCCGTCCAAGCCAGTTGGCTCCCCATGAACACGACGTATTCCGTTGCCTCCCGATGAATATGGTGCATTCTATTGCCTCCCCATTAACACGACGACTCATTTTCTCCATTCCGACCCAGGCATGTACATGAGCCCTGGCCGTATGTATGCGCGAGTAGGCATTCAAGACCGCGCCCATACGTACATACGTGGTTGTATTTACTTTCTTGCACCCTGGCTGTTGTACGTACATGTACATGCTACGCGCGCGACTCTACTACGACACATGCCCTTCCTTACTTGGCCACGGTTCATCGCTGCAGCCTGCAGACAGACCGATCGTATGTACGTACACGTTAGCAACCAGAATGACAATGCTACGTAGGCTTCGACCAGGTGGGTCCCAACGGTCTGGCACTTCCTTGCGTGCGAAGATGTAGCTGGTGGGTCCCAGTAGTCAGGAGCGAATCATTTTTTTGCCAGTAATATGGACGCACTTCCTTGCGTGCAAAGATGTAGCTGGTAGGTCCCAGCAGTCAGGGGGCGAATCATTTCTTTTCGCGAAATACGGTGGCCCGTCCGGTGGGTCCCTGCTGTCAGGTGGAGGAATCATTATTTTCCGCGTAATCAGGAGGAACTTCCTTGCTGCAGCCGTGGACCCAGCTGTCAGCCTCTCAACGTACAGTACTCTTACGATCGAAGTCGTTGCTTGACCACGCCGCGCCGAGAGAACCAGGGCGGTGGATGCTGGCGAGGCCTAGGAAGGGGACAGCGTGGTGCCGGGGAAGACGCGGCAGTGGAAGTCCACGGGGAGAGGAGTACGAGGGTTCACTGGTTCAGCTGCGGTGTGCGGCTGCCGTCGCCGCAGAATAACAGGGGGTGTGGGTGAGTGGATGGCCTGGCTAGCGGTGGGAGTAGTAGGGGGCGGTGAGGCCTTCGCGGCATCACAGTCGGCCACGGGAGGCAGTGTAACACCCCGGATGTAATTTTCCATATTTGTAACTCCAACTCTTGCCATTTCTGGCTATGTGATATGATATTTCCTTCGTGGTTGAGTTTTGTCTTTCGTTTTGCATTTTGTTCATCCCATGCATTTCATCTCATGTCATCATGTGCATCTCATTTGCATTCGTGTTCATCTCATGCATCCGGTCATTTTCCCCGTTGTCCGTTTCGCAATCCGACACTCCCACATCCACCCGTTGCACGCCTCAAATCTCCTTTCGTGAGTGGGAGAAAAACGTTCTTGGAATGGGTCGAGATTTGTCGAGTGGCCTTGGTACATCACCGATAGGCCGCTTGTCAAATTTCGCTCCATTTGGAGATCGTTTGATGCCCCAACGGTTAACCGGGTAACCGCAAAAGCCACTCTCTCTTATTGCAGCCCAACACCCCTCCAAAACACCCCACTAACCCATCTAAAACCCCTCCATGCTCTCCATCATTGGATCACGATCGTGTGGGCAAAAACCGCACCTCATTTGGACTCTCCTAGCTCCCTCTACCTATAAATATGTGCCTCTCCCCAAAATTCCCGCAGTCTAAACCCTAGCAATTCCCCCCTCTCGCCGCCGGACATGTCCGCGCCCGCCGGACAGCCGCGCACCCCCTCCCATCCTCTCCCGCACTGACACGTGGCAGCTGCTCACCTCCGCCGCTGAGGCCCGCTTGAGCCCGAGGCCGGCCACCCCGAAGCCCATCCTCCCGCGCGCCGCCCCAGGTCAACGCCGCCGCCGCCGCTCCGAGACTTCGCCCGCACTACCGCCTTCGTCGCCGTCTGCCGGTGCGACACCGCGCAAGCCCGCTGCTGCCCGACGCCGGTAGCCGCCGCCCTGCCGCACGTCCACCACCGCCCGGCCTCGCCCTCGCCATCCCTGCCGCGCCACGGCCAGATCCGGCCGCTCCACTCCGGCGACCTCCTCCCCCGCAAACTCCGGCGAGCCCCCACGCCTCCGGCGGCCTTCTTCCTCTAAGTTCAGCGACTTCCCGACGATCCTCGAAGTCCGTGCCATGAAACACGAGATCCGATCCGCGAGGTGATATTTTCACCAAGTCCCGACTCTGTGACATTTTGGTGCCCCCTTTGACATGCGATAACTTCATGCTCGGTGCTCCGAATAATAAATATGATATATCGAAATGTCCGTCTCATGATGACCTTGACATTAGGGTCATTTTCATGCATGTTACTGTCCATATCTACGCCGTTATCCTCGTTGAAAAAGTGCTATCTGATGTTGTCTGCTGGAATTGAACATAACTTGATGATTTGTCATTTGCGTTGCTTTCCGTGTGTGCATCCTATGAGCATGATGTCTATATGTTTTTGCAGCATCTCCATGCCGTATTTATAGAGGTGCAAGCCTTGTATTTTTATGAGCTTTTTGGTGACTAGCACAAGCATGCAAATTAGGCTATGTGATGTTGTTGTTTCCACGCAGTTAGTTATTTTGCTAAGTCCTTTCCTCTTACATTTTTATGCTATGTAAACATGTTGCTACCAGTAGATCCATGCGCATTCAAGCCTCTGGTTGTAATTATGGAGTAGTGAAGCATGTCTTTTCCATGCTGTGCTTTTGCTAAAATTGTTCCTGGCAGATTGTTAACGTGAAGTTCAGTTTTTGCAAGTGTTTTGCTAGTGATCCATGTACCCTATGTACTTGCTCTTGCCATTATTGGCTTCATGAATATGTCTACTTACTGTTGGTTGACTTGTGATGCAATGTAATGCTTTGTAGTGAGTGGCATGAGCTTGCAAAGTTGCTATCATCAATCTTTTTCTGCCATGCTCTGTTCTTCCAAGTCTGAAACTGATCATATCATTGACCATGTTTGCATTGATTCTACCATCCTTTCCATGCATTTTTGGTTAAATTTCAGTAAGGGAGTTTTATTCTATGTCTTTATTACTAGCATTCCATGCCTTTGTTTGCCATGATATGTTCCTATAGCTTGTTGTTTGTTAGCTCTAAACATTGCTACCTGATGTTTTTTTTTACTGGAAACTGTAGGGAGAACCCCCCACAACATTTAACTTTTATTCAAAATAGATAATACAATGTACATAGATTACAAGTGGTAATCAGAACATAAAAAAGAAAGAAGAAAGGGAACTAAGCTACTAGTAAAACAAAAAGAACCTCAAGGGGGTAAGAATGAAATCCACTTTAGCAGGTCCTCCTTGTATCTAGCCTTGACTCTGTGCTGCATGAGTGTAATATCATGGATAAATGCACTTCTCCATTTATTAAAACTCTGCCTCTCATGGCTGAACACTCTTGCATTCCTGATTATCCACATGTTCCAGCAAGCAACAACAACAACTTCAGTAAAAAAAGGCTGAGCAAAATCCTGTTTTGCTTGCATAACAATAGCAGACATGTCATCCCCAGGTGACCATGTAATTTGCAGATGGTTCCATATTCTTGCACTGAAGTTACATTCAAAGAACAGGTGGTTTCTGGTCTCTCTTGTCCTCAAGGGACAAATAAGGCAGTTAACCCCATCATCAAGATGCCAATGTCTTCTTTCCACCATATCCTTGGTATTGAGCCTGTCCATGATTAACATCCAGGCAAACACTTTGATTTTCATTGTGCAGGAGGATTTCCATATCCAGAGCAGAAGAGGGTTAAAAGACATGTTAGAATGCATGAAAGAGTAGAACAACTTGGGGTTGAATGCATTACATGTCCCCTGCCAGAACCAAGTGTCCTTTTGCTCCACTTCTCTACTACAGGAGACCATAAGATCTTGTACAGTCAAAAACTCCTGATATGCCTGAGGAGATAGAGTTAAATGGAACATATTAATCATATCCTGCGACTGGAAGGCCTCATAGACTGTGATCCATGGATCTCTCACATAAGAGAAGAGCCTAGAGAACCTTAATTGCAAAGGTGCAACTGAATCCCCAATCTTCCACTTATCAGACCAAAACAGAGCAGAGTTCCCAGAGTTGACTTGAATCCAAGTTGTGTTCCTGTAATGATCCAACAACTTGCAGATATCCTTCCACCAAAAGGAACCACAAATGTCAGTCCCCTGAGCAACAGAAGAGTGATAGTATGTGTCCCAAATGAGAGAGACCCATGGTAGGTCAACTCTATTAAAAAAATTATGCAAATGTTTGAGCAATAGAGCCATGTTCTGAACACCCAAATTAGAAATTCCCAGCGCACCTTTATTTTTAGGCCTACAAATGAGGTCCCAAGCTGCCAAGGATGGTGAAGGCCCATCCCTGTGCTTTGCTCCATAGACACTGCCTCTGAATTCTCTCCAATTCCTTTAATATTCCTGCAGGAGCAAGCAAGCTACCAAGATAAAAGATGGGCAAGGAAGACAGAGCAGAATTCAGGAATTGAAGCCTTTCCCCTTGATTCAGGAAGGAAGAACTGACTGTCATCCTTCTTTCCATACAGTCAACAAGTGGCATAAAATCCACCATTTTAGGCCTGGTAGTACCAACAGGCAGGCCAAGATAAGTGAAGGGCATTTTACCGACTTGACAACCAAAAGCAGCAGCCAAACCAATGATAGAGTCCTCATCAACATTTATGGGCACCATAGAAGACTTGTGATAGTTGACAACTAACCCAGTTGATGTGGAAAACACTTGCAACATGTCTTTTAGAGCCAAAAGCTGATTTTTATCTGCAGGTAAGATGATTAGGGTATCATCAGCATATTGCACTATTGGATAGTCCTGATCATGGCATGGTATAGGCAGCTGTAAAATTCCCCTCCTGAACATATCATTTACCACTGACTGCAACAGATCAACAGCAATAACAAAGAGTAAAGGTGAGAGACAGTCTCCTTGCCTAACCCCTTTCTTACAAAGAAACTGCCTACCAGGCACACCATTTAGAAGAACAGATGATGTCCCAGTAGAGAGCAACTGCTTGACCCAGGAAATCCATTTCTGATTGAAACCTTTGAACTGGAGGATCTGCAAAATAGCTTCATGTTCAATTGAGTCAAAAGCCTTTTCAAAATCCAGTTTAAGAATTATTATAGGCCTCTTGGATTGGTGACATTGATGCAAATACTCCAGAGACCAACCAATACAGTCCTGAATAGTCCTACTCTTAATAAAACCATACTGATTCTTATGAATGCATGCCATGATGATCTTCTGGAACCTATTAGCAGCCATCTTAGATAAAAACTTAAGACCCATCCCTGTCAAAGAAATTGGCCTATAATCTCCAACCTCTTTAGGAGCCAGCTTCTTAGAGATCAAGGTGATATAGGAGCCATTAATATTTTCTAAATTTGCAGTTCCAGAATGAAAAGACCTAGCCAACTCATAAAAGTCTTGACAGATGATGTGCCAGCACTTTTTAAAGAACAGTCCATTAAAACCATCAGGTCCAGGAGCTTTCTCAATGGGCATATGTTTGACTGTGTCATCCCTTACCTCCTTTGTGAAAGGCTCAGTAAGAAAATCCAACCCATCAACTGGTTTTAGCAAGTTACTGAGGTCAAAACCCATGACAATACCAGAAGAAACTCCCATTCTGTTCTTAAAACAATTCCAGATAATTCCCTCCATCTGAGAGTGTTGAGAAACCACTGACCCATCAGTATCTTTCCAAGATGCAATAGAGTTTCTTCTATGTCTCTCAGTGGCCATTGCATGAAAGAATTTTGTGTTCTCTCCTGCCAGTTTAATATACCTGATTGTACACCTTTTTTCCAATATAGAAACTGAAGATGTAAAAGGTTTTCCACATGCAATTTTACCACCTTTCTGAAGTTGAATTCAGGTCTGAATAAAGGCCTTAGCTCCTCAAGACCATCGAGACATAGTATTACCTCATTACATTTGGATATCAAAACCTTCAGCTTAGAAATATTCAGTTGCCACTTCTTAAAAGCTCCTCTTAAGCACTTCAATTTATCAGCAATCCTGGCAGTGATATGAGATTTATTAGAGGGTTTCTGCCATGACTGCTGAACACATTCCATAAACCCCTCAAGCTCCACCCAATAATTTTCAAAATGAAATATTTTAGATTTGGGGATAGAGGTCTTGATTGTGACCACACATGGCACATGATCAGAAGCAGTTTTGGCCATGGGCAAAACTTCAGTCATAGGGTATGAAGTAATCCAATCAGCAGATGTGAAAAACCAGTCCAACTGCTCTAATAATGGATTATCTTGCATATTAGACCATGTGTAAGATCGACCCTTAAGAGGCAGTTCCAGCAATCCTAGGTGAGCAATGATTTCATTGAAAATAAAAATATCATTCAGATCCCCCCAGGCAAATTCCTGTTATCGAGTGATCTTATGAAATTGAAATCACCCACCAGTAGCCAATTTCCCCCCAAAGGTATTTCCAAATTATACAGCCAACTGACAAAATTATCCCCGACTTCCCCTTGACAAGGGCCATACACGGATATTAAGGACCATTTCTCATTATTCCGTTTGGAAATGAACTGAACTAGGATTGCAAATGGCTGTATCTCAATCACAGTGCCCCAGAAAACAGAGGAGTTTCAAACAACCAAAATTCCCCCAGAAGCTCCAACAGAGGGGGAGAAAGCAAAACTATCAAATCTTTTAGGGCAAAAAGATCTAATAGATCTAAAATCAAAAGAAGCACACTTGGTTTCTTGAAAGCAAGCAATAGCACACTAACTCTCATCCAACTTCTGCCTGACAGCTCTTTGCCTTGCATCTGAATTCAATCCTCTAACATTCCAGCATAACACACTCCAGTTCTTACATGCATTACTCATTAAAACATATAGGAGTAGAGAAAGAAGTCTGATGGCACTTAATGCCAGCAAATAGAAAAGTAGCATAGGTCAAGCATAACACAAATAAACCATTACAGGGCCCATGAAAAGACCATAACCATGACAGTTGAAGACCAAAATAAAGCAGATGCCACCCCCCACTAACTAAAAGGCCATTACACATTTGCACCATTGTTAGGAGTAGCAGAGGGATCAGCCATAAGCTTCTCCACAGTAAGAAGATCATCTACTATGCCAAGCTCATTTCCAATCTGCTGCAGCTTGCTAATCGGAGTTGGAGCTGGAGGATCATCAAGTTGTTCATCCCGTAGGTTGTCAGACACGGTTGCAGAGAAAGGCTTGGACTTGGGCTTCCTCTTCTTGGACTGCATGGGCAGCTCCTGGAAGACTGGTTTGAAACCATCTCTCTGCAGAGATCCTCCGGTACACCTCCTAACAGATGTCTCCACAATAGGAGTAGGCGCCAAGGTCTTCCTTGGCCTTCTGCTCTTTCTCTGTTCCTGTGGTGGTGTAGCATCAGACACTGTATGAGAAACATGGTCAGACAACATTACCTCTCTATCAGAGGATTCTTCATTAGATGGAAAGAGGGCTTTTGCCACAGGCCTATGCTCCTATTCAGGTGCCTGATATGTCAATCTTGGCACATCAAAAGCCAAATCCCAACTTCTCTTGGAAAGCACATTAGACTGAATAGGCAGCATGTCAATAGATCTGTTTAGCTGAAAACTAGCATCATATTGCAGGAAAGTCTCAAAATTCCTTTTGAAAGCCAACTCTGGAGGCAGCTCAGGCCCAAAGAGAACTTTGTCTGCATCAAAAGTGGCAACAAAAGGCTCCTCAATAGCAGCAACTTCAACAGTGTTCTAAGCGGGAACAGGAGGTCTGTAGACCACTATGGCCCAATCTTCAGGATTATAGGCAGGCTTCTCCACAACAGGTAGCTCCTCCATATTAGGTTGCTCAGCATTCTGCTCTATATCAAAAACCAGAACAAAATTTGGCTGAATGTTTTTCTTAACAGAGCCAGAGAAATATTCAGAGAGATCTAGAACCATGGACTGTTGCTCAGCTTGCACATCATCTTGAACAATCTCATCTTCCTCACCCCGAACAGCATTGCCCCATTTGTTGTCACCCATGTCTGGCTGCTCCGGAGGGGGAGGTGGCACATCATTCCAGCCCATATTCCGGTAAGGGGGCAAGACGAAAGGTGGGAGCTCTAGAAAAGGCACACAAGGCAGAGGGTTCGGGTTTCCATTTATAGGCATCCAATCCTTGTCATGAGGCATTTGCTCAGCGAAGTTGGCACCCGGTATGTATATTGGTGCAGTCCATGACACTCGAGCCCCACCCCACGCAGCATAATCATTGAAAACCACATCCCGCGGAACAAGCGCATCTTCAGGAAAGGATGCAAACACAAGGGTTCTGACCAAATAAGGATCCTGACTATTCCAATGGTGAAACTTGCCAAAGGTATTGACTGCAGCTCTGATATTGTCCGTGTTGCGCAGATCCAAAAGGATACCCAGCATCATAATCAACCCTTGACGAAAACCCTGAGCTCCGCGAAAACCCTCTCCCTCATCATGCTTCATAAAGCGAACAAAACGATCGTTTCCCAAGTGCTGAGGGGGCAGTTGGAGAAGAGAAAAACGCACTACCGGATCTCTAACTCTGAATAGGCTGACCGCATTGATCCAGGGCTGGACAGAACGAACCTGATATCCATGGGCCTCCAGCCAGTCAGCCACTTCCTAACGAGCAGCTCCAATCTCGTTGGCCTCCGGTATTGGCATCACCTCTGCCAGCATATAGCCCTCATGGCGACGCACAATCAGAACGTGCGGCATGACAAATGTACGCGGCCAGCGCGCATCTCCAGCATCAATGATATCATGACCAGCTAGGACGTACTACATTGGGTCGAGAGGAAACTTACCCATGGCAGGCGGCGGTGATGGCGGCTCAGGGGGCGGAGGTGGTGTCGCCGGTGGTGAGCCTAGAGGAGTCGAGGGGCCAAGGTGGATGGAATTGGGCGAAGAGGATGGTGCAATGAAAGCAGAGGAGTCCAAGTTTGGTAGATATCCTGTCAGAGAGATATTCCCGGCTTCTGTAGCTTGAACCTCGGAAACTGGAACGACAACGGGTTTGGGTTTCCAAACTAACTCGAGACGCTGCGCAAAACGGGTGCAATCACGCCTCCTATGACCGACCCGAGAACAACCCAAGCACTTTAAAGTTGACGTGCACGCAGAAGAAAAATGCCCTTTCTTAAAGCAGATCTGACACGTGACAATTTTATCTACCATATCATTAATCATTTGATCAAAAGAGGCCTCAGCTTGAGAAGAACTAGGCACAGATGGGCCGGGCAAGGATGGGCCTAAACTAGGCTGATTTGAATATCCTGAATTCCCGCCCGAACCAGCCGGTGCAATATCCGAGGCAGGACCCTCCAGAGATGGAAGCTGTTGGATCAGCGACGAGCTCACCGTGCCAAAAACAATCGGCAGTGAAGCCAAGGACCAATTAAGGTTTTCTGGCAGTGGCGGATGAATAACCACACGCTCTCTATCAGGAAGCTCATAACCAGCACTTTCCGTGGCAGCAATGCAATCAACAGACACATGATATCTATACCCTTTGCGCACATCATAATTTTGAGAAATAGCAAAAGATAAACGCTCCCGAACAGTGGACCCAGACTTAATGGCTGACTTAACAGGAGGATTATGCATTGCAAGAAGTCCCAAGGCCGCCCTACGTTTGGAGGGGCTAACCAAAACCCATTCAGCATCACACTCTTTTTCCAAATTTTGAACTCACGATACCAATTCGGACCCCCATTAACCCACAAATGAAAATAGCATTTGAATTGGGGGCAGGAATAGGATCTAATATCAACAATGTGAAAACCAACATCCTTGCATGAAACATTAAAACTAAATACCTTGTCAGCAATGTATGAAACCCATAGATCAATGGCCGAACCACCCAATGCAGATTCAAGAGCTGCAGCCACAGAATCCTCATTGAGCCTGAAATCATGCCTACTGAACGAAACCACGAGGGTGAAAGCCCCTCGATCAGCCTCAGGATGAACGGTGAGGCCAGAAGCCTTGTAGATCTCATCAGCAAAAACTCTACCCTTGGAGAAATCCAAGCCAAGGGTAGATCCATTCGAGGGATCCCTCTCCAAAGACATGAGGAGAGAGATCTTGGAGCGCCGAACAATATGAGTGGATTGGATCACCAAATTAGTGGTGAGAAGTGGAGATCGCCGGGGAGCTAGGGTTTAGGGGTGTGGGTGGGTGGAAGGCGGCGCCATTGTGAAAGGTATGTGCTTTGTGAAAGTCCAATTAAGCGTCTTGATCCAGCAATTGTGGAAGGGGTTTTTCTTTATTTATTTTTTGACTGGAAACTGTAGGGAGAACCCCCCACAGCATTTAACTTTTTGCTACGTAATGTTGTTTATGCCATGCTTAGTATTTTTCACCTAGTGTGTGAATCTGTTATCATTTGCATTTTTGCCGTGCTATTTTGAGCTTCTTCTAGTGAGTTCTAGCAGGAGCTAAGTGTTCATGATTTGTAGACCTTCATGTGTACTTTAATGGCTTGTATTTATTTTCTATGTTGGGGTGATTTACCATAGTTTCTTGTTGCATTCTAAGTGCTATGATGCATTAATCGCATATTTGCATCATTCTTGTTTTGCTTATCATTTGCAAACCGTGCATCCGTTTCCGGTGATCCTTATATCGATTTCGACCGAAATCACCTCATCTTTCCAGCGGCATGCTTGGTTTGCCAAGTTGATGCGTTGATCATCTTTTTCCTTCCAGAGTACCCATATGCATTGCACATCATATCTTGCATACCATGTCATGTCGTGCATCATGTTGCCTGTGCATTGCACCGTTATTCATTGTGATCCGTTGCTTGTGTTCTTGCTTTGGGTAGGGCCGGGAGATGAGTTCGTGAACAAGGAACCTGTTGAGTACGCTAACAAGGAGCAAGCTTTCGACAACTCTGAGAACTTTGCAGGCAAGATGACCATTACCCTCGATATCACTTCTATCTTTGCTTGCTAGTTGTTCGTTCTATCGCTATGTCGCGCTACCAACAACTTGTTTATCATGCCTCCCATATTGCCATGTCAAGCCTCTAACCCACCTTCCTAGCAAACCATTGTTTGGCTATGTTACCGCTTTGCTCAGCCCCTCTTATAGCGTTGTTAGTTGCAGGTGAAGTTGAAGATTGCTCCATGTTGGAACATGATTATGTCGGGATATCACAATATCACTTATTTTAATTAATGCATCTATATACTTGGTAAAGGGTGGAATGCTCGGCCTTATGCCCGGTGTTTTGTTCCACTCTTGCCGCCCTAGTTTTCGTCATACCGGTGTTATGTTCCTTGATTTTGCGTTCCTTATGCGGTTGGGGTTATGGGACCCCCTTGACAGTTCGCTTTGAATAAAACTCCTCCAGCAAGGCCCAACCTTTGTTTTACATTTGCCTAACAACCTAAGCCTTTTTCCCTTGAGAGTTGCAAACCCGAGGGTCATCTTTATTTTAACCCCCTCCCCCGGACCAGTGGTCCTCTGAGTGTTGGTCCAACCTAGAGCCACTTGCGGTGCCACCCCTTCACCCATGGTCTTCGGTTGTTGTACATAGTGTTCATCTGGTGTGCCCTGTGAACGAGATATGTGCAGCTACTATCGGGATTTGTCGGCACATTCGGACGGTCTTGCTGGTCTTGTTTTACCATTGTCGAAATGTCTTGTAATCGGGATTCCGAGTCTGATCAGGTTGTTCCGGGAGAAGGAATATCCTTCGCTGATCGTGAGAGCTTGTGATGGGCTCAGTTGGCACACCCCTTGCAGGGTATAAACTTTGGAGAGTCGTGCCGCGGTTATGCAGCAGATGGGAATTTGTTAATATCCGGTTGTAGAGAACTTGACACTTGACTTAATTAAAATGAATCAAACGCGTGTGTAGCCATGATGGTCTCTTTTCGGTGCAGTCCGGGAAGTGAACACGGTTTGGGTTATGTATGAACGTAAGTAGTTTCAGGATCACTTCTTGATCACTTCTAGCTTCACGGCCGTTGCGTAGTTTCTCATCTTACTCTTGTACTCGTATGTTAGCCACCATATTTTCTTAACGCTTGCTGCAACTCCGCCTCATTACCACATCCTACCCACAAGCTTAAATAGTCTTGATCTCGCGGGTTTTGAGATTGCTGAGTACTCGTGACTCACAGATACTACCAAAACAGTTGCAGGTGCCGATGATACCAATGCAGGTGATGCTACCGAACTCAAGTGGGAGTTCGACGAGGACCTTGGTCGTTACTATGTTTCGTTTCCTGATGATCAGTAATGGAGTCCAGTTGGGACGATCAGGGATCTAGCATTTGGGGTATCTTCTTTTTATTCGGATTTGTTCGTAGTCGGACTATGAGTGTACTCTGAATGATGTATGACTTATTTGTTCATTGTGTGAAGTGGCGATTGTAAGCCAACTATTTATTCTCCCCTTGTTCTTGTACATGGGATTGTGTGAAGATGACCCTTCTTGTGACAAAACCAAAATGTGGTTATGCCTCTAAGTCGTGCCTCGACACATGGGAGATATAGCCGCATCTTGGGATTTACAAGTTGGTAATCGGAGTCATCCCCAACATAGGAGCCCCTTGCTTGATCGAATCGCTGGCATTGTTGAGTCTAGAACAAAAATGTTTTGAGTCTTAGGATTATATATATTGGAGAGTAGGATTCTTTTTACTCCTCAGTCCCTTCGTCACTCTGGTGAGGTCTCCTGATGTAGATGTTTTGTCTTTCCTCTCCTCAAATTTCACTAAAAAAAATTTAGGATTACGCGGGTATCTTGGGATAGTTCCGATATTCTTGTGTCGAGAACATTGTTCTTGGTGCCTCCTGACATTTAGGGGTTGTGGTAGTGTCCCCGGGAGTTGAGCTCCAAGGTGTTGTCGTCACAATTTTATCGTTGCAGTTCTGGAATACCTGAGTTTCGCAGACCTCGAAAATCTCTTTTATGCAGTTGTTGGTGAGATAACCTCGACGCCACCCAGTACTGGGCGGGAGTTCGGCAGTATTGCCATAGCTCGTATAACAGATGCTTTTTGAAGGTTGAGGTACACAATTTCTGGAGTTTTCTTGGTTATGTGTTGACAGATGGATATAGCTGGATGTAGGGATTGTTAGTTTGGGTGAGATATTATGCTTCCCCTGTATTCCCAACACCAGATTGCATAACCAGAAAGTTTCGGGAGTTTATAGGTGGGAATTCAAGTAGCTCTTGTTATTCTTCCCGTAGATATTTGGTATGTGAAAGGATCGAGAAGAGGTGTCTAGAGGGGGGTGAATAGACTCTCAACAAAGAAAATTTGCTGTTTTTATTTTCTTCAAGTTAAGGTGGAGTTTTAGCACAAGTTTAAACATTCACAACACATTCAAGCAAGCATGGCAAGAGTATATGAGCTGCAGAAAGTAAAGCATGCAATTTGCGAGAATGTACAGGGATGGGATTGGAGTGTGCAAACGCAATTGGAGACACGGAGATTTTTGGCGTGGTTCCGATAGGTGGTTCTATCGTACATCCACGTTGATGGAGAATTCAAACCACGAAGGGTAATGGTTGTGCGAGTCCAGGGAGGGCTCCAACCACAAAGGGTCCACGAAGAAGCAACCTTGTCTATCCCACCATGCCCATCGCCCACGAAGGACTTGCTTCACTAGGGTAGATCTTCACGAAGTAGGCGATCTCCTTGCCCGTACAAACTCCTTGGTTCAACTCCACAATCTTGACGGAGGCTCCCAAGTGATACCTAACCAATCTAGGAGACACCACTCTCCAAAAGGTAATAGATGGTGTGTTGATGATGAACTCCTTGCTCTTGTGCTTCAAATGATAGTCTCCCCAACACTCAACTCTCCCTCACAGATTTGGATTTGGTGGAAAGATGATTTGAGTGGAAAGCAACTTGGAGAAGGCTAGAGATCAAGATTCCTATGGTTGGAATGGAATATCTTGACCTCAGCACATGAGTAGGTGGTTCTCTCTTAGAAAATGTATGATGGAAGTGTAGGCATGTTCTGATGGCTCTCTCCATGAATGAAGAGTGGGTGGAGGGGTATATATAGCCTCCACACAAAATCTAACCATTACACACAAATCACCAAACTCGGTGGGACCGAATCACAAACCTCGGTCGGACCGATTTAGTTCATAATGTGACCGTTAGGCATTTCGGTGGGACCGATATGATCAACTCGGTGGGAACGATGTGCTAGGGTTAGGGTAAAACCTCATCTCGGTTCGACCGATTACACAACCTCGGTGGGACCGATTTTGGTAATAAGCTAACCAGAGAGTTGGTCAGGCAAACTCGGTGGGACCGATTACAAAACTCGGTAGGACCCAATTTATTGCAACAGGAACCAGAGAGTTTGCAAGCCCATCCCGGTGAGATCGGGATCCCATCGGTGAGACCGAATTGATTAGGGTTTCTGGCAGTGGCTATGTCAAGTGAACTCGGTGGCGCCGGATAGAAAGTTTCGGTGGGGCCGAGTTTGAGTTTTGGTTTGGGACATATGTGGATATGAGAAAGTGGTTGACGGCTTGGGAGCATATCACTAAGCACTTTGAGCAAGTCAGCCATTAAGCAACACCTCATCCCCTTTTAATTGTATTGGCTTTCCTATGGACTCAATGTGATCTTGGATCACTAAAAGTAAAATGTAGAGTCTAGAGCCTTTGAGCTTGAGCCAATCCTTTATCCTTAGCATCTTGAAGGGGTTCCATATCCTCTTGTCCAAGCTACTCCATCTGTTGAACTTCTCTGAAATATACTAGATAAAAACATTAGTCCAACAAGAGATATTGACATTAATTACCAAAACCACCCAGGGAGCAGTTGTTCTTTCAATCTCCCCCTTTTTGGTAATTGATGCCAACATACATCAATGATTTATATAAAGATAAAGAGCATAACAAATAAAGCTTTGGAAAGGACATGTAACATGCATAGGCTCCCCCTACATGTATGCAATCATGTCAATATGGAATATAAGAGCATGTGAATGCATAATCATGACATAGCAAGCAATGTGTTACAAGTATCTTGGCTATATGCGTCAGAGCAAATGATATGAATATATGAAGTGTAACCTCGGGTTCATGATTCCTTCTTGCAAACAATATGTACATCAGCAAGAAATCATCATGCACATGAGTGTGATGCATATACTTACCTTGCGGTCTTGAGCTGGATTAGGAAGAGATGAACCTGAGTAAACAAGGTTAGATAACACAGATACATCTACTAGACAGAGCAAACAAAAGAAGCCACAAGAGTACCCAGATTGGGATAACATGTAGAGAGTGAGTACTAGGTAATTTGTTGGATACAAACATGTCCCCAAAGGTAAAAGATATGCAATGAATTCAAATACTTCCTTCCCTGATAGTCTTTCTCCCCGTGAATCTTATATTGGATAATGGGGGAAAGTAGGGAAACAAAATCAGAGCAAAAATAGATCAGATAACATAATCATGTCTTTCCCCTCTTAAATACATGTGACTTCTCTCCTCTTGAACACGAAGCATCAGGGGCCTTTGGATGTGATTACATATCTCCCCCTGTTTGAAGTATACTCTCCCCCTTTTGAAGGATTAAGCTTTGATGGGATCTCTCTCTCCCCCTTTGACATCAATTTCCAAGAAGGGATGTTTTCTGGAGTGTGAGTAAAAATAGGTTTGGTCCTTGAGTCACTGAGCAAAGCAGCATGTAAAATGTGATGCTGGTTGAGGACAAGAATCATTGAGTGGAGCTGGGGCGAAAATGCAGGAACAAGTGGCAAATTGTCTTCTCTGAAGTGAAATCGATGGCACCGAGTTGTGTTCTTCGGTTGCACCGAAAGGATTCGGTTGGACCGAAAGTAGCAAACCGGTGTGACCGAGTTCAGCACAGAGAAAGAGCAATAGTCACCTCAGCTCACTAGACAAATAAGATCTCACAAAGATTTGCAAGGAATTAACTAAAGAATCTGCAATGAATTGGATGGAGGAAATGCAGAACAAAACAGAGAAAAGAAAATCTAGATGAATTTTTTTTGATAAAAGAAGGGGAATAAATATGCAAAGGACAAATGCAAGAACTCAGAGAAACACTAGGGAACTTCATCTAGAATTGGGCGGTGATAAAGTCACCTATGTTAGAGTATATTGACTAAGGAGTCAAGTGAGAACACTTGATTATAAATCATACTCATCGTTTAAGCTCAAAACGGGGTTACCTTTTTTCGTTTAAGCATCTGATGTATTCACATCTTGTTGAGCGGCTTTGACCCATATCTTGGGGTAAAGCTTCTCTAAGATGGAATAACATATCTTGGGTGGTGGTGTTGAACTTGATCATGTAGTTGAACTTGCATGGAATGCTCAAGATTGATGTAGCGCATCAATGGTTGGGAGCATCACTTGTAGTTTGAGTTCATCTACCTACATGGGTTAGTCTTGCAAGGAAGAGCACTTGTGTATCCAAAATGACAATCATGAAATTTGATACCAAATGAAGTTTGGTATATAGAGTTTGTCAAAGGATAAGTTGAATGGTTTCATGCTTCCTTGTCTTCAACCACTATGTTGTAGAGACTTGGTGATGTAGAGATTGCTCAAGATGTGAGTGAGCTGCAATCTCATGGATTTAGATTCATCCAAGTACCTACAAGGGTTAGATAGCATGCAAGGGTACAAATGTATCCAAGACATATGATCATCATCATAAGAGAAGAGTCACGGATTAGTCAAAAGCTCATGCCTTGCATGTATCCAAATGGAGTTCCTACTCCAAGTTTGAAGCATCAATGATGTTCAATTCACCTCTCAAACGGCAAAATACTTTCTCATCAAACGGTTTGGTGAATATATCCGCCAATTGCTTATCGGTACGAACATGTTTAAGATCAATGTCCCATTTAGCAACATGATCTCGAATGAAATGATGACGAACTTCAATATGCATAGTTCGAGAATGTTGCACGGGATTGTGAGCAATCTTAATAGCACTCTCATTGTCACATAGAAATGGAATATGTTTCACATTGATCCCATAATCTTTAAGAGTTTGGGTCATCCAAAGTCATTGAGCACAACATGAACCGGCGGCAATGTATTCCGCTTCGGCGGTGGATAAGGATACTGAGTTTTGTTTCTAGGAGGACCAAGACACAAGAGATCTACCAAGAAATTGACAAGTACCCGAAGTGGACTTTTTATCAACCTTGTCTCCGGCATACTCCGAACCGGAGTAGCCAACAAGATCAAAAGAAGACCTCTTAGGATACCAAATGCCAAAATTTGGTGTATGTATTAGGTATCTCACTATCCTTTTCAGAGCCTTAAGATGACATTCTTTGGGGGCTGCTTGATATCATGCACACATGCACATACTTAGCATAATATCGGGGCGGGAGTCACATAGATATAACAATGAACCAATCTTAGAGCGGTAAACCTTTTGGTCAACCGATTTGCTATCCTTGGTCAAGTCAAGATGTACACTAGTAGGCATGGGGGTTTTCACACCTTTGCTTTCTTGCATGTTGAACTTCTTGAATAAGTCCTTGGTGTACTTTGTTTGAGAAACAAAGGTGCCTTCCTTAGTTTGCTTGATTTGCAAACCAAGAAAGAACTTGAGTTCACTCATCATAGACATCTGAAACTTTTTCGACATTAGCTTTCCACACTTTTCACTAAAATGAGGGTTAGTCAAACCAAATATGATATCATCAACATAAATTTGGAACACAAATAATTCACCGTTAACCCTTTTAGTAAAAAGAGTAGAATCTACTTTTCCAATCTCAAAGCCCTTTTCAATAAGGAACTTGGTCAAGCATTTATACCACGCTCTAGTAGCTTGTTTAAGACCATAAAGAGCTTTGTGAATTTTGTAAAGATGGTCGGGTTTCTTAGGTTTGACAAAGCCGGGAGGTTGTTTAACATAAACTTCCTCCTCAATTTCACCATTTAGAAAGGTACTTTTAATGTCCCTTTGGTACAAGGTGATATCATGGTGATTAGCATAGGCAAGTAAGATGCGGATGGACTCAAGTCTAGCAATGGGGGCATATGTCTCACCATAGTCCATACCTTCGACTTGAGTGTAGCCTTGGGAAACGATACATGCTTTGTTGTGGACGACTTGACCATCTTCGTCTTGCTTGTTGCGAAACACACATTTGGTACCAATGATGTTGTGGTTGTTGTCAGGCTTCTCGACCAATGTCCACACTTGATTTCTCTCAAAGTTGTATAGCTCTTCATGAATGGCGTTTATCCAATTCGGATCTTCCAATACTTCTTTAAACTTCATAGGTTCAATGCTAGAGATGAATGAATAATGTTCACAAAAGTTAGCCAAACGAGTTTTGGAGCTAGTGATTCTCCCGGTTTGAATATCATGGAAGATTTGTTCGACGGGATGGTCTCTTGAGACTCTTGCTTGAACTCGTGAGAGCTTTTGCTTGGGTCGGGATGGAACATCTTCTTCATCATCTTGTCCTTCTTCTTGGCCTTCTTCATTGTTGACGTTGTCATTTTCTTGTCGTGGTGGAGAAGGAGGTTGGTGAGGTTCATCTTGGTGTGCTTCCTCGTTTTCTTCATCTTGATGTGTCCCACTTGTGGATGCTTCCATGTTAGCTCTTGGTTCACCTTATCGTGAGGTAGAAGCTTCCACTTGGATGGACGAGGTACTCTCCTTCACCTCCGTTGGACGAATCTTGCCAATAGACAGGTCTTGGATAGATTCCGAAGGGTCTTTGTCTCCTACATCAATTGGCAATTGCTCTACTTGCGAGCCGTTAGATTCATCAAACTTCACATCTACCGTCTCTTCAACCTTTGGGTGAAATTATTGTAGACATGGTTGGTGTGGGAGTTTGAGCCATAACCAAGTAGGAAACCCTCATGAGATTTAGGAGCAAATTTAGAACGACGATGCTTATCAAGAATGTAACACTTTGAGCCAAATACTCGAAAGTAGCCAACATGGGGTTTGTTACTGGTGAGGAGCTCGTATGCCGTCTTGCCGATTAGCTTGTGATGATACAAGAGATTTGTTGCATGACAAGCCGTCTCAACCGCTTCCGCCCAAAAGTGTTTTGGAGTCTTGTACTCATCAAGCATCGTTCTCGCCATCTCAATAAGAGTTCGGTTCTTCCTCTCAACAACTCCATTTTCTTGAGGCGTGTACGTAGCCGAGAACTCATGTGAAATTCCTTCTTCGTTAAGAAAGGTATCCACATTGGTGTTCTTGAACTCCATTCCGTTGTCGCTACGAACCTTCTTGATCTTCACTTCAAATTCATTTTAGGCCTTTCTAGCGAAGTTCTTGAAGATCTTTTGGACCTGCGATTTATCATCAAGAAAGAACACCCACGTAAATCTTGAAAAATCATCGACTATAACTAGACCAAATGAGTTTCCACCGAGACTCTTGTAGGCATTGGGACCAAAGAGATCCATATGAAGTAGCTCGAGCGGTCTTCTCGTGGTCATGATGTTCTTCATGGGGTGACTTCCTCCAACCTGTTTTCCTGCTTGACAAGCACTCCACAATCTATCCTTGTCAAATATAACATCTTTTACTACAAGGATATGATCACGTTTAATAAGCTTATTAAGATTTCGCATGCCCACATGACCTAACCTTCTATGCCACAACCAGCCTTTCGAAGATTTAGCAATTAAGCAAGTTCTAGGTTGAGCCTTTTTAGTGAAGTCAACAATGTAAAGATCACCTCTACGTATACCGGTAAAGACCATTTTATGATTATCTCTACGAAACACTTGGCAATCTACTTCAGTAAATAGGACATTGAAACCAAAGTCAGCAAGTCTAGATACAGAAAGTAAATTTTAGCCAAGAGATTCAACGAGCATAACATTTTGTATGGAGCTATCATGTGAGATGGCCACCTTACCAAGGCCAACCACCTTACCCTTTGAGTTATCACCAAAAGTGACGTACTTCCGAGGGCCGTCATTTTCAGCAAGCTCACGAAACAGATCCTTGTCTCCGGTCATATGATCAGTACATCCACTATCAAGGAACCATTCCTTTCCTCCAGCCATGTAGCCGCGAAGATTAGCCATAAGACCAAAGTGTCTCATAGACTCATCGAGATCAAAGTCACTACCATCATCGTCATCATAGTATTGTAACGCCCACGATGCGGCTATATCTCCCACGTGTCGAGGCACGACTTAGAGGCATAACCACATAGTGGTTTTGTCGCAAGAAGGGTCATCTTCACACAATCCCATGTAATGAACAAGAATGGGATAAAGAGTTGGCTTACAATCGCCACTTCACACAATACATAAATATAATCATACATCATCCAAAATACAAACATATAGACCGACTACGGTCAAAATCCAAATGAAAATAAGACAACCCCAAATGCTAGATCCCCGATCGTCCCAACTGGGCTCCACTACTGATCATCAGGAAAAGACACATAGTAACGACCACGTTCCTCGTCGAACTCCCACTTGAGATCGACCCCATCATCTACACTGGCATCGTCGGCACCTGCAACTGTTTTGGTAGAATCTGTGAGTCACGAGGACTCAGCAATCTCACACCCGCGAGATCAAGACTATTTAAGCTTATAGGAAAGGAAGGTGTAATGAGGTGGAGCTGCAGCGGCAATAAGCATATATGGTGGCTAACATACGCAAAAGAGAGTGAGAAGAGAAGCAACGGAACGGTCGTCATCTAGCAATGACCAAGAAGTGATCCTGAACTCCTACTTACATCATACATAACTCATACCTTGTTCACTTCCCGGACTCCGCCGAGAAGAGACCATCACGGCTACACACGCAGTTGATGTATTTTAACTGGGTCAAGTGACAAGTTCTCTACAACCGGACATTAACAAATTCCCATCTGCCTCATAACCGCAGGCACGGCTTTCAAAAGATAATACCATGCAGGGGTGTCCCAACTTAGCCCATCATAAGCTCTCACGGTCAACGAAGGATAAACCTTCTCCCGGAAATACCCGATCAGTCTCGGAATCCCGGTTTACAAGACATTTCGACAATGGTAAAACAAGACCAGCAAAGCCACCCGAATGTGCTGACAAATCCAGATAGGAGCTGCACATATCTCGTTCTCAGGGCACACCGGATTGTCCAAGTTTCCGATAGGCCAGACCAGAGTTCCCCCTGGTGGCCACCGGCGACTGACAGTTTGGACGAATACTCAGAGGAGCACTGGCCCGGGGGTTTAAATAAAGATGACCCTCGGGCTCTAGAAAACCCGGGGCAAAAAGGCTTAGGTGGCAAATGGTAAAACCAAGGTTGGGCCTTGCTGGAGGAGTTTTATTCAAGGAGAACTGTCAAGGGGGTCCCATAAATCACCCGACCGCGTAAGGAACGCAAACTCAAGGAACATAATCCCGGTATAACAGTAACTAGGGCGGCAAGAGTGTAACAAAACACCAGGCATAAGGCCGAGCCTTCCAGCCTTTACCAAAATATATATAGATGCATTAATTAAATAAGAGATATTGTGATATCCCAACATATCCATGTTCCGACATGGAGCAAACTTCAACTTCACCTGCAACTAGCAACGCTATAAGAGGGGCCGAGCAAAAGCGGTAACTTAGCCAAACAACAGTTTGCTAGAATAGGATGGTTAGAGGATGACATGGCAAAATGGGAGACATGATATAGCAAGTGATAGGTAGTGTAGCATGGCAATAGAGCGAACAACTAGCAAAGCAAAGATAGAAGTGATTTCGAGGGGTGGTCATCTTGACTGCAAGGTTCTCAGAGTTGTCGAAAGCTTGATCCTCGTAAGCGTACTCAACAGGTTCCTCGTTCACGAACTCGTCTCCTGGCTCTACCCAAGACAAGAACACAAACAAACGGAACCACAATCAACCACGAGAAATGCACAAGCAACATGATGCAAAACATGTATGATATGCAAGATATGATATGCGATGCATATGCGTGCTCCGGAAGGAAAAATGATGAACAAGGCAGTAACTTGGCAAACCAAGCATGCCACTAGAAAGATGAGATGATTTCGGTCGAAATCGATATAAAGATCACCGGAAACGGATGCACGGTTTGCAAATGGCAAGCAAAACAAGAATGACACTAATCTGCGATTAACAGCATGATAGCACTTAAAATGCTACAGCACCCCAACATAGCAACAAAGCATATGGCAGTAATCTACAGGAGATGGTTGACAAAAGATGAAAACTGAGCTACGGCTAGATCACAACATATCAAGCTCAAACAAGCATGGCAAAAGAGCAAAAGATAACAGGATCACAGACTTAGTGAAATTACTGGACATGGCAGAAAATAGCATCAGGTAGCAATGTTCAGAGCACGAAACCAACATGCTACGGTGACTTAACATAGCAAAACAAGGCATGGCAGTGTTCTACTAAATGCATATGACAAAAGTCCCTTACTGACCATAAGCCAAAAAGGACCAGAAGATATGATGGCAACCTTGTAAACATAGCAAGTTTCGTTAACCGGTTTCAGACTTAGCAGAAAACAAAGCATGGCAGAAATAATAATATTAAGGCCTCTTTGTGAGCTTGATGCACTCACTACAGAGCAATGCATGACAAAACAAGCATACCTACAGCAAGATGGCATGTTTATGAAGCTAACCATGGCAAGAGAAAAAGCATAGCATGTATGGATCAACTACAATAAGCTTGGCAAAAATGAATATCATGTTAAGAATCTGCCAGAAATATTTTATAGCAAAAGTATATAAAGATTGAGTCATGCTATGGCACTCCAAAATTTCAAAAAGGGGCAGGAATGGATCAAATACAACAATATCTACAAAACATCCTTACTGAACATCTCCAAAATATGCATGGATCTCTCTGTAGCATCAAGTTTACATGGCAACAAAATAACAGCAGACAGACATAGAAAACACCGTCCCTGAAATCAGAAACATTACGGAGCCTAGTTTGCATGCTTGTGCTAGTCACCACAGAGATTACAAAAATACATGGCATACACCCTTGGAAATATGGCATGGCATAAAACAAAACACATGTAGAGCTTATGCCCATAAGATGCACAGATTAAATGATACAAAAATGACAAATCTCCAAGTTCTACTAAGAACCAGAAGATAACAGCAACTAGCCCTCTTGCAACAGAGCATCTAATGAACATGGTACAATTGTACAAAATGAAGAGCATCACGAGACGAACAATTTGACATATTACACGCGTGAAACGGAGCTATGCACAGAGTGTTATGACGTTATGAACAGGGGCACTTAATGTGACAGAAAATAACTTGGGAAAAAAACGGGATCGGGAAAAGTCAACCGTACATTAGTGGATCGAGATCTGGCGATGGAGGCTCGAGCTCGACGGGGCTTCGGCCCGAGCTGCTCGCCGGAGAGGGTGACGCCGGCGGGGAGAGGAGGGGAAGCGCCAGCGGCGAGGGTTGGCGGCGACGGGCGGCGGGTGGCGGCGCGGCGCGGGTGACGATGGTCGGCGGCGGCGG